>NC_033795.1:13544692-13565732 GCF_001876935.1 Asparagus officinalis | reverse complement strand
CGCCGCCCCCCTCATCATCGTCACGTTCACACGCCTCGTCGCCGCTCAGTCCATCGTTGTCAGACCTCCTCTTCGTTCATCGACTCGAGTTATAAGCTCGTTGTTCGTTGGTGCATGGTCAATCCTGCAGCCGAGGACACTCAGTTCGTGTACGATCCCAAGACCGTCGTGGTTGATTTGCAGCTTTCTCAGTGGTTCGCTACCAGCCTTTTGACACCCCAGTCGGATACGTTGAGCGCATGACTCCTCAGATTGCAGATAGCGTGGAGAGTCGTTTGGACATCAGTTCGTGGCACAGACGATTTCACCCAGACGCATCACTTCATCCCAGTTACATCGCTCTCGGAGGAGAACTTCCTCCCCTTAGATTCAGCGTTGTCACACCGCCTCCAGAGGTCCCTCACGTCGAACCAGTTCAGACCAACGAAGGTTTCATTTTCTTTCAGCCCAGTATTTTCAGAACTACTATTGCATGCATATTGTTATCAATTTTAATATCAATTGTGATTGTGCTGTATTCTGCTTGATTAGTGAGCGAGTGATTCTGTTGCCACGTACATCTGCTAATCTAAATATTACAAGCCAATCTGTATTACGAGAACGAATCATTACATTTATTTTCTGAATAATTTACAAGGTCATAAACTTAGTACATTTGCAATTTTTGTTTAACAACCATCTAAAGTTTCACTTTCTTCTCGAGTTTCCTGCCTAGATCGACCGCTGATTTGGTGAAGCATTGTTGTCGTTGTTCTTCATACATGTATACACATTTTTCACATCATATCTGTAGGCGTATAAAATTGCCTATAGGTCCCTTGAGTAGCTCGACGACGCCGATTCAACAAAAGGACCATCGGGCGACGTATCCAAGCAAGACCTTTAGCCCGCAAACGCCGAAGCCAAGCTATACGCGATGGAGCAGGTTAACGAGGCGACGAAGTCAACAAATCGCACTCAAGTATCGGAATGCATCCACTCGCATGCGGAATCCAACCAACGGTTTCGGGGAATCACCGAGTCATCCAAACAAGAGCGAACTCGGATGGATCACGATCGAATCAAGATCAATTCCGGAACCCGACTTACTGCCAAATCTGGAATCAAGTCAACGAGTCGTTTCCAGGTCAATCAACCACACAACAGAAACACAACCGAATCAAGTCCAGATCAACAACGAAGCACAGAACCGGACAACGAAAAATGACGGAACGAACAACACCCGGAGGGGCTCGGCCGAAACCGAGCCACCTCAGGGTGGCTCGGCAGCCGAGCCACCCCCGTGAGGGTAGCCTATAAATAGGCCACCCCCTTGTTCATTTGAGAAGGTTGGATTTTGGAGGAGGCGAAGCCCTGCAGGATTGGAGACTCAGATCTAAAAAAGATCTCAACTTTGGGACATCAAGGACTTGCTCATCCAGATCTGGTGCTCGGCGATCATCAACGTCAAATAAGGCAGGTGTTCGAGAGGATCGGATCTCAGATCTACGTTGCTACACTCCGGATCTAAGCTTGGTCTTAGATCCCGAGACTTGGACGATTGTTTCCTTGGTGAAACAATCCTCCCCGGCTATTATTTCCTTGGTGAAATAATACCCGTTGTACTGCGTAGATCCGACCGGATCTAGATCGCGCGGTGGTCCACGGCAAACAACCCCGGCGCAGGCAAAGAACCCACAAAGCGAGCGACCGCAAAACAGGAGCTCGCGATTCGTTCGACAAACAAGGAAACAAAGTTGTAATTTTCATTTCTTTTCAATTTGATTTTCGTTGTAACCGGATCTTATAAAAAGACCGGATCTTTGTAATCGATAAACTGTTACAAGAGTGTACAATGGAATCATTAATGAAGAAAGCAACGATTTTTCCCGCGAACAATCTGGCGACCACAGTGGGAGCCACCGATCTCGCTGCCGAGATCGGAGCGTCGCAGCTGCGGATCTCGATCCCGGTCGTGGAGGAGGTCGAGTATGAGTTCAACCAGCAGAAGTACGAGGAGTACGTCTCCTCATCTGGATCAACCTCCCCCCGCAAGTCCAAGAAGCCCAAGTTCTCCTCCAGGAGAAAGGTTCGTTGGTATGAAGAAGTCGAAGCCACCAACGAAGATCTCGCCCCGTTTGATGCCAAAGTCGCATCGGGTGAGATTCCTCCAGTTTCCAACCAGGTCAGATCTGCTCTGGCCAACTCTTCTGCCACAGAGGGCGTGGTGACTCTCTCGAAGAGAGCCCACCAAAGGCAACGTCAACGCCTTGCGAAACGATTCGCAAAGGCCATGGAGTCAGTTGACGGGATCCGCTACAACGTGGATCTAAAGAACAAGAGAGGCAAACAGCCTCAACAACAGATGAACGGCCCCTCTTCCAAGCCGCCAACAATGGAATGGATCCGTGTCAAACGGAATCGTTCGACGCTGGAAGAACGCATCCGCAAACGCCGCGCACTATCAGCGCAGGCACGGGCTCAAGCTGAAGAAGCCCGTAGAAAGCTGCAGAAAGAGGTGGCCAAGAAGCCGCCATCAACCGAGCGAAGCAAAACTCCAATCCAAGAACGTTTGGGCCCACTAAGAAATCCCCAAACGACGCAACATGCTGGGGGTCGCCGCAACCCTCAACATGACAAAGAAATCGTGACACCCAAGCGCACTACGCTGCGCATTGAAGTTCAGGAGCCCGCTGAGAATTTACGCCCAAAAAGGCAGGTCTCAAGGCGCGTGACTCTTGAAAGTCCAAAGAAGGCAGTTCTCCCTCAGAAGGAAACGTTGTCGTCTGATGATGATTACGTTATACCTGAGAAATCGTGCCAACACACGATAGGTTGCTCTGACTTTCAAACAGACGAGCTGTACTATCGTGCTGGGGGTACGAGCAAAGCCAGAAAGGGAAGTCCTCGAAGACTAGAAACTCAGTGCCCTTGTTCAAAGCTCATTTGGGCGGTATTGTCTGAGTGCAACTGCACCAATATGTTTCCCGAAAGAGTTTCCGTGTTCCAAAGACTCAGCATAGAAACGCCAAAGCCAAGGACTAGACGTTTCCGAAGAAGAAGAACAATGGTCAAAGATGGTGAACGTTCAAGGGTCACTGCCAACATGACCAACAAGGGGACATCGGCACGGGATGATTTCGAGTCGATTCTGAAAGCATCCTGGCGTCTAACCCGTCTGCAGTCTGGAGCAATCGCACGAGGAACTTATGGTAGGGTTCAGACAAGAGTACCTTCAGAAGGTGAAGAGTCGGATACCTGCTCCGCAGTCGCATCAGATAATACAGTGTCCAGTGAGGGGGAACCCCGCGAGTCACTGATGATAAGCGCGGAACAAGTGGCCAAGATGCTCGAAGATGCCATAGCCAAACAACAGGAAAGCTTTAGGTTCGAGATGCAGATGACCATGCAGACTATGAGAGAGATGCATGAGCAACAAATGCAGGCACTGACGAACCAGCGAGGTGAACCAAGCCGCCGTAACCAGATTGTTCAGGAAGAGGAGCACACGGATAGGGATGGAGCTCACAATGCCAATAACCCTCCCGTCAATGCAGGGGATGGTAACGAGGATGCCAACGAAGATACAAGGGAAGACTTGAAGATCAAAGATCTCGAGAGCAAGATCAATACATTGATCTCCGCTCAAGAGACAAAGAAAACAGGCATTCCCTGTCCATACCCAAGAGAGTGGGAATCGATCACATATCCGGCGAAGTTCAATCTAATCAACTTCACGTCGTTCGATGGGAAGGGTTCCCCCACACAGCATTTGATTTATTTCAAATCGCACCTGGGTATTATTTCCGGCAACGAGCCTCTGATGGTGCGGTCATTCGTCGGCACTCTTCGCGGAGCCGCCTTCGATTGGTATCGCCGCCTCAAGCCATGCAGCATAAATAGCTGGGACGACATGGAGACCAAGTTCCTTGCCAATTTCTTCGACGACGACACCGAGGTATCTATCGGATCATTGCTCGATGAGAAGCAGAAAGACGGAGAGTTAGTCGACACCTTTGCCGGGACCCGATCACTGAAGAGTTCATTCTCCAGACCTGCCACGACAATCTTTCGTTGAACGTGTTAGAAGCAATGGGAACAGCATCGTCCAAAACGTGGAAGGACCTGAGGGTCCGAGGGGAGCAAGCTGAACGATTCCTCCGAAGGAAGAAAGCCGAGAGGGGT
The DNA here is from genome assembly GCF_001876935.1 of Asparagus officinalis. Classification (NCBI taxonomy): domain Eukaryota; kingdom Viridiplantae; phylum Streptophyta; class Magnoliopsida; order Asparagales; family Asparagaceae; genus Asparagus; species Asparagus officinalis. The sequence goes on along the minus strand of NC_033795.1, from coordinate 13,561,568 downwards.
CAATTGACAACTGAGCCTCCGAATTCTAACTTCGCCTCCCGTGGTAAGGGCAAGACACCTGCAGCGGCGGATGATGCTAATCAAACGTCGCGACAGCAATCCCGAAGGCAGCAAAAGACTTCGGGTCCAAGACTCCAAAAAGAATACTCTTTCAAGGACGAAGACGTTCCAGCCATCTTCGAATCCCTCCTTGAAGGTAACAAGATCAAGCTACCACCTATCACAAATCAGGAGGAAGCTGACAACACTACGGACCCAAAGTACTGTGCATATCACAGGAGGGTCGTTCATCCCACCAAGGATTGCTTTACTCTCAAGAATAGCATTCAGACCTTGGTTGAAGCCGGCGTCATAATGCTAAGGTAAGCCAAATAAGAACGGCAACACTCCAAAGAGTATACGAGTATAAACTGCTTCTCAAAACTCCAAAGAGTATACGAGTATAAACTGTTTCTCAATCCTCCGACCGGTATAAGAGGTTAAACTACTCCCTGATACTCCAATAGGTATATGAGTCTAAACTGTTTCCCCACTTTTGACGGGAAGTTCCTGGAAAATATTAAGCTAATATTCTTAAGGATAACCCGGTTAGTTAACTGATAATAATGTCCGAACCAGTTCCGCAGACGAAACTGGGGGTGGACGATTTATGTAACGGGAAGTTCCCAAAACCACAGCAATGTAATGAATAAGAACTCCCATTCTCACCATGTCTATGCACTCAACACTCTCTCTGTTAGAGTCTGGACGTAAAATTCCCAATTGGTCAAACCTTCTTACAGTTAGGACCACAGTCAAAATCCCCTCTCGATTCCCCCAATGAACGAGAGGTCCACAAATTGAGCGATCAAACCTTCCTACAGTTAGGATTGTCTCAAAACACCCACTTGGTCAAACCTTCTTACAGTTAGGACCACAGTCAAAATCCCCTCTCGATTCCCCCAATGAACGAGAGGTCCACAAATTGAGCGATCAAACCTTCCTACAGTTAGGATTGTCTCAAAACACCCACTTGGTCAAACCTTCTTACAGTTAGGACCACAGTCAAAATCCCCTCTCGATTCCCCCAATGAACGAGAGGTCCACAAATTGAGCGATCAAACCTTCCTACAGTTAGGATTGTCTCAAAACACCCACTTGGTCAAACCTTCTTACAGTTAGGACCACAGTCAAAATCCCCTCTCGATTCCCCCAATGAACGAGAGGTCCACAAATTGAGCGATCAAACCTTCCTACAGTTAGGATTGTCTCAAAACACCCACTTGGTCAAACCTTCTTACAGTTAGGACCACAGTCAAAATCCCCTCTCGATTCCCCCAATGAACGAGAGGTCCACAAATTGAGCGATCAAGAAGCCTAAGTAGGGATAAGTCAGCGTCTAATACACGTTGCCGGGTAGCCTATTCCCGTAACAATGGCGAAGTCTATGTATTCAACATCATAGCACAAAGTCTAAGGGAATTCACTCTCTTAGCACAACGTTACATGCGGAACGGATTTAGACAATCCGCATGCTAACCCGACTCAAACGGTAGTCGGTAAAGGCTAATCAAACCCGTTGAAGGCTGGGGGTTTGCCAAAAATCCTATGAGTATTATGGTCAATCATTTCAAACGGAATGAGGAATCATAATAAAGATAAAGATTAGCACAACGTCACATGCGGAACGGACTTAAGACAATCCGCATGTAAGCCCGATTCAAACGGTAATCGGTAAAAGCATGACAAATCCGTTGAGGGCTGAGGATTTGCCAAAAATCCTAAGTCAACGTCTGATACACGTTGCTGTTTAGTCTTTTCACAGGAGAAAGACGAAGTCTACGTATTCAATATCGTAGCACTAAAAGAGTTAACTCTTTTAGCATAACGTCACATGCGGAACGGACTTAAAACAATCCGCATGCTAGCCCGACTCAAACGGTAGTCGGTAAAGGCGCATCAAACCCGTTGATGGCTGAGGATTTGCCAAAAATCCTATAAATATGCGAGGGGGATTTGCCAAAAATCCTATAAATACGAGAGTCACTGACGCATCAGCTTCATTAGTTGGTCTCGTGACTTGAGCATCCAGCGATATTCAAAACCCTAGGGTCAACGCCGGACAACGCGTAACCCTAGGTCAACGCCGGTCAACGCGTTGCGATAAAAAACTCAACGTATGACGCTCAAAACCCTAGGGTCAACGCCGGTCAACGCGTAACCCTAGGTCAACGCCAATCAATGCGTTGCAATGAAAGAATCATTACTCCGAAAAGTATACGAGTATAAACTGCTTCTTAATACTCCAAATAAGGTATATGAGTATAAATTGTTCCCTAATTTTGATTGAGGAGTTCCTGGAGAATATGTTTTTCTTAAGGATAACTCAACAACACCACGCCGGACAACGCGTTGTAATGAAGCCTGGACGCCGGACAACGCGTCACCAGGAAGCTCAAACGCCGGACAACGCGTTATAAATGAAGATTCAACGCCGACGACTGATGTTTAGTTCTGTGTTGAAGAAACAAACTCGAGCTAAAAAGTCAGGAAATTAAGAATCGACTTCAAGTTCAAAATTCCGACAACGGTCAGACAATAAATGCAGCACCGAATTCCTTAAATTAAGAATCGACTTCAAGTTCAAAATTCCGACAACGGTCAGACAATAAATGCAGCACCGAATTCCTTACAGACGTTCGACAAAGCACCGAATAGCATGAAGGAATTGAAGGAATCCAGAACAGAAGTCATTCCAAAGTCCCGTTACACCGACTGAAGGTTGGGACAATCACATCCAAAGTATTCCAGACTCTTCTATAAAAGAACGAGACTGAAATACTTTGGAGGGGGTATCTGTAGGATGTACTTGGTGAATCCTCCCTTCCACTCATAAACAAATTATAAATATGGTAAAAGAAGCCACTTTGAAATAAAAAGTGTAAGATAAACCTAAACAATGAGTAGCAAATAACCAGCATATTGCTCAACCATACTATACTCAAAGTGAAGATGTAGAAGAATGTCATGAAATGCATCTTAGACTAGTATAGGACAAATTTTCAAAATAGACATTTTTTAAAAAATAATCATCATTTTTTATCTATTTGCATTTTATTTAGCAAATTCGACTAAGTTGTAGCTACATCAACAACGTGCGTCGAAACTAGGTTGAATTTGAGAAATAAGTTCTACAAACTCCACGTTATTGAGAATCTCATGTAGTTTACTAGAGAATTAATCTCCATAGAATTCTCAATTCCGTAGAGTTTAGAACTCTACTAAACTCCACGGATTGTGAATCCCGTGGAATTTGTTTCATAATACTAACTCCATAGGATTGTGAATACCATGGAGTTTGTTTCATAATACAAACTCCACGGGATTACCAATCCCGTGGAGTTGCATACTCACTCCAACAAGTTTCCAACTCCAAGGGGGAGGGGGGTTAAGAGAGAGAAGTGAAAGTCGGGGAAAGAGAGGCAACAAAGATCGAGAGTCGGGGTGGGTCCCGCAAAGTTAGTCTCAACTCCACGGGATTCCAAATCCTGTGAAGTTGCAGAGAGGAAAACACAGCTCTCTGTGATTTTGTCTGTAATAAACATAGAGAGCATTGGATTCACAATCGCGGAGTTTGAATTGAAATAAACTACATATGATTGTGAATCCCGCGTAGTGGGATTCTCAATCCCATTGGGTTTAGTAGAGTTCTAAACTATACAAGATTGAGAATCCCATAGAGATTAATTCTCAATTAAACTACACTGGATTCTCACCCTTGTAGAGTTCGTAGATCATATTTCACAAATTCGACCCAGTTTCAGACCATGTTGCTGACATGGCTAAAACTAGGTCGAATTTGATAAATAATTTGCAAGTAGGTTGTATATGTGATTATTTTTCAAAGAAGGTCTATTTTGAAAATTTGTCCACTAGTATAAATTAATTTACAATCAGTCATCTTAGTAATTGTGCTTTGTTGGTTTTTTTTTATGTTGAACATGTTCAGAAACTCTACATTATCCATAAAAACAGGAAAATTCACTGCTTACTTTTGACAATCTAACACCTCCTGAGTATGTAAGACATCGAAATGTGGTGTATACCTTCAGCCCACAATCCAGTTTGGGAATGAACTTTTCTTCAATGGCTCCATTGGTAGTGTAATGTGAAATTACTTGAATTACGACAGAACAAAACTGGAGGATCAGTAATACAAGCAATAGCCTGAAAATCTTCTCAGAATTATCAGTGTGCTGTATTTGGTGAGTATTCTTCATCTCCGTAAAGTTCGACTAAGTTAGTACTAATCTCTGCAATAGATCACTTTGCCATAAAGCCTCAAAGAAGTGAAGCTCATCTCCAATCTAGAACTGACTCTTGCAAGTACCGCTTAGAAGCATCACCGCGCAAATTCTCAGAACCTCAATCACCAATAGTCCCCACATGTACAAACCCCATTCCTGAAATGGTGAAATCGATTACCATCCCTTATATCAATCTCTCTACTAGTGACCTTGGACACAAAGCTAAAGAAAGTGTGACAATCGCCACAGATCCTTAGGTTCTTCAAGATTTGTATAGGCGTTCCCTCAGGAGTAGCCAAGAGAGCATATGCAACTGCAAGTTTCTCACTGTGGTAGAGAAGAACATTCTCCTTCTGTTCTTCTTCCAAATCATGAAGAACAAATTTGGTATCAGGAACATAACCTGAACCTCTTAGCCAATCATACAAGTCCTTCAGCTTACGATGAATCTCCTTAATCTGTTCATGTTGCTTATCATTCGTAATAAAAACGTGCATTTTGTTCTTTATCTGCATCCAGCTGCAACCTGGCTCTTTCTTCACACCTCGAAGTCTCATCAATTTCCGTACCTCTTCAACTTCATCCCACATCTTAAGAGATGCATATATGTTGGATAATAGTACATAATGAGCCGAATACTGTGGCTCCATTTCAAATAGCCTCTCGGCAACTCTCCTGCCAAGCTCAACATTCTGATGAATTCTACATGCACCGAGAAGTGCAGCCCATACTACAGAGTCTGGTTCAATAGGCATGTTTTCTATAAATGCTTCGGTTTCATACAAATGTCCAGCTCGGCCAAGGAGGTCAACTATACAAGCATAGTGATTTTTTAATGGCATGAGACTGTAATCTTTACTCATGGACTTGAAATATCTCCATCCTTCATCAACCAAGCCAGCGTGACTACAGGCAGAGAGGACATTTACAAAGGTGATTTGGTTTGGCGAGACTCCTTCAGCCTTCATTTTTTCAAAAATCTCAATAGCTTCTCGTCCAAATCCATGCTGACTACACCCTGCAAGGATTGAATTCCATGTGATCGTGTCTCGTTCTCTCATCTCATAGAAAACAGAGAAGGAGTCAACACATCCACATTTCCAGTACATAGTTATCAATGAGTTGCCAACGATAAGATTCAGATTGTTGCCTAATTTACAAGCCAAGCAATGTATTTGCCTCCCCAACTTCACAATGCCCAAGTTTCCAGAAGCACTGAGAAGGCTAGTCATTGTTAATGAATTGGGCAAAGTCCCTTCAGCCAACATTCTGCGAAAGAGTTCAAAGGCTTCATTTCCTTGCTCAGCCTGATCATAGGCAGATATAACGGCACTCCAGGAGACAACGTCACGATGTGGCATCTTCTCAAATACATTTTTAGCATCCTCTAGCATATAATTCTGAGCTAATGCAGTTATCATAGAGTTCCATGAGATGCTATCTTTTGTTCTCATCCATCTAAAGACTTGATTCACATCTCCAATGTTCTTGCACTTCGCATACATAGTAATCAAACCATTATTGACAAAGGAATTGAATTGGGAACCGACCTTAATAGCAAGAGAGTGCAATTGTCTACCGATCTCAATAGCTCCAGCAGCAGCACAAGCAGAGAAACCACTTGTAAAACTAGAAGGACTAGGCAACATACCCAGCCTATGAAGCTCAATTAAGAATTCCAAAGCTTCTTCAGATCTTCCATTTTGAGCAAAGCCAGAAATCATTGCTGCCCAAGATACCGGATTTCTAACAGGCATCCCATCGAACAACTTCTTAGCTTCATCAAGCATGCCATTCTGTGAATACCCAGCAATCATCGCGTTCCAAGATACCACGTTAGGGTTCTGAATCTGATCAAACAAAAACCTAGCTTCTTCAATCCTTCCATGCTGTGCATAACCAGTCAGCATCGCTGTCATAGATGCGATAGACTTCTCCGGATCACACTCGAAGACAGATGCTGCATCATCCAATCTCCCAACATGGGACAATGCAGAGATCATTGTGGACCAAGTATAATCATTAACTTCCTTCATCCCCCCAAAAAACTTCTTAGCCAAGTCTAACCCTTGACTATATCTAGTATATGCATTCAATGTCGCCGTTCCTATAACCACATCAGCTTCAAACCCTGTTTTGATGGCCAATGTCCTAAAATTTTCAAGCAAGCACAAATCATGTACACCCACAACAGCATTAACAGCTGCAGCAAAACTCGACTGATCCGGGCGAAACCCGCGATCAATCATCCTCCTAAAAATCCTCCAACCCTCAACAAACTTACTAACCCTCACATACCCAGATATCATAACAGTCCAAGAAACCAAATTCTTTTCAGGCATCAACTCAAACAACCCCCTCGCCTCCTCCATCATACATTCACGACAATACCCAGTAACCATCGCATTCCAAGACTCGCAATTTCTTTCCGGCATTTCATCAAACAGTTCCCTTGCATTCCTAATACTGCCATTTTGAACATACCCACTAATCATTGCATTCCAAGAAACAGGATTTTGGTCGGGCATCGAGTTGAAGAGCTCCCGGGCTTCATCAAGGCGGCCGGCTTTGGCATAGCCGGAGACGAGGATGGTCCACGTGCGGGTGTTGCGACCGGAGAAGGAGTCAAAGAGGGAATGGGCTTGGTCGAGGAGCCCATGTTGAGAGTAGCCAAAGATCATGGAGTTCCATGCGATTGTGCTTCGGTGGGGCAATTCATCGAACAGTTTGCGGGCGTCGGCGATTTCACCACGGCTAGAGAGAGATTGGATTTGGGCAATGGAGGGGTAGAGATCACGGAGGGGATAATGGGGGCTGGGGAGGGCAGAAGTGGAAAGAAATTTCAGGAGGAGGGATTTGTGGGTTCTCTTCTTCCATTTTAATGCAGATTTCATGGAGTTTTGGGGTTTTGGAATATGAACGAGGAATACGCGGGGAATTACAATTTGATTTAGTTGTTAAAAGTTTTAATTCAAAAGGTGAGCATGAGGAATAATCTCAGAATTCTATATATGTCGAGGACTAATTAGCACTTTAATACCTTATTTCCTCTACAAGCTACTTTGAACTTGCGTTTTTGAATTTGTTGTGACATATACCCCATTTTTATTTTAAACTGCCATAATTCTTTATGAAATATAATTACGATAGGTTTAAAAGTAAACTCAACAAACATTAACATGTTGTTTGGCAAGGGATTAAGAGAGGAGGTTAAGTAAAAAGGTTAACTTAGTTAATCTCTTATGAAGGGTTAACAATAATTAAATTTTATTTGGATAGGATAGTAAAGACTAAAGGTTAACAACGTTTTCGTATTTTGAATACGTTCAAAATTTACGTTATCAAAGTTTTAAAAAAAATTATGTGTCGAGTCCTCCAAAGTGTAAGTGCACAACAAATTAGAGATCACGCGTATTCATACTTCGTAAATTATAAAAAGTGTTGTTTGGCCGGCCCTGTTTTTTTATTATTTAAAATTTTTTAAATTTTTTAAATTTTGAAGAATATAATTCCAAAAATAAATACAATTTTGATAAAAAATTATATTATTAATCAATTGTAATTATGTAATTTATAAATATAAAACATTATAGAAATTAAAATAATTGTAAAATTTGTAGAAACAAACAAAATTAAAAATAATTGTAGAATTTAAAGGATTTGAACCACTAACCTACTCTTCAAACTCCTAAATTTTACCACTAGACAAAGTAGCCCAAAGTATTCATGTCATTCAATATATATATATGTATATATATATACACACACACACACACATATACATATATTATACATAAACAAATTGTAAATACTTATAGTAATTACATAAACAAATTGTATTATATATATAAACACACACACATATAAACTTATATATACACACATAGCGGTTCGGTTCGGTTTGTTCGGTTCTAACTTCATCAAGTATAACTTCACTTCAATTTATCTTTTATATATTATTATTACCCTATGCCAGCATGTATTTGTTTTTTAACTTCACTTCAATTTATTATTCTTGCTCATGTATGTATACTGTTTTTAAGTGAAGTAACTTGTCCTTTTGGATTAAATACTAGACTCTGACGTTGTATTTTTTTAGTAACTGACATGCTTTGTCTTTGTGTAGCAAGCTTTGACTTTGGTCTTTGTGGAGACAAAAAAAGGAGCTGACTCATTAGAACATTGGTCATGTATGAATCAATTCCCTGCAACTGCTATTCATGGTGATCGAACATAGCAATAAACCCACAAATCAAAGGCACAAATATATTCGGTTAGTTCGGTTCGGATCGGTTTGAAAAATTGTCAACCCGACCCGAACCGCCTTACTCATAAAACCGTTTTTTCCGGGTCGGTTCGGATCGGTTCGGTCGGTTTTTTCAGTTTGAACCGAACCGTGCTCACCCCTAGCCGACATGGACTTTTTTTGCAAAAAATCCTGCATTCATTGCCCAAGTCTCGTGATCAAGTACGCATGGACTTTTTTGCAAAAATCACGCAATGATCACGAGACTCTCTCTCCCTCAAACTAATTCTCGTGATCATCGTTCTCTGGAGACTCTTTGCAGTTGGTCATCGTTGATGGGCCTGGTGGGCTTGGCTGCGCCGCTCTCTCCCTCACGATCGCCGGGATCCTGGTGACCAAACGAGTCAAGAATCGCCGGAAATGGTCGAGGATCCTCGAGATTCTCGCGGAGTTCGAGGAGGGATGCTCGATGTCGATGTCGAGGCTGAGGCAGGTGGTGGGCGCGATGACCGTCGAGATGCACGCAGGCCTCGCCTCCGACGGCAGAAGCAAGCTCGGCATGCTTCTCACTTTCGTCGATAAGCTCCCCAGTGGGTAAATCTCTCTCCGCCGACGCCGACCTACTCTCTCCGCCAACACCGACCAACTCTCGCCGCCGCCGACGACCAACTCTCTCTCCTCCGCCTCCGACCAACTCTCTCTCCGCCGCCGAAGCAAAAGAGATGACGATCAAAAGAAAACAAGAGAAGGCTGCAAATATGGCCGCAATTAAGGAGCATTTGGGACAGAGAATGGACAGTCAGTGGACCTTAATGTGGTGCTTGATAAGCTTATGAACGATGGAGAAGGGGAGATGATCCAGCCTCAAAAGATTTGGTTTGGTCGGTGATTGTTTGTTGGTGCCTTGGCTTTGTGATTTGTGTATATACTCTCTTCGAATCTTTGTTGTTTGTTGCTTATTTGTGTAAGCTTATGAAAGATGGTCAACTGCCCTTTTTTCATATGTGAAGGCATTGAAAAATTATCCTGTGTAGGCATTGAAAAATTGAAACTGTTTATTTCTCAAGTAATTATTTATGATGTTTTTGCATATAAGACTGGTACAAGTTGGAGACGATCTATTGCATATCATGCGTTTTCTTTACAAAATTTTCTAGTCAGACAATCCAAATCATGGTAGCAATTTTATCATCCAAACTTCATCAAGACAGTTATCAGTTCCAAAATTCCAATTGATAACTCATTTTGATCTGAAATTGGAAATTACACAATACAAAGTAGACATAAAAGTAGACATGCAGGTGCAAAAATTGCAGATTATATTGATATAGAACGGGGGCATATCCCAAACAAATGCTATATACAACTGATCAACGCATAGAACACCAGATATCGGGCAATGAGGAAAAAAACAAATGCCTCTCTCCACAACACTCTGCTCTGCATCCAGAAGAAATGGTGCGGGTCTGTGAGAATGGTCAACCAACTCTAGCTCTTTTGGTGCTTCAGTTGCCTTGTTGCTCTCATTCATAGCACATGACTCAGCTTGAGCATCGCCAACCAGGTTGTGATTGGTCGGAGCTACTTTAAATATTTCTAGACCTAGTGGTGCTTCAATAGCCCGACCTGAAAAGCATGGCTCTTCATTTGCAGGAGTCACTGCTGCATCTTTGGAAGTGGTCCAGCATAGGATACGTGGCTCTTCAATGGCAGGAGTTGGTTTCGGGTCTTTATGTTTCTGAAATGAGATGAAAACTCATCAACCTTCCTCTTCTTGGAACTATTCTGAGTGCTTTCAGAGGATTCACAGGGTCCCTATGTAGGATGACATGACACAAGCATCTAGTTCATGAATTTAAGGTTGTCCAAGAGTTGTAAGCATCCATTTTCCTAACAGGGTGACTGTTTGTGTGAAAGCAGTATTTCTTATTTAATGGAAAACAGCTCTGTAAAAAAATAAAAAATAAAAACTGCAAAGACATGAAGCTTGAAAACATGGTCAGTATATTACATGTTTCCATAAAGGATATAATCCAGTCATGCTATCCATGTTGGTAGCCTAACAAGCTTACAAAAAACCTATCACTCAGTACAGAATTCTCAACTGCACCAAAGATCTAATTTCTGTACTAATATCACCCGTCTTGAAATCAAACTATCTTACCCTATTGTCTTTCTTGCTACCTAAAGCTATATAAGCAACAAAGATGAGCATCCAAACTCATCACTCAACTTCTAATGGAAACAAACTTTTTTGCTGATGCTTAAGAGCCAAACATTGATCATGGACTAGAACTAGAAGCTCAACATCCTTATCCTCCACATCCTTAAATCTAACACCATAAAGAAGTACCTCCCAATATAGCTGACAACCATTAACTACAAGCAATTGCTCTCTTTTCAGTATCTCTTAATTTATTGTGCAGGACACCTCATCCTTCATCCTTATGCTCAACAAAAAAGACTGCCATAACTAGACATGGTCAGCATTAGACATTAACAACTGATTTAAAGAATCCACTGTTAGGAATATTAGCTGTTTAGACAATAACGAAAATCAGTTTAAGCAATTTAATAATTAACAGATAATCACGGATTAATATTGTAACGCAGATGTAAGAAATAATTCAAACAAAAAGAAATAAGGGTTAGAAATACGGCCTGATGGTCGAGGCGTGCAAGCACTGTCCCAAGAAACTAATTGTCCCCTCTCGTACAGAGCTACGCGGCAAAAGTTCCCGGAGATACAACGACCCTCGGTCAGGCGACCTCCTTCTCGTCGGCATGAGCTTCAAGAAGGCTTTGTGAATTCTTCGTGACTTTCAGGGAACCAAAAATGTAACAATAGTAATATGAAGAGAAATAGCAGAGAAGAAGATCGAATACGTTGTGTTTTTCACACTGTGTTTTCTACCCTCGCAGCTTGCTGTTTATATAGAGGTTGAGAATGAACGTTTCTAATTACCGAATTAAATCCTCATAAAAACTATTTTCCGTTTTGATTCCCGTTTCATTTACGTTTTAAAGTTCATAAATCTCTCCAATTAATTCTGGCCGTTAAACATTTTAAAAATGTTAATCACGTTTTAAACAGTTCCAATTAGTAAAAATAAAAATGTTAGCATATTAAGGGCCCATTAATCCGGAGCTGCATTCGTGTCCGCAGGTCGTGTGCGCGCGCCACCCGACCCGACCCGAACCCGAGCCCGAGCCCGTCGCTCCAGTGCAACCAGCCACTGAGTAAAACCAAGCTCTCGCTCCTTCATACACATTACCTATGAATGCAAGAGTAGGGTTTGGGTTCCCAACATAGAGCTGATCATAGCCAAATTGCCGAGAAAAGCGATAAGGCTGATATGGTTCAATAAAGCATTTCCGCCCTTGTCGAAAAATAAGATAGCCCGGACGAATGTTTATGAGCCACCAAAAAGCGCCCTTGCTAAGCATGGTGAAAGAATTCGGCCCCGGAGAGTCTTGATGAAGTTCTCCATACGCGCCACCCTCGAAGGCGGGAAACTTGACAGCAATCTTGTAATTATAATCCCGTCTCAAAATTTCACGGAATTTAACTTGGTACCAACCAGCCCAGTCAGAAGTTTCTAATTGCTGAACAAGAGGGGTTGAGGTGTCATTTGATTCAGGAGTCGTCATTATTGGAGGGCAGTGCAGCACAAACCAAGATACCAAGTAAATATACGGCATCGGCACCCGAGGGGTTGGGGTTTGAATGACGGTCGTCCCGTCAGAATCCACTTTCTTGACGGCAATGAACTCAGAAGATAGTTCCCGCAAGCCACTTTGTAAACAGCACACCATGGCTGAAAGAAGGTTCAAAGGTCGTCCATAAGCCAGTAGAACAGCAGGGTATAAAACTTCTACTGTAATAGCATCCACTGGCCTTGTGGGGACCACACAACGCTTCAACCAAAGAGTTAGAAAACCAGCAAACAAAGCCATGTCGGAGATTGGAACTTCTGCCTGATAGTGGAAACTTTCAAACGTGGTAAACGCCGGGAAGACATCCTCCTCAACCTCGCAAGTATAATGAGAAGTTGCGTCATTGATACGTTCGGTGATTTCCTCAAGGGTACTGGCCGCTAAGCGAGTCACCTCAGCTTCTTTGTCCCACAGATTGTGGAAAAGATATTCCGCCCATTGTCCTTGTTTCACGCCGCTTGCTCTTTTCCCAGTAATTTGCGCACATATCTGGAAATGGCACATCAATTCCCAGTAAGTGTCGTAGATTTCGGGAGCACCATTTTTCAGGATCTCTAATTCCCTGCTTCCGGGAACAAACTCCTCATAAGGCAATTCCCCAAAAGACAGTCCAGAAATCTCAAACATTTCGTGGAGAGCGAAGCCCAGCTCACCAACTGGAGTGAAAAAGGTGCCGGTGTGAGGGTTGTAGAATTCCAGCATAGCGAAGAGTCCGCTGTAATTCGGAGGAATACCGTATCGAGTGGCTGGTATAGGAACTCTCAAATCCGAAATTCTCAAAGGTTCTTCTAGTTCCTCCAAGACGAAATTTATCATCCGGGCCCACCAGTCCGCATCACTGGAGTGAACCCAAGTAGGGGCCCTGAAATCCCGAGCAGGGAACTCTCCTTTGACAGAAATAAATGTTCTGATAAACACCTCCGCTAACTTAGCAGACTCTCCGACAGGGTGCTCTTTTTGGAATAAACCTGGCTTCAAAGCCATGAAATTATTGAAACCAGCGGGATGAGTACCCCGATGAGTGATGTGCCCCGTAGCAACACCGCCTTGGTCTTGAACAAGTTCCCAATTCATCGACCGCGGGATAGAAGCGCACTGATAATAAGAAATCGGCCACATCCGCTCCAAATTGGGAAGGAAAAGACGACGGTTGTTGACTACCTTCAGCCATTTGTAATTCCCCTCGGACATCCGCTTGGGGTCCATTTTTACAGAATCCCCGAATAGGAAGGACGGCTTCTTTAAAATCTCACGCTCTGCGGTTTCGAATTTGGCATTTGTAACCAAAGACCTGAGAGTCTCAGGAAAGGCTTGAGTGATGAGCTTCGACCGTTCTTTGTGGGTGTTCTGAAACACTGGATATTCAAAGGCGAAGCTGAAGATTGTATTCTTCTCCGCACCTCCCGCATGACCGAAGTAGTGGTTGAAAGAAAGAGGCTCTTTGGAGTAGCATACTGCAAATAGAAAAGTTAGTCATAAGAAGTCTAACTCAAGAATACAAGGTTCAAACCTGCGTTCGGGGTCTTGAACGCAGGGTCTCAACCTGCATCCGAAATTCTAAACGCAAGGTTCAGACCTGCGTTCGGGGTCTTGAACGCAGGGTCTCAACCTGCATCCGAAATTCTAAACGCAAGGTTCAGACCTGCGTTCGGGGTCTTGAACGCAGGGTCTCAACCTGCATCCGAAATTCTAAACGCAAGGTTCAGACCTGCGTTCGGGGTCTTGAACGCAGGGTCTCAACCTGCATCCAAAATTCTAAACACAAGGTTCAGACCTGCGTCCAAAATTTTTTAAACGCAGGGTCTGAACCTACGTTGAAATTTCAGGAACGATGGAACTAGCCATACGTTTAATTGGAATACGGATCGCCAATCAAGGGTCGAAAATGAGAGATCTGTCAAATCGACTTCCAATGGGTCAATCTTACCATTGGTTGAAGGAACTAGCGACGAAGGCGTGAGAACTTGATCATCCCCGGAGGCTCTAGCCAAAGGAACATCCGGAGCTTGGGCGGTCTTCGATTTGGAGGCCATTTTCTTCTTGGGTCCCATGGCAACCGTGGAGTGGAAGACGAAGATGGGCGGAATATTCAGGAACGGACCCTTTCTTCCGTTGAAGCGCTGGAGAAGATGAACAGTAGCCCTGTTTAGAAATCAAACAAGAAAGGGAAAAGTCGAATGACTTTTTGATTTGACCTCAGTGGTCCATTTATAAACAGCTGTAGCTGTCAAATCGAAACGAGATTTTAGGTAAAATCTCACCTGAAACGTGATTCTCGCGTTTTCAAATGAAGGGGAGGAGGGGTTTTTCAACTACCAAACGCACCCTCACGGTCAAACAGTCGAACGCATGATTTAGACATGCGTTCTGATGACTGCACTCACATAAATAACACCTTCAAAGGGGTTAATATTCCAAGCAATAATCAGACTGCTGAGATCATTCTACCCTAGACAAGCTGATCGAGAAGAGTCTTTCGAAGCTGTCCTCCTGACTAAGCTGGGGATGAAAGTCTGTTCATACAAGCTGAAGTCTAAAGCCATTGTTGATGAATCAAACAAGAAGGAGGATGTCGACAAAATTTGCCTAAAACCCTGAGATGCTCTACTCAGTCTACGTGATGAGCATTTGATTAGCAAAAGTTTTGGGATCCAAAGTATTCCGAAAATTCGTCCCAGTCAACCGCGAACTTTCGAAAACTTTGGAGGGGGTTCTGTAGGCTGTCTAAAAATCACAATGGATAGCTAATTCTCCATCGAACACTGATGATGGAAGTTACAATCTGACGACTTCCAGAAGGCTACAATTCGAAGATTTTCACATGTCAAAGAGTTAAAGCAAAGATTACAAAACGACAGTCTTTAGCAATACTCTGACAGAAAGGATTACAAATCGACGATCTCTTCAAACCAAGACGTGGAAGTCCTCCCCGCGTACTATCATCAAGACACTACACCGATTCAATCACCTACGCCGCTTCAACAGCTATAAACACGAATGCAGCTTCTTATGTGAGATGATTGATCTTGATGGCTGCGACAACAACATGACTAATATTATATTAGCAACCATTAGAGGTACTGATGAGCAGTGTAATGATATTCGACACACTCAGTGGAGATCATGACCTGCAGTTGATAGAGCGTTATTGAGATGCCTCAATTGTCACAAATGGCCCGAATAGGACCTTCTCGAATGGCCATTGGTTTCATCCATATATAAAGACAGAGAAGCTCAAACGCAGCTCCAATCGCTGCCAAGCACAGCACAAACGCAGCTCCAATCGCTGCCAAGTACACCTCTGAACGCAACTTAGATCAGCTCTGAACGCAGCTCAGATCAGCAGCTGAACGCAGCTCAGATCAGCAGCTGAACGCAGCCCAGATCAGCAGCTGAACGCAGCTTATCAATCGCTGCCCAACGCAGCTTATCAATCGCTGCCCAACGCAGCTTATCAACCGCTGCCGACGCAACTCATCCATCACTGCCCAACGCAGCCCGTCAGTCGCTGCCAAACGCAGCTCAATCACCGCCAGAACGCAGGTCAAGGTTCTGACTCATTCAAACGTGATCGTAACAACTTCGAAGCTGTTCTTCACCCACGATTTGAGGAGTGGCTTTAGTGGGTTGTTACACCCGACTAATGGGGTAACTAAACCCCCATTTAGGCGCGGATTATGGGGGCAGTGACACCCCTAATCCCCCTATAAATAGCAACAAACTCAACAGAGTAAAGGATCTCTTTTTGGATTGGAGAGATCGGATTTTTGATAATCAGATCAAGAGAGATTTCTTTTCATTAATCGGAGGGGGATCTTTCGAGCAAATCTTCCAGAATCAGAAAAAGGAGGATTGACTCCTTACACAGTCTGGGAAATCAACAAACGGAGGATCTCTAAACCATCGATATTTGGCTTATTAACCGAATTATTTTCGGTTCCAACAACTCTATCATTAGAGTTTGTTACTTGTTCTGAATCACAAAACTCGACAAGAGTTATCAACCGGCCAAGACAGTTGTTCCAGTGAAGTATAGATATTCGGATCGTCAACGAGAAGCAAACTCGACGCAAGCATTCGAGGGAGGCATCTCATCGCTACCGTGAAGAACCCAGAATTAAACAAAGGGGAGAATCCAGATCATTCTCTTCTCTTTTGTAACTAGGAATCCAAATTGTAATCGAGAGTTGAGAGAGTTGTAATCATTCTTTTTCTAAGCAGTTAGAGAGAATAAAATCAAACGCAATTCTTTCCTTATATTCTTTTTATTACAAAATTTCCCACAAACAAAAGATGGCGACTCCGCTGGGGAAAAGCTTCTCTGACGAAGAGGTGGTGGCGCAATCCGACGTTCACCTCACTGGAACAACCGTGGAAACATTGGTCGTGGAATTTGACCAAGCCAAATACGAAGAGGCTCTCTCTTCCGGATCGCTCAGCCCTAAGGCTAGAGAAAGTCCTCTCCTTTGGCCAAAGCCTCAAGCTCGCTCTGCAAACCGAAGATCCCACGCCTATATCGACACAGCGTGTACTTGGTTGTAAAAGGCCTATAACAGATATAGGCACAATCAACGCCGGTGTTGCCGATACTAAGGCTTTGAAACAAGCCAAGAAAAACGCTGCTCGA
>NC_033795.1:13541780-13543692 GCF_001876935.1 Asparagus officinalis | reverse complement strand
CACTTCCTGAGCCGTCATCAGAGCGTTGACTTTGCTCTCGAAATCATGCATCTTCTTATCCTCTTCCTCGCTTTTCTTCAAGTAGATCTATGGAGGTTGAGTGCATGACTTGGTCGGACCGCTTCCGGAGTTGTCTTTATCTGGAGGAGGATCGTCAAAGATAGTCTCATCCTCTTCATTACGTCGACTGGATTCCACCTTCTGGCTTGATTCCGGTTGGTGTTGCTGAACCTGCAAGTCTCGCATCTGCTGTATAGTCAATTCCATTTCGGTTTTGAACTCAGCTCTAATTTCTTCGCGTTGTTTAGCCAACGCCTCCTGCAGGATATGAGCCAGTTGATCCGGCGTGATTGCAAATGATTGTCTGACTTGCCCAACACTGGACGCGGTATCGTCCGATGCAATGGCGGAACAAGTATCTGACATTTCTTCATCTGAAGAGAGCCCCTCGTGCATTCTCTTGTAATCTCGACGTAGGTTGGCTCTTCTTTGTAGCCGCGACATTCTTTGAGAAAGACCCCGCTCAACTCTCCCTCCCGGAGAGAAATCAGGGTCGTAGTTAACTGACTTTTGCTTTCCTTTATTGGTCATGTTGATAGTGACCTCAGGGAACTCATCTTGTCGGATTACAGGTTTCTTTTTGTTGAAACGTCTTGTTTTGGGTCTTGACGCTTCATTGGACAATCTTTGAAATACAGAGACTCTTGTTGAATTATTCTTAGAGCATCCGCATTCTGTCAACACTGCTTTAATATTATTTTTTGAGCAACCGCATTCCGTCAGCACTGCCTTGATGAGTCTCTCGCATGCGCAATGAGACTCATCTTCTCGGACAATCCTCTTTCTTGAGTTGTTTTTCTGATAGTATAGCTCATCATTATTGTGATTCGAGCAACCTATCTTTTGCCTTTGAACTTTGTTAACATGCACAGGACGACTGGTCGTCGCCTCTGGGCGATCCAAAGTTAAATTTTTAAATCCACCCCTTTGCGGGAGTGGGGTTTTCATAGGTCCTAAACGAGAGTGGACTGATATTCTCTCGTTCTGGACTTGTGCAATTCTGACAGGAGGGTGTTTACGACCCCCTGTATATGAAACCACTACGGGTTTATTTACAGGATCTAACAGTTCTTTAACTGGGGCTTTGCCTCGATCGTCAGCCGAAGGACCGAGGCGATCCGCCATGGTGATCTTAAACTTAGACAAATCTGGGCTAACCCAGGGTTTCACTGATGATGCAGTAGACGGGCCCGGAACAGATGCTTGCGGCGTCTTCGGCATCCAAACTCTACGGTTCTTCGGTGGCTTTTCAGACACCGTCTCCTTCTTGATTTCTTGTGCTTGTTGACGAAGAGCGCGAGCACGAGTGGCCTTCGCCTTACGCCTTTGTATCCGTTCCTTAAGGGTTGAACGGGCCCTTTTGACGAGAGTCCACTCCTCCGTCGTAAGTTGTGCAGAAATATAATTATCTTGTCGTTGAGGCAACTGAATCATTTTCTGCCTCCTCGACTCTAGGTCCGCATAGTAATGGACCCCGTCGGTTTGTTGCATGGCCTTAGACAATTGTCGAGCACGGCGCTGGCGCTGTCTCTGACGAGCTCTCTTCGTCAACACCGATGAGCTATTGATCAACGACTCCGTAACGGGTGTAGAGTCGTTTTGAGCAGGGATGTTGCAAGGAGATTCCTTAGCAGCAGTCGGGCAGGAATCTTCGCCTGCGGTCTCCGTTGGAATTGCAGACTTGAAAGTTTTCTTGAAAGGTGAAATCTTCCTATATTTGCGAGACGAGGAAGATTTTGCATATGAGGATGATAAATATTCCTCAAACTTTGCTTGATCGAATTCATATTCGATCTCTTCATTGACAACGATCTTGATCGGTTGCGACACCGCGGCCTCGGCAGCGAGGCCG
>NC_033795.1:13535210-13541278 GCF_001876935.1 Asparagus officinalis | reverse complement strand
TACACGTTCTCTTTCTGATATGCTGCCACGTGGACCTTCAAGAGATCTTAAAAATTACCAACAATTTACATAAGAGGCCACTGTGTTTGCGCGTCACCCTTTGCTGCCGCGCCTTAGGCCCGTTACCATGGACTGCCGTGCTTTAGGCGCGTCACTATGGGCTGTCGTGCCTTAGGCGCGTCACCATGGGCTACCGCGCCTATGCATGTCGCCTGTCAGTGTATTTTGTTGTTGGTGTGCACATTGTTCTTCTATGTTGTTTCGCTTCCCTTGGATGATCCCCCTCTGACTAAGATGATGACATTCATCATTTTCTCTTTATCTTGAGCAGTATTTGGATATCTATGAGCATTTTTTGATGCCTACAATGAATTTGCTTGTAATGATGGAAAGATAACATCAATCAATTTTTTTTAGAGTTTTCATCATTGTCATATTCTATTACCATTTCATGTGGAAGAAGTATCAAATTCTCATCTATTGTGGGTTCCTCTCCATTCCCCACGCGCAATAAGAACTCTCCAAATACTTGATCAGTCTTTGCCCTCATATTAATAGTGAGAGATAATTTCTCTATTTTTTCCCAGAGATATGATTTCACAAGACTTGCATTGATTGTTTCTGCTCTAGTGCCCCGTGGAACAACTGGTAGAACTTGACGAAAATCACCTCCAAACACGACTACTTTTCCACCAAAAATTCTTTTGTCACCCATTACATCCCTCAATGTTCTGTCAACCGTCTCAATCGCAAATCTTTTTGCCATAGGTGCTTCATCCCATATTATAAGTGATGCCAATCGTATCAATTTTGATGTTCCATCCTGCTTTGATATATTGCACATTGTGGTCTCATTAGCAGTAATTGGAATTTTGAATCGCGAATGTGCAGTTCGCCCTCCTGGCATTATTGCTGCAGCCACTCCTGATGTCGTTGTTGCTAATGCTATCATCTTTTTCTTGATCTTAGATTTGCAAGCAATGCACGATAAAGGAAAGTTTTACCTGTTCCTCCTAGACCATCCACAAAAAGATATCACGAAATACTTTAATTTTCACATATGATATAAAAAAGATTAGACAAATCACAGCACAAAACTTAATGAAATCACCCATAACCACACCTGCGACAGCTAAACCAAACTTAAAATTGCAGCAAAATTCAAAATCTAGAAGAATCGGATCAGATATCGAGATCTAAATGCGCTAAAACTTCACAGAGCTATAAACTAAAACAACATAGACTCAAATCGTCAAAATAATTTCCGAGTGAAGATATCATGAAATCCACGTCACTCATACTTCTGTGTTTCTGATTTAATCACAAAAATTCAAACAAAAACGGATTTAGTGAAATAAAATTCCATAGAAATTCCTAACATTGTAATATGCTTTTGGTTCCATGGAAACTTGAAGTATCATTCTAATTTTAATGATTATTCATGGGTAATTGAAATAAAATCCGATATAAACCCTTTTTTGATGCAATAATGAACTTTGAGAGAGCTTGTAGAGAAAGAAAGGAGATAAAAATAATTGTTCATAGATAAATAAAGAGCTAATACTTAAAAGGTTAATTACTAATTACTATAGGTGACATGACTCTTGGTGTGTGTTGTGAAACGAAGTAACAGATAAATTTTCATTTTATTGAAATAAGCAAAGAAATACAAATTTTAGGCGCTTGAAGTATTTGGTTCTATTTTCATTTTTTTTCTTCATTATTTCACTCTTAAGCCCAAACAGTCTTTTTCTGCCGTCAATAACTTTGCTACTACCAGTTTCTCCAGTTTCCACAGCTAGGGGTGTATTTCTTCTACTTTTCGAACCTCCTGCGCAATTATACATCTTGCTTTTCGATTGGATTCTTCTTTTTTATTTATCTTCACAAGGAAAACATATTCTTTTTCTAAGCATGATTTCATTTTCTTGTAACATTCAGAAGATTCATCCTCAAACATCTCTACATATGTAATAGCTGTGCAACCAATCAAAATTTCTGCTTCGTCAAATAAAGTTACATATGCTGTATCTGTTCGATCATTTACCTCTAGGCGCAAGTTATACTTGCAATGAATTTTTTTGCATAAGAAATTGTAAATATATATTAATAATGATATAGAGATTAATGTATATTATCCAACTTGATTGTCCAATCTGAATCTTCATTTTTACAGTTTGTGTAATTTTCCTTGCTGCCATTAATCTCATGCACTGCCTTTTTGTATTTTGCACATGCACTAAAAAAATGGTTCTTCCTTATTAATTATTGTAATAACTTTTGCCGCAAATGAGCAAAACATACTCTGGAGAAAAGTAAAATAACATTAAAACTTAGATGATCAAATAAATTAGTTTTCATTATTACTAAATTTAACATACCTTAGACAATTGAGGCAAAGTATTGATAACATCAGTCAGCTTGACCCTATTTGCTTGAATGATCCTTTTTGTTGGTGTCGACAACACATTTTACTACTCTCACTGTTTGAATTACCAAGTCTAAAATTTATGAGAAGTAAGAGTTAAAATTAATGAACAATTTATTTTTTATAAAATGGATTTTCCATATATGCTCCTTTGATTATAGATATCTTGAAACTTACACCACAAGTGATTATAATTTATAATTTGAACAATGTAATATTAAAATTAACATTATATTCTTGCTTATATATTAAGAAAGAAATGACCCAAATAATTATTTTTTGATGATAGTTTTGCAAGAACAATAATGTAGGATGTAATTTTAAAGTTACATATAAATTAAGGGGTATATATAGAAAAACTCATTTTAAAACTTTGAAATAAAAGAGATAAAACTTACACAGCAGTCTATCATTTCTCTACATTGTGGAATTTTAGGATTCACGAGCACAATAGTTGATTGCTTTGTAGATAATTAAAACTCACCTAAAAATAAAATAGACATGAAATTAAAAGATTTTCACATCTTTTTTAAATCATTCTTGTAGTTATTTTTTTTACCTAAATAACGTCTACCAATTACGCTTAGCAATGCAACAACGGTTTTTTGCATCTTTCAAGTCCTCCATAGATGATCCTTCAATCTCTGCTAAATTGACCCATAGTGTTAGGGCTATAACTTGAAAACCGATAACCAAAAAAATAACCACACCAAAGCCGAACCATAACCGAAAAAACCGAGGAAAGAAAAAAACCGCACCAAACCGCAAAAAAATAACCGAAAACCGAAAGGTTTGGTGTGGTTTTGTAGATAATTGAAACTCCCCTAAAAATAAAACAAACTTGAAATTAAAATATTTTCACATCATTTTAAAACCATGCTTGTCGTTATTTTTTTTACCTAAATAACGTCTACCAATTACGCTTAGAAATGCAACAACGGGTTTCGCATCTTTCAAATTCTCCAAAGACGATCCTTCAATCTCCGCTAAATCACCCCATAGTGTCATCGAAATTTGATCAAATCTAAATTTTTTAAAAAAACATTAGTTTTCTTACCAATAATCAGTACATAATAATAAACAATAATATTAAATTCTTACTCTTTATTCATAATTATGACCTCCCTTCTTTTGGATTTGGGATTAGTAAAAATTGGTTTCACAGTTGTCACGAATCCAACAACATCTGCAACAGAGAAATTTTAGTGATTATTAATATGAATTATTTTTCGCATAATATTTTAAAAAAAACTTACCAAAAGGTATTATTCCATCATAAAAAACAGAAGCATCTTTAAATGAAAGGAATGTTGGTTTCAACTTTTCCAATGATACAATTTTTTTTGTTTCTCGAATGATTGTCTTTGTTGTGAGTGCCAACTCCTTTTCTGGATTAATTGTTGGATATTTCAAATTTGGAGGCTTTACTTCTCCATTGGTTATATGCCAACTCCTTTTCTGGATTAATTGTTGGATATTTCAAATTTGGAGGCTTTACTTCTCCATTGGTTATATTATACGTCTCCCCCTTTATCAATTAACCGCTGAACTTTTCTATCAGCTTATTAAATAAAATTGCTTGGATAAGTATTCCCTACAAAATACACAATGTAGAATAAATTACGTAATCATGGTAATATGATAATTAAATGAAATAATAACAATGTGAAATTTGTATCACCTCTTCATCAATTAGAATTAGCTTTTGTTTATTCCCTTCTCCATTCTTAAAGGAGTCTATAGTATTATGTAAGACACGAACAATTATACTCCATTATTTTTGATAAATTTTTAACTCTCGGATCATGATGTTGGATTGATCATTAGTTCCATCTTGATCAGATGACAGGCTTCACGAAAAAAAAATATAAATTATAGAGATAATTCAGAGTTTATACCTTACAAAAAAATATGATTTTACTAACCTTTTTGAATCACATAGTGTTGCTTCCATCTCTATTTTTTTTGGTAGGATTCGATAAGATTTGGTAAGATGAAAGTTGAGTATGTAGTATATTTATATGAGATAGAAGAGACAAAAGTGTAAATAACATTTATTACATAGTTATGAGAGACAAAATCAATTGTAACTGATGACATTAATTTAGCAAGCAACATAAGCATTCACGTATCACCGAAATTTAAAATTTATATTCCTTCGTTCATAAGAACACTATACATCCGTTCATAATTATCACTATACATCCGTTCATAATTTTATGTCAACATAAAATTCACGTACAGCTAAGCATTCACGTATAGCCAATATAAATAAATTGTAACATATGACATCAATTGTAACTGATGACATTAATTAAGCGTTAAGTATCAATCAAAACGTCATACGTTGAGGTAACTATCAATTGTAACTGATGACATTATGCATGTATCAATTAAAACGTCATTAAGTGTTAACTATAAATATACATAGTTATGGTTTATGTATGTATCTATATGTTTTATTATGTATGTGTTATGTTTTGTATGTATGTGTTTTAACATAAAATTGTATGTTTTATGTATGTGGTATGTTATGTATGTATATGGTTTAGCATAAATTTAAGGGCACTTTGGTAAGAAATGTTTTAACATATGTTATGTATGTATATGATTTAGCATAAATTTAAGGTCACTTTGGGAAGAAATTTTTTAACATACCAACACACTTTTATAATAGTATTAGATGGGTATCCTTGTCATAGGAGGGGATTTCCTCCTTGACGCCTCTAAAATCACATGATTGAGCAATATTATGGATGATCCGCTCCGTTGAACTTGATCTACATATTCTAAAACCCCAACACACCAAGTTTGGGGTGAACCCGTCGTCGTTTGACCCTTCATCCACTCGTATCAATTTTAACGGTTTTGAATGAATAGAACTTTTCACATGGCTCGATGGAGGGTCAAACGACGACAGATTCACCCCAAACTTGGTGTGTTGGGGTTTTAGAATATGTAGATCAAGTTCAACGGAGCGGATCATCCACAATGTCGCTCAATCATGTGATTTTAGAGGCGTCAAGGAGGAAATCCCCTCCTATGACAAGGATACCCATTAATATATATATATTATATATATATATATATATACAAAACGTGTATGTGTGTGTATGATTGAGCTTGAAGTATTTAACACACATAATATAACACCTAGTCTATTTACCCAAGCTTGATTAATATTCAATATGCTCTTCTTGGTAAACTTTGCGGATGAAGCTTGAACTTGGATATTTGACTTGAATGCATTGCTTCACTCCGATATTCCTTCCATCCTCCAAAGGATATGATCGTTAATACTCGATTCCATCCAACCTCCAACGTTGATGTTTATCTAGAATATCTAATAACAAACACAAACACTAGACAAACAATATTAGGGATTGTTTGTAAAATCATTAAAACAAGATTAGAGATGTAGTCTCATAATATGAGAACTAATATCTGTCTCCTGTGAAATAGCGGTGTCAGTTACGTCTCGTATTGAGCGAAATCGTCTGGAAACAAGGAATGGTGAAGTCTTGGACGAAGCCCCATAAGAAACATCTGAGTCTGACACTCTCTTGTCTGCCACATACCCGTAGATCGAAGCAAGCTCATGAATCTTCCCTCGTAGTCAACTACATACATGTCCCCCTGC
>NC_033795.1:13455559-13535160 GCF_001876935.1 Asparagus officinalis | reverse complement strand
GATTGCATATTTTTGCCACTTGTGGCAAATTCTAAGGGTTCTAATATTTAATAATAATAAAAATTTTCCCATCTCATCATAATCCACTATCCTCCACATCTTGAAAATCCTTATGCTTTGTTTTTTATTTTCTATAAACCATTCATTTTGTTCTCTCTTTCAAAGAATTTTTTTATCCTCTATCTTTACCCAAAAGTCTATTATATTCACAAGAATATTAATTTAATCTTGTGCATCACACGTGTAACAACATATTTTCTAACATGAGTTTTGCGTACGTAGAGAGCTGGGCAAAATGCCCAAATCCTGCTTTAAATATTGGTAAATTTCTAACTTTTTCTCTAGTATCAATTTGTCTATTTTCTGCTTTAGACTATACGTATGTGATCAATGCAGTCATTTTCTTAACATAATCAAATATTTAATAGATAGATGACGAGACTGTGTTCTTTTACATTCTTGTATTTTCTGAAATTCAAAAAGATAATTTTTTTTCAATTCAAAAAAGAGTGAAGGATAAAAGTCATGGAGAGACATATTTGGGAAATTCTTTTTGAGGTTGGGGGGAAAAGAGAAACTCATAACAAACCAGGGGGAAAAAACACTATCAGGTCATTTTTTAATGGTCCACTATCATTTTTATGGTCCTAAAATTATGCAATTTGTAACAGGAAGATTTTTTTTTAAGAATGGCAATTGCGGTTGCATTTATTAGCTACAGTGAAATAAACATTTGTGATTGACTTAAAATATTCCAGTTAAATTAAGAAAAATATACAACTCCTCTAAGCATAGTCAACCAAACAATCCCCTATTTTTTTTCTCCAATGCATTAATTTGTTATGGGTTGATTATCATTTGCTCAACAAATGATATGAATAGTATCATTATTATTATCTTAAATACTATATATCTATATTAGCACCGTGACAATTCTTTTTTCTCTTTGCTTGTGCACAAGAACCAACCTCCTAACATTTGTTTGTTTTTTGTTTTATTTAGTTTTGCTCATAAAAGAAAAAGTCAATAGTGATGAGAAAGCTGAGTGCAAAGTTTGAAAAGATATCATTCCAGAAGAAAAAATTCATTTGAAAGGCAAGTATTTTCTCATATCTTTTCACTATCATAATCCCATGCATTTCATATTGTTCTTTTCTTTTCAATAATTTTCTCCTTCTAAAATTTCATCAACATGAGTATCTTTTTTTTTCCTTCCCCTTCTAAAATCAGAAACTAGCATATCTTTTTACGGCAACAAGCCATATCATTTTAAGGTTATTCATGTCCCCGTGTTCCTTGAGAAGATAAGTTAAATACTAATGTACGTGGGCCTAATCCTAGATTCATAGCGTCAACCAATTTTTTAAAATATGGTTGATTCATAAATTTCTTGTAGATGATGAACCATGGATTCAGTGTTGATTTTATTTGGAAGAGTATCAGCTTTGATCGGGTGCAAAGAGCAATGAAAACTTTTGTTGTAGATGAAACCAGTGTCAGCAGATGAGCTTCATTCTATCCTCATGAGTGAGATTCAGATAATGTTTTAATGTGTTGTGGGTTCGAATGTTGTTTTATGAGATTCAGACAGTGTAATATTCAGATGAATGCATGTACAGATATTGAAAGAAATGACATTTGATCTCTCTCATTTCTTTTGGGTTGGTATAGCATATGATTTTGTATTTGTGCAAGTGATTTGTGTGAGTTGCTGATTGAATGTGAATGAATATGATTTTCTTTTTTCTCTTTGTAGTCCCCTGTCATGTATACATAACTTAAATAACATAAAAAAATGTAAAAGATGATGAAATATTGTTTCAATTTCATTCCAGAATTTTGTATAATGACAGAATGCTCACTTTGTAACTCAATACACAAAGTACGTTTACAAGCAAAAAAAAAAAAAAATGTAGCACGTATCCTAGACGGAAATTTCGTCTAGGATGCTATATCCCAGACAGAAATTCCGTCTAGGATACTTCCGTCTAGGATGTTATATCCTAGACGGAAATATCCTAAACAGAATTTCCGTATTGGATATAGCATCCTAGACAAAAATAAAATCTGTCTGGGAAGCTTCATAGACGGATTTTATTTCCGTCTAGGATTATCCGTCTAGGATATATCCTAGACGGAAATTCCGTCTAGGATACCGCATCCTAGACGAAAACAAACTCGACTCGCATCCTAGACGGAATTTGGTCTAGGATAGGTTTTTAGACAGAAATGAGAGTATCCTAGACGGAATTTTTCGTCTAGGATGCCTCATTTTGTACCAGTGATTTATCTTCTATGGCTGTATAATGATATATAAGGGTATAAATGTAAATTCATATTTGAAATATCCATATCCCTTTAGACCGCAATAATAGTCTTTTAAAGGAATCATGTTGTCAAAAAATGGATGAAGTGAAGATCATGCGTAAACCATGATAGTTATTCAAGATGAAACGCCTATAAAATTGGCAACAAAAAATAATTAATAAAAATGAAAATTTATGATTAGATTAGTTGTATAGAAGATAGAGAACCAAATGTATGAAGAGAGTAAAATGCCAAATGCAAGCACAATGGCACCTTTCTTATGAGCATGTGTCCAATTTAAGCCATCTCATGCATTTGTGTCTTTTTTCATCAGAGATAAGAATACATTAATTGGCATATAGCTAGAAAACAAGCAAAAATGTTTTCTACTTAATATGACGAATCTCTCTCATGCATGTGCATATATGGCTACAAACAACGAGAATAGACACTTAACGTGCTTCATTTCTAATTCCTGAGTTGAGGTTAAACCTTGATATACAACTACTCGTACGAATTCATTATTTGTAGATCATGCTTTGAAGTAAATAGCAAAGAATATGATTAAATGTCTCTAGTTTTTGTCTTCCATATTCAAAGTTTAAGAAATTGGATAAATCATATGAATTTTCATCGAAAGAAAAAAATACTCTGAACATCACTTTAAAAGAGATATATGCATAATTATAAGTGAATAAAAATCTGACGTTATATCTTCAGAAATTATATTAAACAAGATAAGGTACATTATTACTTGTAGGATAAATTTCACGAAAAGTCCATCAATGTTGGGGTTTTTGCAAAAGACACTTCAATAATTTATAAATCATATAAGATTTTCTAGCCTTTCTCCCAAACTATTGAAAAATCTCATAAAAATGTCAGGGAAGTAGAAAGTCAAAAACTATGATCTGATTGTTGTGTCTTGTCCTTCCACATGAATGCTCTTCGTTCAAATTTTTTCATTACAAACTTTAATTTGTTATAATTCAAATTTATCATTCCACAATTAACTCATTTATGAGGTTTTTCCCATAGCTCACGATGATTTTCTAGTATTTATAAAGTTCAAATGGATTTCGGAGAAAACGCCCAAAGTTCAGGTGGCTTTGTGAATTTTACCCTTACTTTTAACATGTTCGTTAACTTCTACTTCTTTATTCCCACTCGGCGGTGATCATACCCAGTCCACCCGCAATTGACTCCCAATTATTAACCTCACAAACTCTAAATCAACCCACGCGAAACCCCATTAATCAATCTTATCAACCTAATTAATTAACATTAATCCCTTCATCAATCTTAAATCAATCTCTAATCAATCAATTAATCTAATATTGAAATAATCTCTTTCCAATTTCATTAATAAGATCCCACCAAATTCCATAAATTCTCACCCGTTTCAATCAAAATCTCAGCCTTCTTGCGTCTTTTAAAGCTCCTCTCCCGTCTCGAAAAAAAAAATAAAAAAATAAAAAAAAAACTTCGCTCTTATAAACGCTAGCCAATGATCCCCAACGAGAGATCTCTCCTCAGATCTGCTGCTCCGCTGAAACCCTAGCCAATGCCCGGACTCAGCAGCCGAGCGCGCGCGCGGCGGGCGGGGAGGAGCTCGCCGCTGGGTTGCCGAAGCTCGGCCGACTGAGAGCGTCTCGACTCCCTAGGCGCGGCGGCGCACGTGATCTGGCGGGCGGTCCGTGGAGGGTCGCTGGCGGTTGGCGCTGCGCTGTACATCGTCGGAGAATCTGTAGTTTAGGCGGGTGAATCTCGATGCGAGCGTTAGGGTGGGTTCATCTCAGGCGGTCTGAGCCGCCCCGCGCGGGGCGTACGAGACTCCTCAGGTTTTCAAGAAGCTGTTGCCGTACTTGGAGAGCGATTCGAATCACTCGATTTCGGTAAATTTTTTGATTAATTCTTGATTTTGTTAAGTTTTGAAGTGTAGTAGTTTGATGGCATTAGCATGCACATTGTTCAAACCTTTCCTCCAACTACGCTGACTAAAGTTTGGAAAAATGATCTGCTTCTTCCTATTTCTTGCATGCATTAGTAGTTGGAGCGGTGAAGTTGAGATTTTTTTTTAAATTGGTGCAGTTTTGTTGGGATTTTAGTAGTCTTGAAGTTGAAATTTTATTGGTCGAAGGTAAATGACTAGAACACCATTGAATTTAATCGGTAATTGCGCAATTTTTTTGAAGTAATTTGAATGGAAAAGTGAAAGGAAAGGTGGACTTTTTTGGAGTCATATAATGATTGTAGATTCTCAGTTTGGTATGTATATTTCTTTTCAAAATTTGAGAGGGAGGAGTGTTTTAATCATTGCTAGGTGGAAAAAGGGTTGTCAAGCACTAGGGTGATGTTGGGGGAAAAAAGCCTACGGAGAGGAAAAAAGTGATATTCCTTAAACACCACAAGAATTTTAGATGCCATAAGGCCTTTAACCAACATCCTAACACCATCCGCTAAGGTACATCTTGCAAATAATTTAGTTTAATTTTTCATATTTTTCTGTTATTCCTCTGCAGTAAAGGTTTCAGCATCTTTTTCAGTGATTACCATTAGATATAAGATGGAGGTAAATGCTATTTCAGAAAAATGTAGTGATTAACTAATTATAGGTGCTCATCATAGTCAAGAGACTGAGTTCATGTAAGTCTTGTTGATTAGAAAAAACACTGTACGTGTGTAGGTTTAATTGAGTAAATTACCCCCTTAGAACCATGTTATTTGTACTTAAATATGAAAATTTCACTGATCATAAATGTGGGAAATGAATGTTATCGTATTGAAGAAAGAGAACTTGCAATGGAATGATGAGGTGGCCCATAAAGGGAAAAAGTTGCCAGATTCCTTGAGCCCATAAATAACAATGAGCTTCCACTGACCAACCAAAACCAACATCCACTTTTCAAAGTCCATCATGGAACTCTATGATTTCTCTAAGAAGTTTTCCATGAGAATATCTAATCTTTAAAATTTTACTAACAATTATTGCTAGATGTTTTTGACAATGACTACAGATTGACAAAAAGAATGTTCCAGGTTTGTATTTACTAAGATAAGCAGTTTTACCTGATTGTTATTGGAGAAAGATAAACTATTATATGATAAACTTTATTCCTGATATTAATTTTCTGCATTATTATACGCATACTATTGTTATTTAATGATATAAAATATCTAAAGGACTAGGAAACGTATTTTCAAATCTGAGGGGTTTGAAGATGAACTCTGGACAAGTTTTGCTCGGAAACCAAAGTCAAATGATGAGACAAGCTAAATTTACCCTCTCGTATTTAACATTTATTCCTTTGATGAAGGAGGTATTTTAAGCCAACTAATATACGAAGTGCTTATCTTATTCTGTTTTTCTTTTTATTAAGTTTATCAATATCACAAGTCTCTTTACTTTCCAGTTTCCACTTCCACGTTATAGCAACATTGAACCCCCAAAAAGGAAAACAAGTTTTCAGAATGTCAATATCCATCCACCCAACTCATTTCTTCTATGGAGATAAGGAAATAAAAGGAAAAACCTGATGGGGAAACCTAAAAGCTTGAATCAACTTAAGTTTGTAGATAAGAATTTAATCCTGCTGGTCAAGACATTTATTAAAGGGTTAATTGTGAATAGACCCCCAATAGTTCTATTTGTGCGGATAGACACCCCGAGTGAAAACTTTTTTGACCTTTAAAATCGTTAAAAAGTTTTTGAGGAGGTGGATAGACCCCCCTATGGTTCTATTGGTGAGGATAAACCCCTAATTACATTTTTTTTAAAACTTTAAAAGAGCTGAAAAAGTTCGAAAAAGTTCACTAAGGCGGTGTATTCGCACTTGGGCCAATACTACATGGGGTCTATTCGCACAAATAGAACTACAAGGGGTCTATTCGCAATTGGGTGATATTAGAGGGGGTCTATTTGCAATTAACCCTTTATTAATTTAGTTTTGATTTTACTTTTCTAGCATGAAAGGTTCAAATTCAATGATAAAAAACTACTCAAGATGATCCCATAGAATGATGACTTCAACAAAAAGATTATGTTGATTCCATTTCTATGCTTATCGTTGCTATGAGTTAGTTTACCATTCACTTATTTGTTATTTTTTTAGCTAATTCTTTTATCTTCGCATATTGTTACTGATATTTTAGCTAATTCTTTTATCTTTGCATAATGTTACTGATCTCTCTTTTCGGTTTTGATATCATCATTGCTTATTTATGTATATAACCTGTTGTGTTGGAATTGTGCAGTTGATGACAGCATGGCATCAAAAGGCAAGTCAAAAATGGAAGCCTTGTATCAACAGGAGCTTATTACAATCAGGTCTAGACATTTTATGCTTGGTCTAATCGCAATTCTAATGTGATTTCTGACATTTCTGTAACACATGCTTGCTTATTTTATTTCTATACTCATTAGAGTCATTCTTACGTCTCCACGGAGAAGCCAAGTTCTGTGAAAAGTGATGCTTTCCTGTAATATTGAATGTGCTGCACGATTTTTTGGCTAGCATAGATAGATGACTGAAATGAGTATCCAAATGGATGCTTATAGTATTCCTAGTTCTTTAATATTTGGTCCGCAAGTGTTTCTTGTTTAGAGGTTACAAGCAAGTGCGAATCTTTTACCACAGTTATCTTTTTTTTTTAAAATTAGGAGTCCACAGCCTTCAATTCCTTTTGCTTTCTCTTAGTCCTTGAAACACCTGAGATTTGCCTTGTTCAGTCTTTAATATCATGTACAATGCTTTATTTATTAAGGTTATAAGGGTTATATGACATCTTAATGTTCATTAAGATTTGTTGCTTCACTAATCTTAATATCAATTCTGTAAAACTGTTTAACAATCTTTGCAACTGTAGATTACCAAGCAATGCAATAGTATATTTGATATATGGAGAAAAACATCAATATGCCTGAGTGAAATGTAAACTGATTATCGAAATAAATCTGAAAATGCTGATCATATTTTTCTCTGAACTTAGCCTTCATAGTTAAAAAAACAATTCAAATCTGTTGCAGTTAATCTGATTGATTATTTAGGGACTGCTACTGTCATAATGTATTTTGAAAATCACATATAAATTCTTTTGCTGAAGCTCTCAGGTACTTAGTATCTCTATTTCCGTAATGTATTTTACTAACTATTCTATTTTCTTTTTCCTATAGAATTGCCACCTTCAAACGGCTTTCTCATTATTGAAGCAAATGGCGGTCTGAATCAACAGCGTCTTTCAGTACGTCTTAATGATAGAGCTATTTTTCTTTTCTTTCTCGATACTGCTGTTTATTCCGATCTCCTATTGAAAGGAGGGGGAATATCTACTTGATATTTCTGGTATTGTACTACTGGAAATGTTAATTATTATGTAGGCAATAACATTGAAACACTAGCAAGATTATGCAATCTTTGCGAATGATGCCAAACACCCTTCCCGAAAGAAAAGGACAA
Source organism: Asparagus officinalis (assembly GCF_001876935.1). Classification (NCBI taxonomy): domain Eukaryota; kingdom Viridiplantae; phylum Streptophyta; class Magnoliopsida; order Asparagales; family Asparagaceae; genus Asparagus; species Asparagus officinalis. The sequence goes on along the minus strand of NC_033795.1, from coordinate 13,527,397 downwards.
ACAAAGGGAGCTACCCCCCAACGCCCCAAAAAAAGAAAAAAAATATTATTTAATTTGTTTTGAGATGCCAGCTGGGTATTTCAGAGCTTCTTTAGGGAAATTCTAATTTTTAGCGAGACGCAAGAATTGAGAAATTAGCAAAATCAATGCTGATGCTAAATACCCGTGTATCACATCCCTGCCAATTGCTTGTGATGTTTACCTATAGTTTTTATTGTTGTCGGGATGATGTCTATGTGTCAGAGTGACATTACCATGTGAAACTCGAATTTAATTGAATTGGCACCATGCTGTGACTTTTGAGAAGTTTGAAACTTTGAAGAAGGGGGGTCCTCTCTTTTCCATTGTACTTTGATATGTATACTGTTATTCTTGAAAATAATATACATGTTTTAAAATATATAATTTTATTTTATCATGTCTAATACCACCGTCATCTGATCCTGGCACAGATATGTGATGCAGTTGCGGTGGCAGGTTTACTTAATGCAACCCTTGTTATTCCCTTTTTCCATCTGAACAGCGTTTGGCGTGACTCTAGGTAATATATCATATAATGTAGATTTTTTTGTACCCCTTATTTACTTTTTAGTTTTATCAAGTTTGAGACTTTGTGGGTTTCTAATTCTTGTTAGGAGTTGTTTATGCTAGTCACACAATAAAAAGACATTTTGTATTATTATGTTTGTTAGATTGAATCTTTTGACAGCACATTTCTGAAAATTTCCTTGTTTCCTCTTTCAGCTGCCATTTCCATTATTCTATTAGCTACTCAACTACCTAAGACAATCCATTTACTATTATATCTTAAACTAATAGGCTGACCACATTGCTAATGTTTTCATGAACCCAGATGTCTATAAGATGGAAGGTTGGTCAGTAACCTGATGGTTTATATGTTTCCGTTAATTCCCTATTCATTTAGTGGTTTTTATAACTTGATTCTTATCTGTGACAGTGCCTACTTGTTTCCTTTTCTTTCAAATTCCATCTGAAAAAATATATTTACTTTTTATAATTTGTTTATTGGATATTCCCAAAGGGAATTTGTATTTGATTTGTGACATCACATTCTTTTTTGCAGTTGCGATACTATCATTGTCTGTCATCTAATGTTTGCTTCTTTTGCAAATATTTTTAGCAAGTTTGGGGATATTTTTGATGAGGACTACTTCATTGAAACACTTAAAAGTCATGTAAGGATTGTCAAAGAACTCCCGGAAGATCTACTGCAGCGGTTCGACAATAATATCAGCAGCATTATAAACATGAGAACTAAGGCCTTAGCATCAAAAACCTATTATTTGCAGAAGGTCCTTCCGAAGTTGCAAGAGCTAGGGTATGTCTTTTTCTCAGCATGATTTGTTTCTTAGTATCTAGCATTTTATTAATTTTTAGCATAATCATGCTACAATTTCATGCAGGTATATCCCTTTAGAGCTTGTTGTCTGTTTCTCTTTTCTTATATGCATTTTCTATTAGTTTCTGTCCATTTTATGTTTCATGATTAGTAGAATTACATTGTAGTAAAATCAAGGTGATAAAGTATGATACATGTAAACTTTAATGTACTGTAGGACATTCTATCTAACTTCCGAGTTATGTTTTCATTGGTGGTTTTAATCTACTGTAAGACATTCTATCTAACTTCCAAGATTTGTTTCCACTGATGGGTGACATATCTTCAACCCGTTCCACTCGAATTGGATCCTCTCATTTGCACCACTTATCCACCTTTCAGTTCTAGTTATTCTGTCTTCTGAAGTGAACAATCATGCAACAGGTTCTTCGAATTTAGTAATGTCCTTATCGTAGATGTGGTTAATTAGTATATAACTATGTATTTGGACTTTTGCTGTCTACTACCAAATACTTCAAATCTTGAAACTGAGTCTTTAACTTCTGGTGCACTTCATATAGACCTTAACTATATTCCCTTTTGGTCTTCATTTATAAACACATTAGTTTTCTGTTGCTAGTTCTTGTTGTCATTTTCAATTTATTCAGTTTGTTTATTTTGCAATGCAGGGCAGTAAGGATTGCACCTTTCTCTAATAGATTGGCTCACTCAGTTCCACCCTATATGCAGGGACTGAGATGCTTGACCAATTTTGACGCATTAAGGTTTTCTGAACCTATAAGACTTCTTGCTGAAAATATGGTTGATCGAATGGTAAAGAATAGCTCAATGAGAGGTGGGAAATATATCTCTGTGCATCTTAGATTTGAAGAGGTGAAGCTTATGCCCCATCTTTAGTCAGTTTCCTCGTGGCTTAACTTTTCTTATAAGATTTAGCTGAGAAAGTTATTGGTTCATGCTTTGCTGTTTACATTATTGAAATATATAATCATTCTTTAATATTATTTTCAGGATATGGTGGCTTTCTCGTGTTGTATCTATGATGGCGGTGATAAGGAGAAACGTGAAATGGATAAAGCTCGCGAAAGAAGCTGGAGGGGAAAGTTCAGGAGACCTGGCCGAAAAATAAGCGCAGAGGCAAACCGAATGAGTGGAAAATGCCCATTGACACCATTAGAGGTTCAATACCACATTTTTTACACATTATTCTTAAATTTCAAGCTAGTTGCAATTTATATGTTTTTAATTCTTTTTAGTTGATAATATTTATCTGTGCTCATGTCTTTCTCTGAAACCTTTTCTTGCTATATAGCTCTAGCACCACGTCTATGGTTCTTTCATGAAAATAAAAGTAACTGAGTCAATAGCAATGGAAAACATAGGTGGGTTGTCAATAGTAATGAGAAAGGGTAGGATTAATTCTGGAACATAGATCACATTCATACGAAATATAGGGAAGAGAATTAACGAATTGCGGGAAAAGGTAAATTAGATGTTGCTCTTTGTTTAATCTTTTCCTTTTGGAGAGTTGAGTTGGGAGTTTTATGGTATGCACTAACATCCTCCTGTACGAATTCTTTTCCGTTTTTGTTCTTATATTTTACCAGTCTTGTCCTTTTACTTCAGCATGGACATTAGCAGATATGATACAAGGCAATAAAACGATATGCGAGGATTGGCAACCATGGAAAAAGGATATTCTAAGATGGAAACATAAAAATGTTAAACTACCTGATAATCTAGAGAGGAGGTGAACTTAGCTGAATGGAGAGAGAAAAAAATGATTCGTTAACCTAATTTTGAAAAATTCGCTATTTTACATTTGGATTTCTCAAGAATATACGTCTGAGACATTCATATTTCACAGTATGATGATAATACTTCAATTTGTTGTTTTTTTAAAATTCAATCGCATGGTTTTGCAGGTTGGAATGATGCTTCGAGGCATGGGATTTGATAATACTACATCAGTGTATGTTGCTTCTGGTAAAATTTATAATGCAGAGAAATATATGTCTCCTCTGCGACAGTTATTTCCACTTTTAGAGACGAAGGAAACCCTAGCATCAGCAGATGAGCTTGCACCATTTAAGGTATCCCTCTGATAATATATATGTTAAAGTATAATTCCACTGATTGCTTTTCTTGCTGTCTCATCTGTGAACAATTTTGTTTGTAGTGTCCATATAATTTACAAATTCTAAATGAGGTTTTTCCTAAATGACATTTAGCTCAGTTTACAGTCACAAATCTTTTGTCAGTAATAAACTAATTACATTTTTTTTGCAGGATTACTCTTCAAGGTTGGCTGCACTTGATTACACTGTATGTGCCAAAAGTGAAGTATTTGTCACAACTCAAGGAGGCAACTTCCCTCACTTCCTAATGGGGCATAGGCGATTTCTTTATGAAGGTCACTCGAAGACGATCAAGCCAGACAAAAAGAAATTAGTGTTATCGTTTGATAACCCCAATATTAGGTGGGATATTTTGCTCACTACTATTTCGTTTCATTTTGTTGCTTGACATTTTTTTATACTTTAGATTGTGTTCTTTTTTCTGCACACATTTAGTGTTTCTTTGTTTGTCAATGCTACTCTTTGAAGTTGTCATGTATTACTAGGGGTTTAACTGCATGATCCACAGAAAACCTGCTCAAGTTTTCAAAAGTGACAATACCCTTTTTATTTCAATTTCCATGAAATTAACTTGGATGCAGAAAACTGTGGTCACGGGATGTGACAATCGTCTATACTATGATTTTTTTATTTAAATTGGTGAGTATTTGACTGGAAATAAACGAGGATTTTCTGATGTTTCTACAAATTATGGAGCTTTTCCCCCTTCCATAGCTGGTAGTACTCAGCATCCTCTTTACCTTAGCTTGTTGCATGTACCTGAGCATCATCATAGTATAATCTTCGTTAATATATTAGTTGTTTTTATTGCAGATGGGATAAGTTCAAGAAAAACATGCAAGAAGTTCTTCGTCAGAGCGATTTAAAGGGCATTGCTCTGAGGAAAGCCGATGCAACCCTGTACACTTTCCCCATGCCTGATTGCATGTGCCAGCGAACAGAACGATAAACACCGATACACTATACTCAGGAACATATTTATCGAGCTATTTGTAAGTAAATCCAGCATTAACAGCCCAATTCATTTGTATTGGAAATTCTTCCCAGTCCTATGGCCATAATTCCGTTGGCGATATGCAAGTTAAGTACATCCTCCATAGTTCAGATTCACAAAATTCATTGTACATGTAACAAAAAAAATCCTCTCATAGTAATGATATATTCTTTGTAGTGTTTATTTAGTCATTGATTCTTTCTCACATTTCGCCTCTGTAATATAATTTCTTTTTTCCAATTTACAAAATTCCATCGCTGTAGTTCCAGAATACTGGCGCCATATATTTGTGTTAATATCTTGTTCATATAGATGAATTCAGTTGTTTTAGTATAATATGAATTTAACACAATTTTAGTTCTGTCCAGGTTCAAAATGAACATAATTATAGCAACTGTTAAAAGAAAACTATGCTGAATTTGCTGAACACGAAACGTACCCCCTTTTGTTATGGTTTTTTTTGTTATGGTTCAGAGCATTTGCTTTCATGCATGCCGGTTGTTTTGATGAGATTTGTATTAGTTGGGAGGAGGGATTTTTTAGCAACTCCACAAAACTAGTTTTAATGGATACAATATTGGTCCGAAAGTTAGTTTTTAGTTTGGCAAAATTTAGAGCAAAAATAAACTATTTTTTTAAAGTTTAAATTCTGGCCTCTAAACTAGTTCTCTTTTAAGACTAACTCCTATATAGATAAACTCTAGCTTAGTTAAGACAAAACTAGTTTAAGGTTGATCCAATTTTTGAATTGGGACAAATTTTCAAAACCAACCTTTTTAATTTTTTATTTGTAAAAAACGACCCATTTTTAAAATATTTGTAAAAACCGACCTGGTTTCAGCCTCAGTGCTGAAACCAGGTCGGTTTTTGAAAAAAAAGTTTCTTCACGGGAGTTCAACTCCCGTGAAGTTTAGCAGCTTTTAATTAAGCTGCTAAACTTCTTTCAGCGCTGAAACCAGGTCGGTTTTTGCAAATAAAACTGAAATAGGTCGTTTTTTACAAATAAAAAAACCAAAAGGGTTGGTTTTGAAAATTTGTCCTTTTGAATTGTCAAACATATCCCCTCTAAAAAAGAACATATATTTGGATTGTGACTATGAAACCACCACACCTCCAACGAATTTATTTTCTTGTTATTGTTTCTTATATTTATGACGTTAGTCCATTAATGTAGACATCTCACGTGCTTGGGCCCATTTGAGGCCACCAAAAGATGCGGACAAGAGAGTATCCAGGACCATTTTCCGAAAGTATAGCAAAATCAATGGCTTTTTATTTTTTTCATGTTTTTGAATTATTTCCCTTTATCCAATTATACATTATCTATGCACTCCCTCAGAAGTTTTCCGCATATGAGATGGAGGGGGAAAATTTTTCCTACAGAAGACTTACTATAGAAAATTGTATAAGAAAAAGGAGATCATAACATATGCTCCGTTCTTAATTTTAAATTAGTGCAATCGATGTACGGTATCAATGTAATTGATAAGAATATATTAGTACAATTAGAATATTACTCCGTGCACTTACCAATACTGTTACAACACAATAATCATCAAACTAACATTAACATTGGTGAAACATTTGTCATTATCTTCCGATATCTTATGTTCCCTATGTGACTTCTCTATTCGTTGGAATGCAGTTCTCATAATTCTAGTGTAAGTAACATTATTATTTTTGAATTATCTCCATTTATTCCAATGAATAGTGGTAACTACATTATATTTTCCCAAATTACTCTCAAACTACTACACTCAAAGTAGTTTTCTGTGGGATGATGAAGATTATGAAGAGATAAGCAAATTAAATGGTTGGTAATGGTAGATACTAGATATCCCCTGGTCTATGAATAAAAAATGACACCTCCACTTTATCAAATATTTTCTTCATTTTGAAAATTTAATACATGAGGCCCCATCCTTCTTTCTAAATGGGCTTTAGCCATCTATCCATCAGACATGCTCAGTCCAAAGTCCAAATTGAAACTAGCATGCAATAATCCCAAATCCAGTTATTAAATCTTTTGTTGACATATTGTTTACTCTGGTAATTATTAGGCCCACAGAGGTCAGGACCAAGAGACTGAAAAAGTGCAACAAAATCTTGTCTAAAGTAAATATTCTTTACGTTTACGATTTATGCGCATCGTTTGGCAAGGAGGTGAAAGTGGAAGCATGAATTAAAGAACTAAAGCACCATAAATCCACAATCTAGCTTAAGATTTATTGACATTCAAAGTTTTTCTTGGATTATTTATATTTGAGTATTCGATATAAGTAACACGATGTACTAAATACTACACATTCTAATATCAAATTATAAATGCAGTAAACAAAAATACTCTCGTAAATTAGCCTTGGTGAAGGGTCATGTTAGATTATACGCATTAATTTGTTCAAAGTCTTTGAGATTGACATGAGAGGCTAATAACAGTGTTGGGACTGAGACAAGAATCAATCATATAGGATTTTTTTTTTCAGTTTAGCAAGTCTCGTGTTTGGATTCAAGAGAAAAAATGAGATCTAAAGCCTTGATTATAAATGAACTTAATAATAAGCAATTCTTATGTTGGTTTGTTCATGGTTCGTTATCACTTTGATCTCGAGGAGACATATAGATATTAATGCTCCCTAGATTAAAAGAACGTTGGAACGTGGGCATAGTTTTTTATTTTGGGTTTGTCTATAGAGTGCTCATGAGCACTCTATAGAAGAGGAGAGAGATATAGAGAGATGATTGAGGAGGGGGCCCACCTGATTTGCATTGGGATCCCCTCCCCAATCATCTCTCTCTATCTCTCTCATCTCTTATAGAGTGCTCATGGGCACTCTATAGAAAAACCCTTTTATTTTTATTTTTCCTTCCTGCTGTAGAAACCGCATTTAAAGTAGAATCATTCTAAAAAGCCATCTTTAATAGTCACTTTATATATAAATTCTAATCAAGCACCTAGATTCAATTTTAAGTTATTTTTTTGCTTTTTCTGTAATAATTAGTTGTAAAATATGAAGTATATTAGAGGAATGATCGTTAATAGCGCATACGTGAGATCAATTACCGAATAAATTAAAGAGAATTATGTTACACATGACCACCAAGATCCTGTTATTAAGGGGGCGGACTGTCTGATGGTGCATTTTAGCGGGCTGATCTCCTTGCTAACGTGCACCTCCGCCTGGTTTCAATGAGGAAGAAGAAGAAGAGTAGTGGAAAGCTCAGGGATTTAATGTTTGTTTTTCCTTCCTCTTCCATCCCTGATGGTGAATCCAATGGAACAATAGAAGTAGAGGAACTTGTGGGATCTACTAGCACAATGATAATGAAGAGTACTGGTCCTAAGGGGGCGAAGAAGAAGCTACTAATGGATGAGATTCTTGCTAAATCTTGTCCGATCTCAGATCCTCAACAAGTAAGATCTGGTCTTCAATAACTAGGTAATCTTTCAAATTTTTGTGCTGATGAGGTCGATGAGGTTTTTGAATCTGAATCTATTGGGAATCTGAATCTAGATGAAGAAATTCCTGTAGTTATTGATCAGAATGGGTTAGATGATGCAAATAAAAGCAGGAATCTGGTAGATCTCACTCAAACACCTACTGCTAATGAAGTGAATGGAAAATCTATAGATATTAATACAACTAGTTTAAAATCTACTGAAGAACATGTTACTGATGCTCCAAAAACTTTTGCAAGTCTATTTGCTGATAATAGGAAAAGTGGCAAAGGCTTAAATCTGAACTATGTTCCTCACTCTCAAATGAACACTGCCATTTTTTCTATGGAGGAATGGATAGAAGGTGAAGATTACTGGAGATTTGCTCTAGTTGGACATGTTATCGGCTTAAATGTCAGGTTTAAATCTATGAAAGCTTATGTCAATAAATTGTGGGGGAGTATCTATATTCCTGAGATTCATCTAATTAAACCTGGTGTTTTTCTCTTTGATTTCCAAACGGAAAAACAAATGTGTGAAGTTTTGGAAGCAGGGCCATGGTTCTTTGGTTCAAGGCCTCTTGTCCTTAAACCATGGAGCATTGAAACTGATATGGATAAGATTCATGACTCCTCTTACCCTTTATGGGTTCAATTTCCTAACTTGCGGTTGAATCTTTGGAGCTATACTGGGATTAGTAAAGTGGCTAGCCTTATTGAAAAACCTATAACCACAGACAAATTAACTGCCACTAGGAAAAGGATATCTTATGCCAGAGTTTTATTGGAAGTGCAATTGCCTCTAAAATCTCCCCTACATGATCAGATTGTAATCCAAGGACCAGATGGGAAGTGTCACAATCAAAAAGTTATATATGAATTCAAGCCTAGATGGTGTGATACTTGTAATGCTATTGGTCACTTTACTGAGCAATGCAGAAAGAAGACTGGTAAAATGAAGTGGGTACCTGTTAATAGGATTGCTAATGGAAATACTGATGCAACTGTTGGGGTAAATGCTCACAAATCTGTGACAAAAATTGCTCCTAATACCGGTACAAATACTGGTGAAACCAATATTGAAGAGAATTCTGTTGCTAATTCTAAGGAACATGCTGATAATACATCTGTACCTATTATTGCTTCACATGGCCACCAAGATCTTATTATTAAGGAAGGCTCTAGGACTTCTGGAGGTTATGGAGCACATGCACAAACAGTTACTGCTATGCCTGGAATTGCAAATGCTCTCCCTAATTATCAATTCTCATCTCCTGTTGTCAATGCAACATGTTTTACTAGTGTTGTCAGAGGTAAATCTATGAGAAAATCTGGTGGAGTAACAAATGATAAGGGAACATCAAAATCAGTGGAGGCTACACCATTTCTTCAGGTATCACAATTTTGCCCCTTAGATCATCAAGAGCATGATTTTGACCCCTCAAGCATAGATAGGGGTGGATCCAAGTTTTAATGCACTTGGCTATTTGGAATATTAGAGGATTTAATAAATCCTCTAAACACATGATGGTGAAGCAATTCATTTTCCAATATAAGCTTCCTTTTATTGCTCTTCTAGAAACTAAAGTTGCTGGTAACAAAATGCATGATATTGCAAAAAAAGTGGCTAAAGATTGGTGTTGGATTTCAAATTGTCATCAAGCCAATAATGCTAGAATATGGATTCTTTGGGATAGTGATTTTTTCTCATTACAACTGCTTAGCTCCTCAAATCAATTCATGACTTGCGCTGTTAAGTCAAAGGATTACAGGCTATCATGCACTATTGCTATTGTCTATGCTCTCAATGACAATTCTGGTAGGAAGGCTCTTTGGCATGACATTCTGGCTTTCAAAAATAATGTGACTGGTCCTTGGATTATAGGAGGGGATTTCAACACTATTATCAATAATAGTGAGAAAATAGGTGGTGTCCCAGTATCTGATTCTGATACAGAAGATTTCCTGGATTTTACTTCTTCCAGCCAGCTTGCTCATCATAAGACAGCTAGGTGTTTCTTTACCTGGTGCAATAGACAAGAGCTAGACTCTAGAATATGGTGCATACTTGATAGAGTCTTAGTTAATGAAATCTGGATTCAAAATTATACCTCAAATCAGGTTGAATTCTTACCTCCAAGCTGCTCAGATCACTCTCCAGGGTTGATTATTATTGAAGATGAGGATTATATGGGAAAGAGGCCTTTTAAGTTCTTTAAGATGTGGACAACTCATCCAGATTTTCTCTCTGCAGTGACTTCTAGTTGGGAAAAAACTGTTGTGGGCTATAATATGTATAAATTTCATACTAAACTCAAAAATCTTAAATCTGTTCTGAAGGATCTAAACAAGAGGAATTTCATGAATATCAGTGAGCAAGTCTTGAGAGCTAAAAATGACCTTAAGGAAGTCCAAAAGCAACTGAACATAGATCTTTTTAATGCTGTGCTGATTTCTAAGGAGAAAGATTGTTTAAATAAGTATGTGAGACTGTTAGATTGTGAAGCTTCTTTTTATAGACAGAACCCTAACATCAAATGGGGAATATATGGGGACAAATGTACTCAATTTTTCACTCTGTTATGAAAGCTAATCGTCATCATAATAGAGTGTTATCTCTCTCTATTTGGAAAATGGTCAAAGAATAACTGATATGGCTGACATTACTGCAAGGTTCATTGAGTATTATGAAAAGCTTCTAGGCACTTTAGTTCCTGTCTATCCTCCTGATCCTAAAGTCATTGCAAATGGCCCTTTACTCTCTCCTGCTCAAAGTAATGAACTTGGTCTCCCTATAACAAGAGAGGAAATTAAAGCTGCTGTCTTCTCAATGGCTGATGACAGAGCCCCAGGGCATGATGGCTTCAATGCCTCTTTTTATAAAGCAGCTTGGAGCATTATCAATGAAGATCTCTATCTTGCGATACATGATTTTTTTTGCTCTGGGAAGCTTCTTGGTGCTATAAATTCTACCTCAATAACCCTGATTCCCAAGGTACTTAATCCTCAAACTCCATCTGATTATCGACCAATTTCCTGTTGCAACTGTGTTTATAAGATCATTACTAAGATCATTGCTGCAAGAATTCAGAGAGTTATGGATTATCTTATAAGCAGTGCTCAAAGTGCTTTTGTTAAAGGTAGAATTATCTCTAACAATATCATTCTTGCCCATGAGCTCATCAAACATTATGGAAGGAAACAAACTTCCCCAAGAGCTGTCCTTAATATTGACCTGAGAAAGGCTTTTGATACTATAAATTAGGATTTCATTGAAGCTATGCTGATAGGTCTGGGTTTTCCAAACATTATGGTGAAATGGATAATGATATGCATTACAACTCCTAAATTTTCCCTATCCCTTAATGGCTCTCTCCATGGCTACTTTCAAGGGGCTAGAGGGTTGAGGCAAGGGGATCCTCTTTCCCCATATCTATTTGTTCTGGGCATGAAATACTTGTCTAGAAAGTTGAATACTCTCAAGCATGATGGGTTGTTCAAATTCCATCTAAAATGCTCAAGATTAAACATCACTCATTTATTCTTTACTGATGATCTACTGCTCTTTGGTAGAGCTGATATGAACTCCATTATCAAAATTCATAGCTGTCTGTATGAATTCAGTAAGGTCTCTGGTCTGGATACCAACCCAGATAAATGTTCAGTATATCTAAGTGGTATTGATGACAATCTAAAGCTTCAAATTTGTTCATATCTGAATTTTTCTAAAGGTTGCCTACCAGTTAGGTATCTGGGTATGCCTCTTATATCTAAGAGACTCTCTTGGATGGACTGTTCTCCTCTTGTCAGCAAAATTTCTGAAAAATTCCAGCATTGGCAAAAGAAAAGGTCCTTATCTTATGCTGGAAGGTTACAATTGATCAAATCTGTCATTTTGGGTGTGCATATCTACTGGACAAATAACTATATCTTGCATAGTAAAGTTCTTAAAAAAATTGACAGGTTGTGTTCTGAATTTTTATGGAATCACAAGATCCCTCTAGTATCATGGTCAACTATTTGTCAAGAGAAAAAGTATGGATGCTTAGGTATCTTTTCGGCAAGAATTTGGAATCAAGCTGCAGCTCTTAAACTGTTGTGGATGATTCATATCAAGAAGGACCTTTTGTGGATAAAATGAGTGCATGGGAATTATTTACAAAATACAGATATCTGGAGTGTGCAGGTTAAATCAAATAGCTCTTGGATGAGTGCATGGGAATTATTTACAAAATACAGATATCTGGAGTGTGCAGGTTAAATCAAATAGCTCTTGGATGTGGAAGCAACTTTTAAAAACCAGAGATGTTTATCTGGAGTGTGCAGGTTAAATCAAATAGCTCTTGGATGTGGAAGCAACTTTTAAAAACCAGAGATGTTATGATTGCTTAAGTTGGCAGCATTAACAACCTGATTGCTATCATTGGCAAGTCATGTATAAGGGAAAAAATACAGGTTTCTGCTGTGTACACCTCTTTGGTCCAACCTGCACATCAAGTTGACTGGGCTAGAACAGTTTGTAATAATATTCATTATCCCAAATATTCTTTCATCCTATGGTTAGCTATTCAATCAAGATTGTTTACTCAAGATAGGCTATGTCTAATGGGTATTCTTAATGCAAATCAATGTGTGCTGTGTACAAATATTTAGGAAACCTGTCACCATTTATTCTTTGAATGTCAATATTCATCCACTGTCTGGAATATGGTGATGGACTGGATGAATTTCAGCTGGAAATCATGCATGTGGGATAGTATCATACACTAGTTTAGCTTCAGGCTTAAAAACAGAGGATTTGGGGGCAAATTAAAGAGACTGGCCTTTGGAATAACAGTGTACTTCATATGGCAAGAGAGAAATCTTAGGATCTTTCAGGGCAAAACTATGCTAACTGAGATGTTGTTTAAAGCTATTAAGATCTCCTTTTTCTCAAAGATTATGAATGAAAATATTCTGTTCACTTAGAGGAGAGAATTAGAGAGTTGTAAGGTTGTTGTATATATATGCACTGTGTGTGCACTATGAGTGCTGAGCTTTCAGTCTTTGACTGACAGTGATATGATATTGTACAAAAATTTCTCACTTGGTAAATGAATAAAAAATTTTCAATGACCAAAATTACCAAATAAATTAATTGAAAAGCGGGCTAATGTGATTGATTGGAACGAAAAACCCTTTGAATATGGTTTTGATATAAATTAAAAATCAAATATGGTTTCTATAGAATAACCATGTTTTAAATGTGATTTCTATAATAATAACAAAAAACCTTGTTTTTTACTTCAGTTTTAGATGTGGATACGCTTATTTTACTTTTATGTGTTAGACCCTAGAGGGGGGTGATTAGGGTCTTATGCTAATCTAATCCCGATTAAAAACCAATTAAAATTATGTTGATTAATTTGTCCTTGCAAGAATGATAAGATAGATATGAGCAAGAGAGATATGAATAAGCATAAATGAAATATACGCTAACCAAACACAAACACAAGATATGTTTACGAGGTTCGGTCCCCACGACCTACGTCTCCGCTCCTCACCTCGAGGAGATCTCCACTATCATAATCCGGTTTGGAAGCCGAAACTTCTACACACTCGGTTTACAACCTTACCGAAAACTCTCACACAACAAATACTATGCAATCACACTTTACACACCAAGTGTAGGAACCTAGCCCGTGTCCTCCTCCTCAAGTGCTCGGATGCAACCTCTCCCTAGGTTCGTCAACCGACGCCACTCCTAGTGGATTTGATCCTGTCTCTCGCCTCACACTTCTCTCGGTGTACAAGTGTATTACAAGTGATACTCACAAATAAAGATAAATACAGTGATTTGTTCTCAACAACAAATGAGAACACAAATGAAGCTCACACTCACTAAATCACACTCCACAACCCACACTATATAGTATGAAGATTTTAAGCTCAATATGTGTGTGTGATAACAGTGAATGAAAATAATACAACTCAATAAATATAGCTAAATAAATAAAAAAGAAATAGTAAGCTATATAAGGAAGAGTTTAGAAAACTTCTCAATAAACAAGAAGAGTAGTGGATGATGATCCCAATAGGAGTTGAAAGCCACTTCTTGTTGTAGAAAACTTCTCTTGAAGTAGATTAACGAAAATTAGCTTAACAGCTCTTTAAACGCCTCTTAAACCTTTGTTAAAACTTCTTGTAAAAACAAAACTCTTGGTTTTCTTGGTTACTGAAATAGAAGTCTCGCGGTCGACCGCGAGGCACAAAAATCCTGAGTATAGGGTTTTAAGGCTGGCGGTCGACCGCGAAACTCTCTGGTTGGATCACGGTCGACCGTCACGATCGACCGCGGGCATATAAAATCCATGCTAAGAAAATTGAACATGGCGGTCGACCGCAAATCTGACACAGTCTGAAAACCTGTTTTTGGCTGATTTTGAAAATACTTTAAAAATAGCAAATCAATTCCAAAAATAATAAAACTTTGGGAAAAGATTATAAATGATAAAATGAACATGTTAGAAAAGGAATTTTTGGAAAAATAATTTTCGTTTGCAAAAACACACTGTTTTTGAAAAGTGTTCGTAAAACCTGTATTTTACGAATATGAAAATTTTGATATGACTTATAAACTTGTATATATATATATCATGCACATATTATATGTATATAATAAAGTATGAATGAGCTGTAAACATGAAATAAAAGGTATTGTAACAACGTTTGATGAAAAATCATTTATATGATAGAGAACGTCAAAAATCGTGTTAAGTGTACATATATTGAGCTTAAATATAAACATACAATATATGTAAGTAAACTATTCTTATACCTAGGTAACTCTACACATATGAACTTGAATCTTTAACGCTTGATTGTCGTGTGTTGAAATACCTGTAAAGAGAAACATAAAAACAAAACTAGAGAATATATTAGCGATAAATTGTTTGACAAATCATCATCAAAACTATAGGGTCAATATTATGTTCTAGAATTTTATTTTCATCTGCCTGACCATTTCAATATTATAGTGATGCACATCACCTCTTAAAATCATACTCCCTTTAAAAGTACGAGTTCGAAAAAATCTTTCTATGGTCAATATTATTTTTATTTATTTTTTAACTATTACATTATTATCCTAATCTATTCTAACTATCCTATATTCTTTGAATTGGTAATTAAATGATTTATTCTATTCATAACGAGACTTAACATGTTATTAGATAAATGAGATACGTTTGATATAATTTAAATCATTTACTTATTTCAGTTTACAGAAAAATCTAAAAAACATATGGTAGCCAGTATCTAAAAAATTTTGGACTTTGTAAAAAATATCCTCTAAGTTTTTTATGTAAAAACACCCCTACAAATTCAAAATTTTATTAAAACATCTTAAAAATTATAAATTTTACTTATTTTAATTTAGTGAGAAATCTAAAAAAAAATATGCTAGCTAGAAACTAAAAGTTTTTTGACTTTGGAGAAAATATCTTGTAAGTTTTGAAAATTATAAAAACACACCTAAAAATTTAAAATTTGTAAAAACCACCTTGGAAATTTTAAACCTATAAACACACTAAAAACCTACAAATAACACAAACAAACACCAAAAATTTATGGGATTTACAATAAACACTCTGAACTTTTTATAAATTACAAATTAAAACCCTTAAAATTATAAAATTTATAAAAATCTTGATAATTTCCAACCTAACAGTATATTAAAAAAATATAAGAATTACAAATATTCCCTACATAACTACACAATTTATAATTTATAGAAAACACCGTTAAAGTTTCAAAAATTACAAATAAAAACTCAAAATTCAAACTTTACAAAAAAAATCTTGAGAATTTAAAACTTATTAGTAAATTAAAATCAAAGGAATTATAAATAGTGTATAAACAATTTATAATATGTAGAAAAGGTCTATAAGTTTAAAAAATTATAAAAAACCCTTAAATTCATAATTTTCAAAAAAACACCATGAGAATTTATAATATAGAGACACAAAAATGAATATAAAAACTTACTAACAACCACTAGAAAATTAAATATTTATAAAAAATATCATACTCCCTTTAAAAGTATATGTTACTTTTCATGGTCAATATTACCCATAACTTTTTTTAAAAAGAATATAACTAATTAAAAATCTATTAAATTTGAAATTTATAAAAATACCCTTAAATTTTAGTACATTGCAAATTACCCCTCCAATGTTTGAAAAGTTTCAATGATTTTTGCAATTCCTTGATTTTAATGTAATGTTTAATAGTTTTGTATATTTGTAAATTACAAAAATTTTGGGTGTTTTTTTAACTTTGAGGGTGTTTCTTTTGTAATTTTTTAAATTCTCATTGTGTTTTTAGTGTAATGCATAGATACATTAATTAATGATGATAATGAAGAGTAAGTCGTTCTTAAGATGTATTAGGCTATAGTTAAGTGCACATTACCATTTCTAAGCAGTATAGTTTATATATGCAAATATTTTCAGATAATCTATATAGTGGTCAAAAGGATTTTGATATTAATGTACTTTTTTTATAAATTATATTTAATGTGAATCCATCATATAATTTTGACTGTGGTCATCATAATTTTAATACGTTTGATTGATTGACTAAATAGATATTTAGACCATAGATTACTTTACTTTCTCACATGAACTAATATTTGGCACTTAATAATTTAAATTATTTCTTCTAAATTTAATATAAAGAGTATATATATATATATATATATATATATAATCTTATATAAAAAAATTGATTTAACACTAAATAGTAGCATTATTATAATAATATAGTTATTAGGGAAAATTCTTCATGAGCCAGTATGTTTTTTATAATATATAAGCTATGCACTCTAAATTCTTGTGTCTTTTATAAATCCACTTAGCAGATGTGGATATTCCAGATGAGTTATATGTTTTATATACAATACAATTTCTCTACGCAAGTGAGTTATAATAGATTTTTTCATTCACATCGTTTGGGCTAAGATATGATAGGGATCTTGCATTCAAGAAAAAAAAAATTTATATTTAGAGCACATGACGAAATATATTATAATCTCCCTACTCTAATTTTGCAAGAAAATAATTATTCATGCTTTTAATTTTACTTCATGCTTTTAATTTTACTTCTACGATACGGAGAATGTTGAACCATACATTGATGATATTATTCTTTATAATATTTATTTAAAAAATAAAAGTTAATCAATTCTTCAAGTACAAGTGTTGCTCCTTAACTGCTTCTTTGTAATATTTTTAAGGTGTTTGTAATTTGCATTTTACTTTGGTTTGGTAAAAGTTTATTGTAGTTTTACTTCTATCAATCCCACAAAAAAAACTTTATTTTCTTTTTTCTTTTTATTCTACTTTTATCAATTTAAATAATTATGATATTCAACCACAAGTAGCGTGTGTGTCAAATGTTTGATTAACTGTTTATGGAGAAGCACAAGTAGTGTGTGTGTCAAATGTTTGATTAACTGTTTATGGAGAAGCACAAGTAGCGTGTGTGTCAAATGTTGGAGTAGTTGGAGCATGGTTCTTATCAGAACCTTAGAGTTAGGGGCAATAATATCCAAATCCAAGTGTTTACACTCGCTTTACCACTAATTTTAATATACATGTATGGTTGGATCACATTATTGTGCTGATGCGCTCCAAAAGGTTACTACAAAAACAAATATCTTTCATAAAAAAATGAGTTGCTATTGCATCTAGATTGAAAAGTGTTCCAATAGAACAGAAAAAGTCACTGCATGATTTTGTAGACGCAATACACATGATTGGAATAGCAGATCTATTTAAAAAAATTCATGTAGTTTCAACTTATGTCTTTGTAAACTCCTTGATTTAAATGTAACAACAACTCCTATTTTTGAAAGTAGTTCACGTTTTGTAATAGCTCTTTGGAGTTGAAGCTGTGGTAACACCCAATTAAATATTTATGTCGAAATTTAGTGTAACGTAAATGACGTAAAGCTCCAACAACTTCTATCCAAACACACACTTACCAAGTGAGGAATTGGATTATATACAAAGGTTTTTGGATTCAAAACCAGCAAATTAATTGCAATAAATTTTAGTGATAGTTGATCTTTTAAGGTGGGAGGGAAATCATGAACATATAATTCAGATCTCATACCTAGACGCGCGTGTACCTTTATTTGACAAAATATTAAACCTAAATGCTTGCAATACCCTTGAAATTAACACATAACGGAATCTTCTGAACCAAACACCAAACTATATCTGGCTTTTATATTTCTCCAGTAGTGCAAGGAAGTACAGACAAAAGACATGTATTATTATTTAGTTGAAGTGCTCTAAGGTTTGCTTTCTTGTCAGGTGAAATGAAAGAACCTTTTTAGGTTTTCGGACAAATATATCTCATGTGGCAGGCTAGAAAAATAAATATCAAAAGAGTCTTGAAGAAAACATAAATACGAGGAAATTTCATTGAATATGGTTGTAGTAAATGTCTAGTGCTTGGCGTCAGAATATAGAACCATAACTCTAAAAAGATCTCATCACAATTTTGGAGGTTGTTCCAGTGAAAGAAAAGTTTTCCATGATGTCAAAACAATCCAAGTTTAATTTTTGATCATGGTAGGTTTAAAGCAGATCTAAGAAGAAAAAGAAATAGTGAAGCGTGGATGTCAGATTTTAGCCTCAGTGTTTGTCAAAGAATTTTTTTTTTCAATAATATTATACATTAATCTTTGTGTAAATAGATACCTGACCTTTCTCCTCCCACGAAAATTTTTCTGGACCGGCCACTTATCAATCGGTATGAATTCAAGATCATAGTCAGATGTTGAATTCCGAATTTATAAACCAACTCCCTAGCTACTTAACTACTGCAAAGCTTTCATGGGTGTTAGTCATAATTGATCTGATATATTTTGTGTAACACGGGCTTATATACATCCCTCCACCGACACCTAAATTCCTTGAGTGCGCAGACCACTAAAATTTGGTCGGTTACCTTTTTTGAAGGTTTGACATCCGAAGCAGAAGCTATGCACGGGTTGATCAAACTACTTCAATTTTGACATGAGCAAGACCTGAATTAATTACTTTATATCTGCATTTATTATGACTTGCGTAGCGACACTCATGATTAAGAATACTGCATGCGGTGATGTATTAAATGAATAGTAACTAAAAATTCTTCGCCAAAAAGTAAGCAGCAGTATGCAACTCTGGCCAGACACTCCTCCCACGCCTGTCTCCAGGATTGCCGCGCGAATCCTCAAGACCAAATGCATTCCACGTACGGAGAGTCAAATTATTCACTTGGGATGACCTTAAACTTGGGTCTCCCTACAAGAGAGCTGTTGTTGATAAAATTCGGGAATACGTCTTCGACGCCCTTTTGCCCTCTTTGTGGCTTGGAAAATGAGACTTTAATTAGATCACTTTATCATATCTTGCGATTATGCTCCGGCAATCTGGTACTTGGTCGCTTGCGCGTTCCCCTCCGCATCATCGCCGGCTCCTTGGTTTGATCAATGGATGAAACCTCCTTTCAACAGTTCCATCCACAATCTCCCCGCGGTGCGCTCTGCTGCTATCATCTCTTGGTTCATATGAAAAGCTAGATACGACGCAATTTTGAAGTACCATCGTAAGACCCCTCTTGCCACTCTTAACCTCACTGAGGTCTTCACTAGATTAAAGTCTACTGACACAATTACTCCAGGAGCCATCTGTTGGGGAATTTTAATCTCCCTACATAGTACAATCTCCGCAACTTGGAAGCCAACTTATAATCAATAAGATAGAAAACGACCACAATCTAGAAGAAAGAATACCGAGGTTTACGTGGTTCGGTCGACTAACTTCGACCTACATTCACAGAGCAACAAAAGGAGAAATCTACTATGTATCAGAGAGAATTACAAGAAGAACCATTCAACTCTTGTCTTTTAATCTCTCAACCTCACATACATAATCAACTCTCATATTCTCTCCAAAACTCACACTTCACAATCTTTTGAATGGACAAAAAGATTGCGAAACTCTCTCCCAATGTTATAATCTTTTACGCGGACAAAGACTATGAAACCCTCGTCTTTCGTACAATATTTTTGAATTAGGCTACACTCTCTGCTAACGCTAGATTATAAGAATATTTGGCTCTCTCTCTCTCATCTTCTTAGTTTTTTCTCCAAAAATAGAAGAATATATATAGGGAAACCAAAACTCTATCCCTTGCCAAACTTTCTAATTAGAATATGATACAAACTCCTAACCATGATGAAATCCAATCTCCTAATCATAATAGATCTCTAGCCCTATTTAATTCTCATGTAGTTATACAAAGAATCAAAGACACAATCCTAACAATATCTACGTTTGATTTGATTCCCAAACCACCTCGATAATCTACCATTGCCATCTTGAAACTTTGTCTCTCCTGCTAGAGTCTTCTATTTCTTTTGTACTTCAATCTGAAGCATCCATACTCCTAATTAAAACACTCGTACTCTAACCTGGATGTCCCTATGACACTCACTTTCATCTGCCTCGTTGTGCTTGCAAGTTCCACCAAAATGGGCACTATCATCTATGAGGCTACACACCAACCAACTCATGCTATTGCGACGACTCTGAATAATTATATGTTGACAGCTCTACTGCTAGAATCACATCTAATTCTCTACATCAATCTCATCCGTCGCATACTTGTTTGTCCTATCTGCCATCAGATTTGTCTCGTCATCACTATCAGAGTTTTTCTACACTTTATGACCAATCAGAGCATAATCTAAAAAATTAAACCCTTTCATCTCATGGATTGTCAAATTCCGCCTACGATTCATCAATCTACGTTCTGATCAACCTCATCCGTTGGACTTTGATCCGACAACTTTAAATGATTTCTCCTCTATGTGAACTTATTTCCCCTGCAGATTACAAGTCTTCACATGGGACCCACCAACTATAATATTCATCAAATTGTTTTTTATTTTCATGCGGACCCCGCCTTGACTTAAGACCCTCACGTAATACCGAACATCAAACACTCAACAAATTACCAAACACCAAAAACCTAGCCAATGATGTGTTGATACCAAAACACCAAGCACGAAAATACCACACACCAGATTTGATTTGTTTCTTTCTTCATTCACGATAAGAAATCCCCACGAACAAAAAGCCTTCGCACCGCTTCTTCCACCGTTAATGGCCAGTTTCTGCCACCTCTTGCAGCCTATTGCAATCGCTGCCATTCACTCGGGCTTCGGCGACCCTCTTACCGGTGATCACCCCCCTTTTTTTCTTCATCTTTATTTTTGTACATCCGCTAATCTTCACTTTTGCATGACATCTATCTTGCAAATCCACTCGCGAATCCATCACTATTACTCTGATACCATTTGTTAGGGAATTTTAGTCTCTCCGCGTACTACGATCTTCGCAACTCGGAAGCTAACTCACAATCAACAAGATAGAAAATGACTACAATCAGAAAGAAGGAACGTCGAGATTTACGTAGTTCGGTCGACCAAGTTCGACCTACGTCTAAGGGGGTAACAATACGAGAAATCCACAATTATCAGGGAGAACTATAAGAGAACTCACTCAACTCTAGTCTTTCAATCTTTCAACCTCACATACATAATTAACTCTTATATTCTCTCCAAAAACCCAATCCTTTACAATCTTTTGAACGGACAAATATTGTGAAATCCTTTCCCAATGTTATAAACTTTTATACGGACAAAGACTATGAAACCATCGATTACAAGAATATTGGCTCCATCTCCTCTTATTGGTTTTTTCTCTAATAATAGAAGAATATATATAAAGGAAACCAAAACCCTACCCCTAGCCAAACTTTCTAATTTGAATATGATACATGTGTATCTTCTCTTTGGAACTTAGTGATCCTCATGAGAGCTTGAGGATAGCTGATTCTCATGGTAGCTTGAGAATAGAGGTGTAAAACAGCACAGTGGAACGCAGGTTGAAGCATGGAACGAGATGACGAATCGAAGAATCGAAGCATCTAGTTTTCAGCCCGTGAGTCGACTCATAACAGTCATGAGTTGACTCATCAGATTGAGTCGACTCATGCCTGTCGTGAGTCGACTCATGAAACTCAGCCGTTTGTCACCAGTCTCTGACGAGTCGACTCATCTCAGTCATGAGTCGACTCATTGTTGGTTTTGTGTTTTGTCCAGTTTTGAACGTGTCGACTCATCTCAGTCGTGAGTCGACTCATCGAAGGTTTCCTGGTTCGTTTGGGTTTCTGTTTACACGAATTCCTGTTGGGTTTGGACTTGGTTATTTACCACTTTGCTATCCACGTTGTTACACCTATATAAGTGATTGTTTAGGGTTTCTAATCAATCAGAGGTAATCAAAGTGAGATTCTAATCAAGAGAGATTAGGGTTTAGAGAGAATTGAGAGCTTGTTCTCGATTCTAGTGAGATTGTGAGAGAAGGATTATAATATTTTCATACTCATAATCTAGAGATGGTATTTTCCTTAGGTAACAGAGATTTAAGCAGACATGCAGATAATAAACATGGCTCTGATACCAAAATTAAGCAAAATAAACGAAAGCAAAACGAAAGCAAAGAACTTACAGTTTGCGCCCGCCAATAGATAAGATTATATCTTTATTATGCTCCACAATATATTACAAGAGATATTTTACAAGAGAACACTCAAGGAACACTCAAAATACAATACTCAAGCACCTTATTTTTTATTTTTCTTCTGATTCCGCTCCTCTGATCTTCAGCCTTCCTTCTTATTTATAGCCTTGGAAGGAATCTTTAAAGTGGTCGACAACTTCCCGAAATTTCTCTGAAGTCCATTAATTTCAAAGTAGGAAAGCGACCCGCATAATAGACAGTAGCCGCACTAATTAGCACAGTAAAAGGTAATCAAGAGAGATTAGGGTTTAGAGAGAATTGAGAGCTTGTTCTCGATTCTAGTGAGATTGTGAGAGAAGGATTATAATATTTTCATACTCATAATCTAGAGATGGTATTTTCCTTAGCCACATACTAAATTGTTCTTGTGTTTCTGTCATCATCTTCTCAACCCACCTTTGATAATTCCGTGATCAAAGGTGCTCACACGACGACTCGTATTAGAATATGATACAAATTTCTAATTATGATGAGACCAAATCTCCTAATCATGATAGATTTCTAGCCATATCTAAATCTCATGAAGTTATACAAAGAATCAAAGACACAATCCTAACACCATCTTCATCATCAGTTCTCCTCATCACTGCCCCGTCCACTCCCACCCCCCTAGCGACATCATGAAGATCAATGTGGATGCTACATCTAAAGTGGACTGATCCGCCATATGGATCATTGTTCAAGACTACTTACACCATCACTTCCTCTCATATTGAGTTTTTGGTCCTGCATCATCCCCCTTTCAGTCTGAACTCCTGGCATTAGTTGTGAGGTTGCGCATTGCACTCTCAAAGGGTTGGAGGGAAATAATTATAAAGACTAATTGCCTCGACTCAGTCCCATGCTTCACGGGACCATTGCTCACTCGCATCACCTGATCTCGAGCTTGTTCGATGAATGCTGGCCCCTTTTCAAAGGTTTTAATTTCTCCTTTATTAGTCATGTTTGTCATTTCGGAAATGTTTGTGTGCACATGTTATCTCAATATGCCCACAGATATGAATGTACCTCCTTTTCTGATGCTGGGATGGTCAGACCATATTCGTAACCAGATTTTATCAGATGCTATGTTTTGAAACTATATGATAGAATCATTCAGATTCCTATAAATGAATAAGTAAAAAACTCAAATTCAAGGAGTGTAGGTCCATTTGCATTGTTATTAGCAAAGAAATTATAGTCCTCAACTCTCATCATGGCTTTAGAGTTCTGATATAGTCGTAGACACTCTAAATAGAGCAATTAAGATTTAAATCTATTTGCTATGAAATTAAAGAGGATTTAGAAAACAAATTACCGCTACTTGGGTCCAGCTTAGGTTCAGGGTGTTCCGATGGCAAGAATTTTAGGACTTGAGCACAAACTAGCTAGACCACGTTTGCTACAGGGACCCAAAATATGGGACCAATATGTGGGACAAGTGAGGTGTTCCCCTCCTATTGGATAATGAGTTGGTCATCATTAATGATGGCCAACTCATTATCCAATAGGAGGGACAAGTGAATGATGACCAACTCATTATCCAATAGGAGTGGGACACCTCACTTGTCCCTCCTATTGGTCCCATATTTTGGGTCATTGAGGAATTTTTCTTACTTAAAACACAAACAGGCCGGAACACTTTTCCGTAAATCCTTTGTGGCGGTATATCGTACCGCCTTTATCCGTCTCCTACTTAGCACGTTCTCTCCTACTTAACACTCCCACCAACGAAAAAACCGCAAAAAATTTAGTCCAAATGAAATCAACGGCCTCTCCTCCTGAGTCTGCTCCTCCGCCGACTCCTCGACCTCGACTGCGGAGCACCCGATCCAACTCCTCCACCTCCTTCTCCTTCTCCTCCTCCTCCTCCTCCTCCTCCATATTCTCCAAACCCTCCCCTTCCCGCCAAAACTACATCCTATCCCCATCCCGCTCCTCCTCCTCCTCGATCCCCTTCAGCTGGGAACAAACCCCTGGGATCCCCAAAACAGTGCCTAAAACTCTAAAACCCCACCCAAACCCTACTAACCCTAACCTCCCCCTCCCTCCCCCACTCCGCTCCGATTCATTCACTCGCAATATCGCCGCCGCCGCCGCCGCCGATCCCTTCGCCGTCGCGCTCGTCGAATGCCGCCAAAGATCCACGCGCGGAGGCGTCCCATCTATGGATCTTAGAACAGGGCCGCCGCGATCAAAACGCGGCGGTGGTCCGCCGGCGATCGTTTCGGTTTTGGGTTCGTGCAAGACCTCGTGCTTGGTGGCGAATTCTGTGATCGAGATTCGAGGGTTAGCAGCGGGTCGGATCTTATGGGGCCGTGGCATCGGCGGGTCGGGTAAAGATCGGGGCATTCGGTTTCGGGTTCAGATGCGATTTGAGATAAGTACGCAGATCAGTTTGTGGTGAGGTTGTTGTTTGTTATTTTTTAAGTTTAATTACACAAAAACCACCTAAACTTTGGGGGTTTTTGTGCATGACCCCCTGAACTTTAAACTTTTCTCGTTGGACTAACTTCCATGTAATTTGCAAATGAATAAAATTTACTTGGGAGGAAAAAAAAATCCAAATATTACATGAGGGGGCATGCTGCTTGTAAAATGATATGTAACAAAGATTGAGATTTTTCACTCTAAAAAATATTTTAATTATTTGCAAATTATCTGGGAGCAGATTAAAATTCAGGGAGGTTTTGTGAGACACCCCTAAAATTTAGGGTATTATGTAATATAAATAGATTTTAAGAAGGTTGTGAGCAACATCATCCAAAGTTTGTGGTTGAAAAATTAACCCTAATTTTTAAGTGGGGACAAGAAGATTATGTTTTCGATCAGAGTTGACTTGTGTGTAATTATGTAATAGTCTTTATGTTTGATTTGAAAATGCCTTGTCCATTTGTCCTTGATAAGTGACTGGTGGCACTATAAATTATAGTTTTAACTGTTACTATGATTTATTGATGCTCAAAGTAATAAGACTTGATAACATTTTTTTAATTTTTAATATTATATATATAGTATTTGTCATAACATAGATATACGAATTATATATTATTTGATTATGACGAACTTGGATAGGAAATATTTATATTGCTTTGTGTAAAATAAGGCTGTAGATTTTAATTAGTTATTCCAAATTATCCAACATATCCCTCAAATCTACGGCAACTGTATCCAATAATGATGCATATACGGTAGCTATAATATGAAACCTACAAAATATGGTTTCGGTTTTAGTTTTGGATATGATTTTCTCTTTTTACGAGGACACAGTTCCAGATATGATAGTTAGGTTCAACTAGCGGATACGGTTCGGATATCCTGAGTTTCATTTTAAGAAAAAAAAAATGAATAATAATATAATGCACTTGCTAGGATTCGAACATTGGCCACTTAGTTGTTAACCTAACTGCTAGGCTACTTATGGACCCACTATATATCTGATTCGCATATTAATTAACACAGTTTGCGTTTTTCCCACTACCCTCCACCATGTCGCTAAAATCTTAGTGCTATAAGTTAAATGAGACGGTTTGCCTAAGAATTCTCATCAAATTAAAACTATGTATAATTAGAAATTTCTAATAATCAAATATTTTGCAATCCTTATCAGATTATAGCTACCCATAATTAAAATAAATCTCATAATTATATATTGAAATATATAAATTAAAGAAAAAAACTCATGTGAAGAGCCTCTCTATATAAAATCATAGATTAATTTTAGAAAACGTCCGTCAACTATTTTAATTTGAGAAAAATCCCCTCAAGTTTGAGCATATCGTAGATAACCCCTATTAATTATAAAAATTTGAGATAACCCCTTATACTTTTCTCTGTTAACCCCCATCAAATGTGGAGTTTGTCTTAAAAAACTCTCCTCAACTACTTTAATTTGAGAAACCCCCTCAAGTTTGAGCTTATTAAAGAAAAAAACTCATGTGAAGAGCCTCTCTATATAAAATCATAGATTAATTTTAGAAAACGTCCGTCAACTATTTTAATTTGAGAAAAATCCCCTCAAGTTTGAGCATATCGTAGATAACCCCTATTAATTATAAAAATTTGAGATAACCCCTTATACTTTTCTCTGTTAACCCCCATCAAATGTGGAGTTTGTCTTAAAAAACTCTCCTCAACTACTTTAATTTGAGAAACCCCCTCAAGTTTGAGCTTATTGTAGATAGCTCCTCTTAGGATTTAAACTTTGAGAAATCCTCATGAGCAGTTCTCACTTTACGCCCTGAAAAGTTCACATTGCTAGGTCTAGCATGTCATGTGACAAGTAGATAACTAAGAAATGACCAAAATATCACACAAACATAAAAATTGCTCTGATTTTTTTAAGGATAATAGAAAGAGTGGAAAAAGTGCAGGGAAAAAGTATTGTAAACTAAAAATAGTTCTTTTTTACCGATTAAGGGTTTCTTTGCAATTAAATGAGTTTTTTCAAAAGGGTATTTCAGTTATTTTATATTTTAAAATTAAAATAACGTGATTTGTGTGTGTGTGTGTTGTTAGACCCTAGAGGGGGGTGATTAGGGTCTTATGCTAATCTAATCCGATTAAATGCCAATTAAAAATAATTAACAACTATATTCTTGCAAGATAGGTATACAATCTATTATGGGCAAGAATATGCAATATACACAAAGTGATATATCCTATATGATGAAATATATATGCAAGGATATATAAACTAAGGGTGATATAAACATAAACAAGATAAACAAGATAGTGGACAATGTGAACAATAGATAATGGCGACAAGAATGATATGAACAATAAGCACAAGTGAGACGCCAAGACAATCACAAACACACAAAGATGATCACGGAGTTCGGACCTTCCGTCCTACGTCTCCGCTCCCCACTCCCGGGGAGAAATCCACTATCAACCGGGTTTTCTACGTTCACCCGAACAACGTTTACACCTCACACTCGGTTTTCTAGCTAACCGAAAACTTTACAATCAACACACTATTGTAACCCCCCTCTACCCCCACTAAGTGTTGGACCTAGCCGTGTCTCCCTCAAGTGCTCGGTTACAACCTCTCCCTAGGCACGTCAACCGACGCCACTCCTCTTGGGACGATCCCCGACTCTCACCACACACTCCTCACTCGGTGTACAAGTGTATTACAAAGTGAATATCACAATATAACAAATGATTGTTCTCTCTAACAAGATGAGAACTCAATTAAGCTCACTCTCAATGTCACAAACCCACAACCCTAAATTATACTATGAATGTAAATACAATAAGCTCAATAGGTTGTGTGTGAACAAAGAGATATAAATCAAAATCAAACTAAACTCAAATATAAAATCTAGCTTAAGAACAATGATAATCAAACAAGTATATAAATGTAAAGCTAGAGTTTGAGTTTAGAAAACTTCTCAATTTGATAACAAGAGATGGAGGGATGATAGTTGGAAGCTCAAACTTCAATAGATAATCTCCTCAAGCTCTTGTGGAATTTGATTCACAAAATCGAAACACTCAAATGCTTAAAAGCTTATAAACACACTTTAAACAAACTTAAACCCTTGATTAAAACTTTCTTAAACTTGTTTTAAAACTCTCTTGGTTGTTTTGAAAAAACATCAGCAATGGGGTATATATATACACTAAGGATCTAGCAAAAACCCCCAAAACAAAATGACCAAAAACCCCAGCAAACAGCTCAGAGAAAGAGCCGTTAAAAGACAACGGCTATATTGTCGGTCGACCGAAAATTCCGTCGGTCGACCGATGAGAGCAAAAACACGAAGAAAACTTTCTGGACCATCGTCGGTCGACCGGTGCGGTCGACCGATGAAAACTTTCGGTCGACCGGACGCGTCGAGCCGACGATTTTTCTGGAAAAATACTGACGAATGGTCAATTGACGGTCGACCGTACCGGTCGACCGAAACTGACATTCCAGAAAAAAATCGTTTTAGAGCTGATTTTAAAACACTGTTTAAAAATATAATAAATTCAGAAAAATGTAAAACTTTGGGGAATGATTGTAGACATGATAATACACATGCTACAAAAACTGATTTCTAAAAAGACTTCCCAAAGAGAAATACCATCATTTTACAAAATAGTCCAAAACATGAAAATGTAAAGCATATGAATCTTGACATTTTAGCTTAACCTGTTTGAAACATTACAAAATGATTTTGTAGACTTAATAAAAGATGTATATGATTATTGTTAAGTCTATAAACTAAGAAAACAATATTTTCACAAATACAATAGAAAGTAAAACGTATGAGTATGTATATGAAAATATATTTGTTTCATATCTATGAAATTAAACCCAAACAACTTATCCACATAGAAAACAAGCATGTATACACATTTTTTGGAATTTATTTGTAAAAACTTTGTTTGTGGATAAAACTAAAAACCATAGATGTATATGTATATAACTAATATAATATATTATACTATTATATATATATATATATATATATATATATATATATATATATATATATATATATATATATATATATATATATATATATATATATATTACACTAAAAAAACAATAAATGTGTGTGTGAATATAATATTGAGGCTTAGAGTATATAACACACATAATATAAACCTATACTAGATTACCCAAGCCGATCTTGATCTTCAATAAGCTTGACTGGTACACTTGCGGATGAAGCTTGAACTTGATCTTTAACTTTGAATTTGCAAGGCTTTACCAGACATTCCGCCAACCTCCTTTGGATATGATCGTTGAAGCTCTATTCCATCCATCCTCCAACAACGTTGTTTGTCTACAATAACACGAAAACACAATACTAGACAAACAACATTAGTAGTAAATTGTTTGTAAATCATCATCAAAACAAGAAGGCCAACTGTGTGTGTGTGTTGGGGGGGGGGGGGGGGTAATTGAAAAAAGTGAAAGATAGGGAGATTTTGTGAGACACCTCATAGTTGAGAGGATTTTCTCTGGTTTTCAAAATTAAGTGTGGTTATCTATAGTTTTCCCAAACTTTATGGTGATTTTCTCTCAAATTAAAATAGTTGAGAGAGAA
This sequence comes from Asparagus officinalis, assembly GCF_001876935.1. Lineage (NCBI taxonomy): Eukaryota > Viridiplantae > Streptophyta > Magnoliopsida > Asparagales > Asparagaceae > Asparagus > Asparagus officinalis. Next base: position 13,497,761 of record NC_033795.1, on the reverse strand, counting down.
GTTCTACGACACCCACCATTGTTGATAGAGTTATTCTAAAATTAATCGTAAAATTATATATACAAAATTATATGTGTCAAATTATATTTAAAGTTGATGAATAAGTCCTTTTAAAATATTATTGATGAATTTGTTAATTTTTTGTTATTATTAATCTGATATCACATCCTTACTGATTTTTATAAAGAGACATTTTTGGTTCACCAATATCTCTCTTTAAAATGTTAATAGAACACAAGACACCATAAAATAACATGTAAAGATTTATAAAATTAAAAATTTTCCTATTACAAAAATATTCTCAGCGATAAAAAGATAAACAAATTATTTATACAAATTATCCAAAATAATATCTCGAATCTCCCTACTTTATCTAATATTTCTAATAATTATATTAAGATTCTAATAGTTCTTAGGAATATTCTACGAATAAATATTTGGATTCTTAAGATATTTTATGGATATTTTAAAACAACATATATATTTCTAATTAAGTTGAAATTCTAATGCAAGCACCACAAGATTGAGGTTTAAGCGTGAGATTGTTTTAGATTAAATGAATATAAGAATGTTGTGCGCATCGGAATCGAAATCATAAACAAGATAGGAGAACAAATCAACAACCAAAACAAACACCACACAAGAAAGACACCAAATTTACGTGGTTCAGCAATGTGCCTATGTCCACGGGGCAAGGAGGAAATAGATTTTACTAATAAAAAGAGAGTATGCAAATAGAGATTACAATCACTCAATAATCTCACAAATATAACCCTAAACTAGCCACTCTCAAGCCCCTCTCAAATTCTGTTCAAAATCTCCCCCACAAACCCTAGAAACATCGTGTTCCTATTTATATCAACACCCAATCCAAATCCGCCCAGGAAAACAAAATGGCCCATTTACCCGATTCCCGTCGACTGGGCATGTTCCCGCGGTTGACCGGCCTGAATAGGGAAAATCAGTCCTGTATCGGTCGACCGCACAAGTGTGACCGGTAGACCGACCCGAACAAGGTTTCAGACCCTGTGTTGTGCACGAAATCGGTCAACTGGCCTATGCCGTTCGGTCGATCGACCCACAACCAAACTGAAGCTGCTTCCTCAATTCAAATTTGTTGATTTCCCCCGCGGTTTCAACAATTCTCCACATCGGTGAAGTTTTTTCAAAACTGAGCCGACTTCGATACCAACCATCCTACTTGTTACGTCTAGTACGAAGTGGACTCAATCCATAACAAGTCGGGAATCCAAATGAGAACTCTAACAATCTCCACCATGTCGGTATCAACTCATCAAACTGGCTGCATCAAAATGACTACCTACGTATCCTCTTACCCAAGGAATGAAATCTCACGTAGTTCACCCAAATGGCCTCCAAAGGCCCTCAACAATGAAGAATGTTCAACAACTTCAAATAATGACCAAATTTTACCCCAGTGATAATTTTGATCAACATATCTGCCGGATTGTCCTTTGTGTGGATCTTCTCTAGTTTAATGTCTCTATCATCCAAGACATCTCGCACAAAATGGAACCTGACATCAATATGTTTTGTTCGGGCATGATACACATGGTTCTTTTCCAAATCGATAGCTGACATGCTATCACATTTTACCCTGATGGTATCTTGTGTAGTCTCCAAGTCATCCAATAACTCCTGCAACCACAAAGCTTCCTTCACAGTTTCAGTCAACGCCATATACTCTGCCTCCGTAGTGGAAAGAGACACTGTAGACTAAAGTGTACTTCTCCAACACAACAGTGCTCCTGCTAGTGTAAACACATATCCAGTAGTAGATTGATGCTTATCAAGATCCCTAACATAATCAGAATCCACATATCCAACACAATCCTGCCCATTTCTCCCATTCTTCTCAAACATTAAATCAACATCCACGGTACCTTTGATATACCGTAGGATCTACTTCACGGCCTCCGAATGACCTTTCTCGAGGTCATGCATGTACCTAGACACTATGCTCATTGTAGGCATATAAAATTGCTTATAGGTCCCTTAGCTCAGCTCGGCACGAACCGACAAACCAACGAGGCGACGAGATCGACGAATCGCACGGAAGCGATGGAATGAATCCACCCGCGTGCAGAATCAAGCTAATGAGTTGAGGAATCAACGAGTCATCCAACCAAAGGCACACTCGGACGAATGATGATCGAATCAAGATCGGTTTCGGACTCCAACTCAGAAGTGGATTTACTGCCTAATCAGGATCCGGACTTACTGCCAAATCTGGAATCAAGTCAACGAGTTGTTTCCAGGTCAATCAACCACACAACAGAAACACAACCGAATCAAGTCCAGATCAACAACGAAGCGCAGAACCGGACAATGGAAAAATGACGGAACGAACAATACCCGGAGGGGCTCGGCCGAAACCGAGCCACCTCAAGGTGGCTCGGCCCAAGCTGAGCCCATTTTGGTTGGTTGGAAATTTTGGAGAGAGGCGAAGCCCTGCTGGATTGGAGACTCGGAACTTAAAAAAGATTGGAACTTTGGGACTTCGGGGACTCACTCCTTCAGATCTGGTGCTCGGCGATCATCAACGTCAAATAAGGCAGGTGTTCGAGAGGATCGGATCTCAGATCTACGCAGCTACACTCCGGATCTAAGCTTGGTCTTAGATCCCGAGACTTGGACGATTGTTTCCTTGGTGAAACAATCCTCCCCGGCTATTATTTCCTTGGTGAAATAATACCCGTCGTACTGCGTAGATCCGACCGGATCTAGATCTCGCGGTGGTCCACGGCAAACAACCCCGGCGCAGGCAAAGAACCCACAAAGCGAGCGACCGCAAAACAGGAGCTCGCGATTCGTTCGACAAACAAGGAAACAAAGTTGTAATTTTCATTTCTTTTCAATTTGATTTTCATTGTAACCGGATCTTATAAAAAGACCGGATCTTTGTAATCGATAGACTATTACAAGAGTGTACAATGGAATCATTAATGAAGAAAGCAACGGTTTTTCCCGCGAACACTCATGGCCTGTGACAAACCTGACCTCGTACACATCATTGCATATATCAAGCTACCCACAACATTAGCATATAGAACTTTGGATATGTATTCACGGTCCTCAACTAAAATATGTGATATCTTAGCTGATAGCTTAAAGTGGGGAGCTAATGGAGTGCTCATCGCCTTGGCATTGCCATCAAAACCGAATCTCTTCAACATCTTTTGCAAGTAGCTTCTCTGTGTCAACTTTAACCTCCCTTTCATTCTGTCTCTCTCAATTTCCATACTCAATATCTTCTTTGCTTCTCTAAGGTCCTTCATCTCAAATTCGGATGACAACTCCTTTTTTTAACTTCCTAATAGCTAAAGAATTCCTAAAAACAATGAGCATATCATCAACATATACAACAAATAAATATGCTCACTATTTTGTAGCTTGTGCATGTAAACACATGAGTCATATGAGCTCCTCGTGTACCCTTGGCCAATCATGAAACTATCAAATCTTTTATACTATTGTTACGGTGATTGCTTCAATCCATAAGGAGTTTTCTTCAGTTTACATACCAAATCATCCTTGCCTGCAGCTTTAAAACTCATCGGTTGTGACATATAGATCTCATCTTCTAAATCTCCATGTAGAAATTCTATTTTCACATCCATCTGGACCAAATCTAAATTAGCCGTGCCACCAACGCCAATAATATTCTTATCGAAGAATGCTTTGCAACAAGTGAGAATATCTCGTTGTAATCTATGCCATCAAGTTGGGCATACACTTTGACAATGAATCTGACTTTGTATCGAATGTCCCCATCAGAAGATCCTTCTTTCTTTGCATGCATCCACTTGCATCCAATTGCTTTCTTGCTCTTTGGTAGTTTTGCAAGTTTTCAAGTGACATTTTTATGAAGAGACTGCATCTCCTCCTCTATAGCTTTCCTCCGCTTGATTGAATCAGAGCTTAACTCTGCTTCCTTATATGTAGAAGTAACCAAATCATCAATGACCTTAATTGACAAAGCATATTCAATCATCACATTATCATACCTATCTGGGCGACGAATGTTTCTTCTTGGTCTATTAACTGCAATGGATTCCTGAACATGACTTTGTTCTAGAGTCACAACATCCACTGTATCCTCCATCTGCCCATCTGTCTTATCATCTCCTCCCAGTGTCACCTCTGTAGGAGCTTCAATAGATATAGTATTATCTAAAGTTTGTGGAGTCACATCATCCTCCACCTCCTACGATATCCCACCAGTCTGGCCTTCCTGCACCTGCTGAGGAACCTAATGCCTCATCATGTACGTCTCATCAAAAGTAACATCTCTGATAATGATCATCTTCTTGTCATCTGGATCTCATAACTTGAAGCCTTTAAGTCTATCTATGAAACCTACAAAGACTGCTTTTCTTGCCCTCGTATTCAATTTTCCATCATTCACATGATATTAGGCTAGACACCCAAATATCCAAATCATATCATAATCACTAGCCACTGCACCAGACCATATCTTCATAGGAGTCTTTCCATATATCACAGTGCATGACAACCTATTCACGAGATGGCTTGCATAAACCAATGCTTCGGCCCAAAAGGAACTAGCTAATCCACTATATGAGAGCATACAACGCACCTTCTCCAGTAAGTTACGGTTCAATCTCTCGACTACTCCGTTTTGTTGTGGTGTCTTCCTAACTATGAAATAACGCTAATACCGTGATCCCGGCAAAATTGTAGAAATGGATCACTTTTGTGCTCACCACTATTATGAGAACGGAGTACTTTTACCTTTCTACCTGTCCGCAGCTCTATTTTCTTTTTTCATTCCACAAAGATATCTAGGACCTTATGTTTATGCTTCATGGTATATACCAAATTCCTCTTGGAATAATCATCAATAAAAGTGATAAAGTAATTGGCCCCACCAAGAGATGTGTTCTTGGAGGGACCTCAAATATCTGTGTAAACATAATCTAATATACCTTGGGTGATATGAATTGTGGTGCCAAATTTCACTTTTGTCTTCTTCCCAAGTATGCAATGTTCACACAATTCTATCTTGCAGGTCTTTGCACCCTTCAATAGCCACTGCTTTGCCAATGTCTGCAAAGACTTATCACTAGTGTGTCTCAACCTCATGTGCCATAGACGGGTAGTATCCTCCTTTGTGGTAATTCAAGCTGTCAGACCCTCTGTTATTGTCTTTCTTTTCAAGTAGTAAAGATTGTTTTCCTTGACACCTCTCATTACCATCATGGACCCCTTGGTGATCTTCAAAGTTGCATTTTCTATGATCATCCTATAACTTGATACCTTCAAAGTTCCAAGTAAAATAATAATCTTCGTCAATTGAGGAACGAATCTCACTTCCTTCAACTCCCTAGTCACACCGTCACACATCCTGATTCGAACTATTCCAATACCACCAATGGGGTATACATGATCGTTTCTCATTAACACGACATCCCCCCTCTCCAACTCCTCAAACCTAGAGAACTAATCCCTCCTAGGACAAATGTGGTATGTAGAACCCGAATCTAACATCCATTCTGTAGAGTTTGCATAACAAACTGATGGTAATGTTGGACATGAGTAGCCTGAAGAATCTGATTCTGAATTATCACCACTAACTTTAGCAACATTCACCTCTAAAGTCTGTCCGACTTTCCCCTTGTTCTTCCCGGCTCTATCTCTCAACTTTGGACATTCATTTTTCTAATGTCCATCCTCTTTGCAAAAAACACATTGATTCCTACCCACACTTCTATGGCCACCTCTTGGCTTCAATTTTGAGCGACTAAATGGACGTGATTTTGGACTACGACCTCTCACTGCCAATGCATCTCCTGATGCCTTCTCGGATGGTTTACTATCACTCTTTCTCAACTCATAATTAACCAATGTTGAGGTCACTTCCTTATAACTGATAGTGGTTCTACCATTAATCATTGTAAGGATAAATGTACCATAATCATCCTCTGGCAATGAACATAGTAACAACAACGTCTTATGTTCATCATCTACCATGATATCCATATTAGCCATATCTGATAGCAATTTTGTGAAATTATTAACATGTATTCTAATGGAAACTCCCCTTTTCATTTTAAATTGGTAAAACCTCTTCTTTAAATGAAGCCTATTCTCAGTGTTCTTTGTCAAATTGTCATTGAGTGTTTCCCACAACTGTTTCACCGATGTTTCATTCATTACATCATAAATCAAGTCCGGCGTCAAACATGATCTAATAACCCCACATGCTCTACTATTTATTGTCTTCCAAACATTATCCTTCATATAATCGGGTTTCTTTTGTAATTCAAGAGTCTCCTCTAAATTTTGGGCATCTAATGCTTCCATCACTTGACACCTTTACAAACCAAAATTTATCTTGTCATTAAATTTTTGAACATTAATTTTTGTATTATCAATGCTCAAACCTTGTATCGCCTTAGTCAGGGATGATCCCGATGTAATTGTTTCGGTCATTTTGACAATCCAATCTCTTCAAACGAGAATCCGAACCAAATCCTCCAATTGATTTCTCCACCACTCCTTGGAAGATGAAATCCCTTATAGAAACCCTAGCTTTCTCCTTCAAATCGAACCCCAAGCCAACATGGAGCTCTGATACCACTTGTTGTGCACAGCGGAATCAAAATCACAAACAAGATAGGAGAACAAATCAACAATCAAAACAAGCACCACACAAGCAAGACACCAAATTTACGTGGTTTGACAATGTGCCTACGTCCATGGGGCAAGGAGGAAATAGATTTCACTAATAAAGAGAGAGAGAGAGAGAGAGAGAGAGAGAGAGAGAGAGAGAGAGAGAGAGAGAGAGAGCAAATGGAGATTACAATCACTCAATAATCTCACAAATATAATCCTAAACCAACCACTCTCAAGTTCCTCACAAATTCTGTTCAAAATCTCTCGCACAAACCCTAGAAACATTGTGTTCCTATTTATAGCAACACCCAATCCAAATCCGTCCAGGAAAATAAAACGAACCATTTACCCGATTATGGTCGGCTGGGCATGTTCCCGTGGTCGACCGGCCAGAACAGCGAAAATCAGCCCTGTCAGTCGATCGCACAAGTGTGACCAGTCAACCGACCAGAACAAGATTTCAGACCCAGTGTTGTGCACGAAATCGGTCGACCAGCCTATGTCGTTCGGTCGACCGACCCGCAACCAAACTGAAGCTGCTTCCTCAATTCAAAATTGCTGATTTCCGCCGCGGTTTCAACAAAGAATGCATTATATCTCACTTAATCGTAATGTTTTATATAATTACTTTATATTGCACGGTTTAACTCAATATACTTTTTAGTTCATACCAAATCTCAAAAGTTTTTGTAATAAAATATCGATGTAAGATGACCTTAACAGCTAGCAAAATCTCCGTACTTCCTACATCGAAGGGATATTTTTGGTGTTGTGATCATGGAGCGCCAACTTTTTTGTATATTTTTTTTTCATTTTTTAGATAATGAGAGATGTTACAAAGATGATTTTGATAGTTAAACTATCTAAATTTAAATTTAAAATTTTGAAATAAAAGTATTCATGCTCTCATTCGACAAACTGACTTTTTTTTCTCAAAATATTATAAATAAATTGGAATATTATAAAGAAGAGGTTGCTGGTTAAACCAACTAACTTTGAATTCAAAATTTGAAATTAAAATCATCCACACCCTTATTTCAAATTTCTTTTAATTTTCAAACTATTTATTAAAAACCTCCAATCCAAATTATCTAATTTTCAATAATTAATATGTTGTAAGTCATTGGATTAAGCCATTTATATCCTTATGTCTATAAAAAATGGAGTATATATAAAAAATAGAAAAGAGAAGTAGCAGTTAAAAAAATCTATTCAATTTAATTTAGGAGAACATACATATCACTAAAGAAGAAATCTCTGATGACCAAAGAATAGATATAAAAAAATCAAACGTCTACCCTTCCAAGCTAATGACATGGGTTCAATTTTCGTTAACTATTCCATATTACATATTCTACATGTGAGACTCACTCGTGCTTGCACGGGCACAATACTTGGATAATAGTATATTGTAATATCAAAATGGTTCCATAATATAGATAATATATATATATATTATATATATATATATAATATATATATAATATATATATATATATATATATATATATATATATATATATATTATATATATAATAGATATTTGTAATATCAAAATGTGTTTGCATAATATATAATATATATATATATATATTAATATATATATATATATATATATATATATATATATATATATATATATATGTGTGTGTGTGTGGTGTTGTGTGTGTGTGTGTGTGTGTGAAAACTCCTATCAACTTAAGTGGATAGGAAATAGTTGTCCACCAAATTTTTTATCTATGGATCTTGCCTAGAGATCCTTGCATGATATGAAGAGACTTTTTATATTAATAAATGAGTGGCTAAAAGTGTTGGTAGACAACTTCCCTATCCACTTAAGTTGAGAGGAGTCTCTCTCTCTCCTCTCTCTTCTATATATATATTATATTATATATATATATATATATATATATATAATATAGTATATATATATATATATATAATACCAGACAAATCAATATTCTATGAAAGTATAATGTGTATATACAATGTAATTTTCATTGTTATGTACATTAAATCTAAAAATCGAACAACTTTTGCCTTATATAATCACATGGAGTTGCTACAGGGATTTATTTTAATTGTCATTGAACATGGATAAGAGAGTCCACTACATGGATAATATCCATGTTTTATATACATATCCACATGAGGAAAACAAATACGAATACAATAGTATAATTATTCTTATGTAAAGTAGAAGAAAGCAATCTTCATGGCTAACAAGCATCATTGCAGGTTCCTTGATATTTCCTTAATTCATATGAGTTAAGGGCTTTCATATATTTATTTATATATGATATCAGAAAATCCTTAATAATACACAAAAATTAAGGATGAATACGTATTACAAATATAGATATATAGATAGATGTACTGCTTATTATAGCAGACACAGAATAATGGATTATGTGTTAGTCTAAGTGCTGTAGACCTAAAGCTGGAATCAAAAGAAGAAGGAAATAGTCAAATCGCTGGTCGGTCGACTGGAGGAGGATATCCGGTTGACCGCAAACCCTGTAGAAAACTTAGGAGAAGATATCACTATGGCCGATCGACCGACGTACGATGACGGTCGATCGAGAGTGGTCATCCGGTCGACCGAATGTGATGGTCCGGTCGACCGAAAACGTGCACCAGACCCTATAATAAAACTATGTTCTGGCCGGTCGACTGAAACATCGGGTCCGGTCGACCGACGATGTTTTTTTCTAGTTTCCTGTTTTGATTGGGATTCTATATTCTCCCAGACTTCTATGTATACTATATGTTGTAGGGTTTAAAAAGACACGAAAAATAGAGGTTTTTGACGGCTCTTTGAGATCAAATTTCTTAGAGAGAGAGATGTCTATTGTGAGCATTGTAATCTTCTTCAATTAAATCAAAGGAATTATGTGGTGTGGCTCCCGAGGACGTAGACACGTTGCCGAATCTCTCGTTAAATCTAGTGTGTTCTTTCTTGTTTACTTTCCTGTAAGTTTTTTTTATTTACGGTGATTTTTCATACTTTCCTACTCTCAACACAAGGTCCAGAAGGGCACAGATTCGATTTGATTATTTCGAATCCCCAACAACTGGTATCATAGCTTCGTTCAGAAGGTTTGTGTGAGAGCCATGACAGAGGAAAGAAAATCTAAGATCGAGAAGGTTGACGGTTCAGACTTCGCCTACTGAATGTCGCAAATGGAGGACTATCTATATCAGAAAGACTTGTATCGCCCGTTGATGGGCAAGGCTAAGGGAAAAAAGAAAGAGGAGTTAGACGAGGATTGGGAGATACTGGATAGGAAGGCTTTAGGGTAAATCCGGTTGTCGCTCGCCAAGACAGTCACCCATAATATTTTGAAGGAGAAGACGACGGTTGGGCTTATGGAAGCGCTCGTGAAGATGTTTGAGCAACCGTCCACCGTAAACAAGGTGCATCTCATCAAAACCCTCTTCAACCTTAAGATGGCAAAAGGAAGGTCCTTCACGATGCACCCCAGTGAGTTCAACATGATTGTTGATCAGCTTATCTTCGTAGATATCATGTTCGATGACAAAGTGCATGCCCTATTGTATTATCGTAGTTGCCAGATAGTTGGGCATGTTGTATGACGGTAATCAGTAATTCGGTAGGGAAGGACATGTTGAAGCTGAGTGAGGTCATGAGCATGATTCTATCTGAGGAGGTTAGAAGAAAAGCATTTGAATCAGAAGGTTCAGGTTCAGCTCTAAGTTTTGAGTAAAGAGGCAGAAGCCAGAAGAAAGGGAATCAGAACATGAATCGGTCAAAGTTAGTCAAGAAGAGGTCAAACTCGAAAGTTAGGCCTATCAAAGGGAAGTGTTGGAACTGCGGCCATGATGACCATATGTCTTCAGTCTGCAAAGCGCCTAAGAAGGATGCGAGTGAGTATGAGGCTCATATCGTGCATGATTCCTTGATCCTTGCTATGGACAGTGACTCTGATTCTTGGGTCATCGACTCAGGAGCCTCTTTCCATGTCACTGCTAATAAGAAGCTTCTCCAGAATTATGTAGTATGGGACTTTGGAAAAATATATTTGGGGGACAACGAGCCTTGCAATATTGTTGAAAGAGGTGATGTGCAAATACAGATGAAGGTCTCCAAGTGGAATCTAAAGAACGTTAGACACATACCGAAGCTGAAGAGAAATCTTATTCGGTAGGATAACTTAGAGCAGAAGGCTATATTTCGACATTCACTGGGGATTCGTGGAGGATCTCCAACGGTAGAGTGGTTGTTGCCCGTGGTAACAAAACAGGAAATCTCTACCTCACCTCACATGCGAGTGACACCCTCGCAATTGCAGTTGACAAAGAAAGTACAGATCTGTGGCATAATAGATTGGGACATATGAGCGAAAAGGGGATGAAGATTCTACATTCACAGGGGAAGCTAACCGGCATCGATTCCATGGAAGTCGGTGTTTGTGAGGACTGTATCTTTGGAAAGCAGAAGAGAGTTAGTTTTCAGAAGGGTGGAAGGCTACCTAAAGCTCAAAAGCTAGAGTTAGTTCATACAGACGTATGGGGTCCAGCTAGTGTGTCTTCTCTTGGTGGTTTTGCGTACTATGTCACCTTCATCGACTATCACTCGAGGAAGGTGTGGGTATACTTCATGAAGCACAAGTCAAAGGTGTTCTGGATCTTCAAGAAGTGGAAGGTCATGGTGAAGAACGAGACAGATCTGAAGGTGAAGTGTCTGAGATCAGACAATGGTGGAGAATACGAGCTGGAGGAGTTCAAGAGGTTTGTGCTCTAAATGGGATTTATTTGGAGAGGACTACTCCAGGGACGTCACAACATAATGGCGTTGCAGAGAGGATAAACAGGACATTAACGGAGCATGCCAGGAGCATGCAATTACATGCTGGTCTGCCTAAGACATTTTGGACGGATGCGTTGCATATGGCAACTTACTTGATTAATCATAGGTCATCAGCTCCATTGTATTTCGGGATTCCATAGGAGGTTTGGAGTGACAAGAAGATCAATCTCTCACACTTGCGGGTATTTGGCTGTATGACATATGTTCATATCAGTGACCATGTCAGGGAGAAACTAGAGGCTAAGTCATAGAAGTGCACATTCATTGGATACGACATTGATGAGTTCGAGTATCGTCTTTAGGATAAGAAGAACATGAAGATCATCAGAAGCCAGGAATGTGATATTCAATGAGGAGGTGATGTACAAGAACATGGATAGTGCCAAGGATAGCCAAAGAAGTAGGTGCAACACTACAGATACAGGTGGATCCGAGTACATGGATTTGGATGAACTTCTACATAGGGATGACAAAGTCAATTCTGATCGAAGAACGGAGGAGGTTCCAAGTGCAGAGATGACTACCTAGGGTGTGGAGCTTAGGAGGTCATCCAGTATACCCAAACCGAATTCTAGATATTTCTCATCACTTGATTATTTACTTTTGACAGATAGTGAAAAACCGGAGTGCTATGAAGAGGCTATGCAAGTGAGTGAATCTCAGCAGTGGGAGCATGCGATGTAAGAGGAGATGAATTCTCTACACACTAATGAGACATATGAGTTAGCCCAACTACCTACACAGAAGAATGCCTTGCATAACAAGCAATGTTACATTAAACGCTGGGCGCTCCTGGGCGTCGGACTTGGCGCCCAGCGCTTAGACGCCTAGGCGGGCGCCTAAGCGGTTTCTGGACAGTTTTTTTCTTCTGGGCGGTTTTTCTTTTTTTAATTGTAATACTTGAAGATAAATATATATACTCAATCAACAATGCATAAAATACAAAAATACCAACATAACACATATGCTATCCAAAGTATAATAGTCAATCAAAGATGCATACATACTAAATGACAAGGCATATAATATCCAATAACTAGAAGTTTATGTCCCAAAATATCAGCAAAAAGATAGTCAAACGGGAATAGTCTAGATGTAATATAATGAATTAGCAATATGCATCTAATCTAATGTAAATGTCATCATCAAACATCATCATCATCATGAAGTTCCTCCTCTACTCCATCATCGCTATCCTCTCCAGAATCTATCTCCACACAATCCTCCTCTTCGTCTGAAACATCATCATCCGAGACAAAAGGCTCTTCTTCATCATCTATCACTGAAGTAGAAGCACTTGAAGGTCCTGCTAGCCTAGAACTCCTCCTATTCTCTACAGCCTCAGCCGCTCCCGATATACCCTCTACCATCCTCCAAGTAAGACCTGAGCTAGGATGAACTTCTTCCTCATCATCGGAGCCTGCTCCTTCTAGGATCCATGCTCGTGCCTTACTACGATCAGTAGATAGTAGTAGGTTCTTGTTTTCTCCTCTCCTCTTCTTCTGGTTGAGCTTTGAGTTAAACTTCACATAGACCAGTTCCTCTAACCTCTTCGATTCCAATCTATTCCTCTTCTTCGTATGAATCTTCAAAAGTAAATGACACAAATTAGAAAACACAACTAAGAAGAATTTCATATTTTTCATAAGTTTAGAAATTAGTTTACCCCTCAAATGTGCTCCAATTCCTTTCACAACCAGAAGAGCTACTTGTCAAGTTGAGAAGTTTCATAGCCATATTTTGCATGAAGGGACAATCACCACCATGCAAATACCACCAATTAGCTACAAAAGATAATATATTATTAGTTGATTCACTACCACAATGGCACAATAGATAACTTATAAGTCATATATGATTCAATTTCTAAAATTATTTTACCTGGGTTCAAGTCTGATTTCTCTCTAGCCTTCACCGCTCCAATCCTAGCAAATGAACCCTTTCCTTCTCTGTATCTCTCCAACTCTTGAGTATGAATTTCAACTTGTTGCTCTACATCAGGATAGAACAACTCCACCACATCTAGAAATCCATCTTTCGCCCTTTTGCAATTCTTCACTACATCATCCCTATAGAAATAGTAAGGGTTGAGATAGTAAGAAGCCATACGCAAGGGAGAAAAGAGCCGATCCTTGGACTTCCCATCTATAATATCAATCACGGGCTTAAAATCCTTCTCCTTATTCTTGAAAACTTGAATGATCTCCTTCTTCATATCTTCAAGCATCCCCACCACAAATCCCATTGAGGGTTTGTAGTCACTATCGACTACCCTCAACAATCGAAAAATAGGAGCATACACTTTCAAGATCTTGGCCACCGATGTCCACCAACTATCACTCATAGCAATCGCCTCCACCTTAGCGCCTTTAGCAGTCTTTGCAAGCTTGCATCTCACCCATGCTTCATCAGAAAACATAAATCTCAACTTCCCTTTCTTCTCAAGAAGACTCCGCAGAGTCAAAAATGTAGTGGCGAAACGAGTAACTACAGGTCTCACAATGTCCCTTTTGTCACAAATGCGACGCATCATAGACAAAGTCTTGTGATGACTATAAATAAAGATGGTGAGGGTCCTCGCCTTCTCAATTGCTCCTTTGAATAAACTCAACTTCCCGATGCTTTCAAGCATCAGGTCAATAGTGTGTGCTGCACAACTAGTCCAAAAAATCCTCGGCCTCCTCCTATATAAAAGCTCCTTCGCGGCCATATTTGCAGGTGCGTTATCCGTGACAACCTGAATGACTTTATCAGCTCCAATCTACTCAATAGCTGTATTAACCCACTCAAATATATAATGTCCTGTATGTGCTTCCTCTTTGGTTTCAATTGACTTATGAAAAGTTGTCCCCAATCTGCAGTGGATGCAAAGATTCATTACCGAGCGCATCTTTCTGTCCGACCAAGCATCAGTCATAATGGAACATCCAGTCTTGCCCCACTCCTCCTCATGCGTCTTTAAGGAAACTTTTGTTCTCTCAACAACTCTTCGCAATAAGGGCTCCCTCAACATGTACATGCTGGGAGGCTTGTAGCTCGGTCCATAGTCTCCAATAGCCATGCATGCCTTCGTAAAAGAATCCGTGGAGATAGCATGAAAGGGGATGGCATTTTCATATGCCCAAGTAGCCAACTGATCATGCACTCAATCTCTCTTCTCCTTCAGGAAAGAATCCTTCACTTCTGTCTGCTTCATTTTCCCTTTCAACCTTTTCGCTAGCTCTGGATCATTAGCGGTGTAAGCATCCATCGCCTGTCTGCTTCATTTTCCCTTTCAACCTTTTCGCTAGCTCTGGATCATTAGCGGTGTAAGCATCCATCGGCCCAACAGTAGGCTCTCTAGACCTCTCTAGCTCTGGATCATTAGCGGTGTAAGCATCCATCGGCCCAACAGTAGGCTCTCTAGACCTCTTTGAAGATCCATCGCCTATGGAAGGAGAGATGATTTCTTCTTCATCTTTTTCTTCATCACACGGCCTCGTCGTGTGAAGTTCTTCTTCTAAGTCTATAGTGTGCCTCTCCTTAGCTTGCTTCTTCTTCGAATTAGCATCAATGACTTCTTTCACCCTCTGCTTATCTTTTTCACTAATCTTCAAACATGGTTTGGTGTCCCCCCTCAACCCTGCAAGATGCTTCTTAAATCGATGGATTCCCGCATTCACCTTGTGCCCACATAGTTTGCATTGCACCATATTCAAGCCACTTGCTGAGGAGTTGTCCCAGCCTGGCGTGAAACTGAAACCTTTAAAACTTTCCCATACTGGCCAAAGTATTCTTTACGCTCAAGAACCTGTCCGAACCATTTTACCTATATTAGTGAAATATCAAAATGAAGTACCAAATTGACCTTACTTGGTCAAAGAATAGGAAAAACCATAATCAATGATACATACGCTTTCATCAGCTAAATTAGAAGGCATTCCCATTATGTATACAAGATTTCTCTGCACCACACGGACACTACTAAGATGCTTCCTATCCTCTATGGCTGATGAAGATTTATTCTTTGCCTTTTGGGGCTTCTGCTTTTTCTCTGCACTTATTTCAGCCACCATCCTATTCACATATGCAAATTTTAACAATGAATACGATGGTTAGTTTTGCACAAGGACAAAGCAAACCACAGACCTTTTACAGTTGGCAGACATTCCAACAATTCTTTGCTTATCATATGTTGTGCGACATGCTGGACATCGCCCATCTGATCCTTCTTTTTCAGCCATTTCCATTATATGATGCCAACACCATACACATATCTATTAAAGAAAACATGGATAAATTGGTTAGACACTTCTGATCACAGTGACATACGCATGCATCCATAGACATCAAACTATACTTTGTATTAACAGGAAAAGTAGTCAGCATAGATATGTTAATAAAGAAATGATGGATCAGGCTAAAGTCCTCCTCCGAAGATTAGAAATAATTTTTTTCTGACAATATATAAAGCACACTACTACACAATGTTACATTAAACGCTGGGCGCTCCTGGGCGCCGGACTTGGCGCCCAGCGCTTAGACGCCTAGGCGGGCGCCTAAGCGGTTTCTGGGCGGTTTTTTTCTTCTGGGCGGTTTTTTTTTTTAATTGTGATACTTGAAGATAAATATATATACTCAATCAACAATGCATAAATACAAAAATACCAACACAACACATATGCTATCCAAAGTATAATAGTCAATCAAAGATGCATACATACTAAATGACAAGGCATATAATATCCAATAACTAGAAGTTTATGTCCCAAAATATCCAATAACTACAATGACCATTAACTGTACTTTCATTCGTTATTGCTCCAACTGCAAAAATTGCAACTAATTATTGTTCTATTTTGTAGGTCAAAAACTGCAACTTCATTCGTTATTGCTGTAAATCCAAATGTAGGGAGCATGAATATTATAGTTTCAGCACTCAACTCAATACAGATACACAATTATTGCATGTACAGTTGTAAGCTTTGAGCAAATGCAGAGAATGAATATGACAAAGATAAATGTAAGGAGTAAAAGTCTGTTGTGGACCGTGGTGATGCATATTCTGTTGTACACTCGGATACTTTTTCATTTGAAATAGAAAAATTAAACTTAAACAATTGAACAAATAAACTTAACAATTAAACTAAATATGATATAAATATATTAAGTTAACATGTAATAAATTATAAATGCATATGACAGTCATAGGTGGCTAGGAGCAGTTAATTTCCATAAGCTTGAAACAACAAATCTCAACTTCACTAGCCTGCTAAACTGAACAACATATAATAAAAAAACCTCACAAGTAATAAGAATCTACCAAACATGAAACATCAGCGGATTAAACACAGATTTTACCTTTCCAATCAACATAGATTTCTCTTAAACACAGATTTCAAATGATCAGCGGATTAAACCCACAAGTAAGCAACCCAATAAAAATTATCAACCCAATCTTCTTAAGAGCACAGCCGAACGGAAAGTCCAGCACGAGTTTGAAGTCGTGTTTTACTAAATGATCAGCGGATTAAACCAAAACCCAAGTTTGAAGTCGTGTTTTACTTACAGGCTGAAGATGAGAACGAAAGTCCAGCTCGAGGATGAGAACGACCGCTCGAAGATGAGCTCGAAGTTGGAGATGAGAACGATGAGCTCGAAGATGAGCTCGAAGTTGAAGACGAGCTCGAAATTCCAGCACGAGGTTGAAGACGAGCTCAAAAGTCCAGCACGAGCTCGAAAGTCCAGCACGAGGTCGAAGACGAAGCTCCAGCACGAGGTTGAAGACGAAGCTACAGCTCGAAAGTCCAGCACGAGGTCGAAATTCCAGCATGAGGTTGAAGATGAGCTCGAAACTCCAGCACGAGGTTGAAGACGAGCTCGAAACTCCAGCACGAGATCGAAGGCGATTTTTTCTTTTTGCTGACGGCGTCGGTGAATCTGTAAAAGAGATTTAGGGCTAGTTTCGGTTTTGGGTTTTGGGTTTTGGTTTTGGGTTCGGGTTCTTGGGAGCGCCCAGGGATTTTTTTGGGCTGGATTTTGTGAGGCGGCCCGTGTAATCGGCCCGCTTAGCCCTGGGCGGCCGCCTAGGTACAACACTGATAACAAATAGGTCTATCGGGTCAAGCAGGAGAGTGATGGAAGTAAGAGATATAAGGCCAGATTAGTTATGACGGGGTTCCAACAGCGGGAATGAGTGGACTATATGGAGATATTTTCTCCCATTGTGAAACTCACAACCATCAGAGTGGTGTTGAGCTTAGTACCTACAGAAGATCTCTACCTTGAGTAGTTAGATGTGAAGATTACATTTCTTCATGATGACTTGGATGAAAAAAATCTACATGAATCAACCTGTTGGCTTCATTAAAGAAGGAAAGGAAGAGATTGTGTGTAAGCTCAAGAAGAACTTGTACGGATTGAAACAGTCTCCGAGACAGTGGTATAAGAACTTCGACAACTTCATACAGAGCAATAGCTATAGGAGATGCAATTCAGATCATTGTTGCTACTTCAAGAGGTTCGAGTTCAGCTTTATCATGTTATTATTGTATATTGATGACATGTTAGTTGCATGACCGTGTTTAGAAGAGATAAGCAGATTAAAGAAGCAGTTGGCAAATGAATTTGTTATGAAGGATCTGGGTGCAACGAAGCAGATTCTTGGGATGCGAATCAGTAGAGATAAAGCTGAAGGGACGTTAAGGTTGAGTCAAGCTGAATACATCCAGAAGGTACTTCAGAGATTCAGCATGCAGAATACAAAGCCCGTCGGCACGCCTCTTGGAAGTCAGTTCAAGTTATCTGAGGAGCAATCGCCTAAGACAAATGCAGAGAAGGATCATATGAGCAAAGTGCCATATTCATCAGCCATTGGTAGTCTTATATACGCAATGGTTTGCACGAGGTCGGATACTGCCAATGTAGTGGATATTGCGTATCAGTAGAGATGAAGCTGAGTGGACGTTGAGGTTGAGTCAAACTGAATACATCGAGAATGTACTTCAGAGATTTAGCATGCAGAATGCAAAGCCTGTCGGTACGCCCCTTGGAAGTCAGTTCAAGTTATCTGAGGAGCAATCACCCAAGACAAATGTAGAGAAGGATCATATGAGTAAAGTGCCATATTCATCAGCCATTGGTGGTCTTATGTAGGATATCCGATCGACTGGGGGAGGATATCCGATCAATCGCGAACCCTGTAGAAAACTGAGGAGAAGATATCACTCTGGCCGGTCGACCGACGCAAGATGGTGGTCGACCGAGAGTGGTCATCCGGTCGACCAAAGGTGATGGTCCGGTCGACCGAAAACATGCACCAGAGCTTGTAAGAAAACTATGTTCTAGCTGGTCGACCGAAACATCAGGTCCGGTCGACTGACAACGTTTTTTCTAGTTTCCTGTTTTGATCGGGATTCTGTTTCCACCCAGACTTCTATATATACTCTTATATGTTTTAGAGTTTAAAAGACACGAAAATAGAGGTTTTTGAGGGCTCTTTGAGATCAAATTTCTTAGAGAGTGAGAGAGGCCTATTGTGAGCATTATAATCTTCTTCAATTAAATTAAAGGAATTGTGTGGTGTGGCTCCCGAGGACGTAGGCACGTTGCCGAACTTCGTGAAATCTGGTTTGTTCTTTCTTATTTACTTTCCTGCAAGTTTTTTTTATTTGCGGTGATTTTTTTTATTTTTCTACTCTCAACACAAGGTCCGAAAGGGCACGGATTCGATTTGATTGTTTCGAATCTCTAACATTATGCGCTACAATTTAATACATTTAGTCATATATGTATTGACCACACGATATGCGTACAAAACTACAACTTTCTTGTCGAGTTTATTAGGTTGTCCTGAGCCAACAGTGGAGAAGTACTCTCTCTCCCTTCCCTTTAAATTGCAAAAACATACAAAAGGTTTATTTATATAGCGCTGTACGCAACAAATTTGATGTTAAAGTCAGACATCCAATCTGAAAATAGGAGATTAACCGTTTTTTTCGGCATATTAACACATGACATCAATTTGTCCAGACCCTACAAAAGCTGTCTTTTAAATATTTGCGAGTTCAAGTAGTACTAAAATCATTTGCATGTCGAGTCCTCTAGCAGATTCTATGGAGAGGCCTTTCCAGATATTTGTCAATGTTTGCTTGTCCTGCAAAAAAAAAAAAGTGTTACCATATTATTCAATACGGGTAGCGCAGGTTGTTTGGAAAGGCAGTGCTAATATCAGGTAAAAAAGCAAAAAAACTGTGTTTATATTGGTTACAATTACAACTTTAATATTAAAATGAGCTAATTTTCAATAGACCTCTCGTATCATTGTTTTAAATTTACTAACCTCTAGTTTTATTTACTTTTAAGATAGA
This sequence comes from Asparagus officinalis, assembly GCF_001876935.1. NCBI lineage: Eukaryota > Viridiplantae > Streptophyta > Magnoliopsida > Asparagales > Asparagaceae > Asparagus > Asparagus officinalis. Next base: position 13,477,922 of record NC_033795.1, on the reverse strand, counting down.
CACGCTAAATGGATTTTTTTTTATTTTTAGTTTTTTACCCTAAGGGGCTGTTTGGTTCGCTATTATAAGGGGTGGAAAACTCAGAAAACCCCTCCACGTCAGATTTTTCGCTATTATAAGGGGTGGAAAACTCAGAAAACCCCTCCACGTCAGATTTTTAGCCCTCCACGTCAGCTTTTTTGTTTCCGTCCATTTCTTTGTGCCACTTTGGTTCGCTCGAATGGAAGAGGGAAAACTCTGCTGAAATCGTCGCCAACTAAGATTTTTTCCCCTCTTCGATTTCCTTTCCCAACCAAGTAAAATTGATGAAAACTCTGTCACGTCAGATTTTTTCCTTCTCTGCTTTGTTTACAAAAGTTTTCCTTTTTTTCTATGCGAACCAAACACAAGAAAAATAAATACATTGGTTTCCCACCATTTTTTATGTGCGAACCAAAGCAAAACAATCTATTTCTTGAAAAAGTTTAGAAAACTCAAAACTTGTATTTCTTTACATGGAATTACATTTCTCTATATCAAGGAAACGAACCAAACGGCCCCTAAGAGAAAAAATTATCTTTTGACAAATACATCCCTTGAGTATAAAGGAGTCTTAATAAATTCACTCAGTATTTCAACTAACCCCCCCATAAGACTTGTGGTCGCAATAATTTCTGTGTTTGCAGTGCATCAATATTATTTTCTGTACGTACTAATATTTTAACTATTAATATTGGTTTAAAATTGCTTGTGAACACGTGTCATTTTTTTTTGTCCTCAGTTTTAGAGAGGACAAGTTTCTTCCGAGCATCGTGGTGTCGAGCTGGAACTGGAAGTCTGGAAGCATGTGATAATACAGATTTTCTAGGACATGCATCATGCATGTTGATTAGTTGTATATTTAGAGGGTGTAGATGGCAATCACAGGAAACAAAATAAGGGGGACCTTGGACTGTTTGGTGAAGCATGTTCCCTCAATTTAATATATCCTACATTAACTAAAACTAGTTAGGCTTATATTGCTTAAGTTTTAATATTAGTTAACAACGTTTGGTCTAGTTGTGGGGAATCTCAGTCTTGCTCAATCACACACGTGTGTGTCATTAGTTACTTAATCATTCAAGTAATTGTGGAGAAAACAAAAAAAACCAGTTTTTCTGTCATAAGTCGACTTATGGTAAGTCGACTTGTGTCTGTGCACGAGTCGATTTACGTTCTGCTCTGGAGTTGTGATTTTTCGCTCTGTCAAGTCGACTTGTGAAGCCTGTTAAGTCAACTTACGAACTGTTCTCCAGTTGCTGTTTTTCTCTCTACCAAGTCGACTCATGACACTACCTGTTAAGTCGACTTATGACGGGTTTTTTTCACAGTTTGGTTTTCTGTTTAGATTGTGATCATGTGGGTGTGGGGGCCACCCATGAATTCGTTTACGAGTGAGAGAATAGAGTTCGTGGGCTTTTCTACGTGAGCCCAAGTTCGTTTTTTGGCCACAAACCGCATGATTCTCCGGTTATATAAAGGAACAAATATTCACAAACCGCATGATTCTCCGGTTATATAAAGGAACAAATATTGTTCCTGGGGTTGTGCAGGAGGTTTTCGGGAGCGCGTGAAGTTTTGGTTCCTGGGGTTGTGCAGGAGGTTTTCGGGAGCGCGTGAAGTTTTGGCGGCTGCGAATTTCTTTGCGGCTATAGAGAAGGTGCAAAAGAAAAGAAAAGAAAAGGCTTTTCTTTTAGGGTTTTTTTGTGTATCCTTTTTGAGAGAGATTTTGTGAGGGATTTGAGAGTTTGTTTGAGGGTTTAGTTTGAGAGTAATTGTAAACCCTATTTGTATTCTCTCCCTCTATTAGTGGATCTCCCCCCTCCTTGCCCCGTGGACGTAGGCAATTTACCGAACCACGTAAAAATTGGTTGTACTGCTATTTGTGTGATTTGTAATAGCTTTTAGGTTCCCTCGACGCGCAGTCCTGTGTGAAGCTTGGTTCTTGGAGTTCTCGGCTTCGGTGGAGATAGCATTAGGAGTTGCCGTTGGAGATTTCGCTTTCCTCGTGTGGATAGGAGATCTATTTGGAATCCGATCTAGGGTTCAGTTGGGTGGTTCCTAATTCTATCAAATTTGTTCTTTCTCTACAATTTGGAGTTAGTTCGCAATGGGAGAAGAAGGTGAAAGCAGCAAATCGATGGCGAGTACAATACAAGTTGGTTTTCAGAACACTAAGATTAGTGTGGTGAAATATGACGGTAAAATCAACTTTGGTTTGTGGATGAGCGACGTACAGGATGCGCTCAATGCTCAGAATTTGGAAAAGACCATCATGGTCCACGAGAGGCCACCTAAATATGAAGAGGCGATATGGGAGAAGATGAATAGAAACGCTTGTGGGGTGATCAGGTCCTGTTTGGAACAGGAGCTGAAATATGATGTGATTGGGGTGACGTCTGCAATGAAGATGTGGGAAATTCTCAACAACAAGTATCTCACAAAGAGTGTTGAGAATAGGTTGCACTTGCTGCGAAGACTCTTCAGATTTTAGATGTCCAGAGGTACCTCACTAGCGGCGCATGTGAACAACTATACTAAGTTGTTGTCGGACTTGGCGAATGTTGATGAGAAGATATCGGATGAGTACAAGACGATTATTTTGTTAGGCTCCTTACCGGATGAGGAGTATGATACATTCGTGCTCACTTTGTTGAACGAGAGATCTTCTATCAGCTATAGTAAAGTGACTAACGCATTGACCAATTACGATTTGAGGAGGAAGGACAAGAAGACTTCCCGTGCTAGCACTTCAGGCGAGGCCTTGTCGACGAGAGGTAGAAGCCCATATCCGAAAGGTGGTAATAGAGGAAGGTCAAAGTCAAGAAGCCGCCACCAATTAGCAAAGAACCAATGTGCATTCTGTAAGGAATATGGACATTGGAAGATAGACTGCCATAAGCTCAAGGAGAAAGAGAATGGCAAGAAAAAGGGCCCGAAGGCCAATGAGGTGAATATTACGAAAGGCGATGATTCCGATGATTCATGCTTTTCTCTACTGATTACTCCGGAGGTGAACTATGTGGATGTATTAGATTGGATGCTTGATTCCGGCGCTACTTTTCATGTGACCCCTAGGCGAGACTGGTTTGCATCTTTTGAGAAAGTCGACGGGGGCGTTGTTGTCATAGGAAATGATCAATCCTGTGGCATTTGTGGGATAGGTACCGTGCGGATTAGGATGCACGATGGAGTAGTCCGTGAGTTGAAGGAGGTGAGATTTGTTCCTCAACTGAAGAAAAATCTTATCTCAGTTGGAGCTTTGGAGGCGAAGGGATTCAAGGTGACTTTCGAAAACGCTGTAGCGAAGGTTACTAAGGGATCATTGGTGGTGATGAGAGGAGTCCGCAATCGGAATTTATATTATCTGAAGGGAATCACCGAGATTGGCCAGGTTGCTTCGGCTATTTCAGAAGCGGACATGAGCAGACTTTGGCACTATAGATTGGGGCACACAGGTGAAAAGTCACTGCAGGCATTGTGCAAGCAGGGGCTATTGAAGGGAGCCAGGAGTGGGAAGATTGAGTTCTGTGAGCACTGGGTTCTTGGCAAGAAGACGAAGGTGAAGTTCGGGACTGCCATTCATCAGACGAGGGGCATCCTGGACTACGTGCACACAGATGTTTGGGGTCTTACCAAGACTGCATCACTTGGTGGTCGATATTGGTTCGTCACTTTTGTAGATGACTATTCTAGGCGATGTTAGGTGTACACCATGACGAAGAAGAGTGAAGTCCTAGATATATTCGTGGAGTGGAAAAAGAGATTGGAACTGCAGACTGGGAGAAAGATCAAGACGTTGAGATCCGACAACGGTGGTGAATATACTTCAGACCCCTTTTTGCAGCTATGTCGAGACGAGGGCATAGAGAGGCACTTTACGGTTAGTCATACATCGCATCAAAATGGGGTGGCAGAGAGGTTGAATCGGTCTTTACTGGAGAAGGTCCGATGCTTATTATCGCAGAGTGGTTTGAAGAAGATCTTTTGGGCTGAGGCACTTACGTATGCGAGCCACCTCATTAATAGGCTGCCTTCATCTGCGATTGAGGGGAAGACCCCTATGGAGAAGTGGTCGGGAAAGCCAGCACATGATTATGACCAACTCACACGATTATGACTAACTCAAGGTATTTGGGTACCCCGCATATTATCATGTTAAAACTGATAAATTGGAACCTCGAGCTAGGAAGGCCATATTTGTAGGATTCAAGCGTGGTGTCAAGGGATACAAGCTTTGGGATCCAGTTGATAAGAAGATTGTGCTGAGTAGGGACGTCACATTTGATGAGGCTTCTATCTTGAAGCTTCCCAGCTCTCATAAGGTGGAGAGCGACCCGACGGAGGAGATATCATAGGTGGTGGAGATCGATGCAGCTCTACATTGTCCAGATGGTACAATATCCATGCAGGTGTCGACTGAGGTGACGTCAGGCGAGCACGACGGTGACACGGAGGATACGAGTACAAATGTGCAGGATCAGGAACCGACGGTTCAGGTTCAGGATTCTATTGCGGTTCGGAGACAGAGGAGAAACATACAGATGCCAGCACGGTATGCCGACACAGTTGCATATGCACTTCTGGTGGAGGGTATCGATGAGTTGGTGCCTACTACATTCAGAGAGGCCGAACAGAGTTCGGAGGCTGATTCGTGACAGATGGCTATGCATGAGGAGATGAAATATCTTCATAAGAACGATACATGGGAGCTTGTTGAGCTTCCAAAGGGGCGGAAGGCAATTGGTTGCAAGTGGGTATACACGAAGAAGGAGGACATTGAAGGCACTCCATTGAGATTCAAGGCTAGGTTGGTTGCGAAGGGCTATGCACAGGAGGAAGGCATTGACTATAATGAGGTTTTCTCTTCGGTGGTGAAGCATTCTTCGATTCGGATTTTACTAGCTTTGGTGGCACAGTATGGTTTGGAGTTAGATCAGTTGGATGTGAAGACGACATTTCTTCATGGTGATTTTGATGAAGAAATATATATGACTCAGCCATTGGGATTCCGAGCTGCAGGGAAAGATAAGTTGGTTTGCAGATTGAAGAAATCGCTATACGGTTTGAAACAGTCTCCTCGACAGTGGTATAGGAGATTTGATGGTTTTATGTTTGGTCATTCGTACACTCGAAGCTAGTTTGATCCTTGCGTATATTTTCACAAGTTGAAAGGAGGTGCGTACATTTATTTGTTGCTCTATGTCCACGATATGTTGGTTGCCTCTATTTACAGGTCGGCTATAGATGAATTGAAAGTTCAGCTATGAAATGAGTTTGAGATGAAAGACTTGGGTGAGGCGAAGTGCATTCTAGGGATGGAGATCGGCAGAGACAAGAAGAAGGACAGAATTTGTTTGACACATGTGGCTTATTTGAAGAAGGTTCTACAACGATTCCATGTTAGCATGGATACGAAGCCAGTTAGTGTACCATTGGGAGCCCATTTGAAGCTTTCAGCTGGTCTTTCACCGAAATCAGTTAAAGATAGAGAGTTGATGTCGAAGACTCCATATGCGAGTGCGGTTGGGAGCTTGATGTACGCGATGGTATGTACGAGGCCAGATTTGTCACAGGCGATAAGCATGGTATCGAGATACATGCACGATACAGGAGTGGGTCATTGGGACGCCGTGAAATGGATTTTGAGGTACATTCGAGGTACGCTCAATGTTGGTTTAGTTTATGAGCGGGACACTACAGGTGGGCAGCTATGCAATAGCTATGTTAATTCGGATTATGCCGGGGATTTGGATAAGTGCCGGTCTACGATGGGGTATGTGTTCACTTTGACCCGTGCGCCGGTGTGTTGGAGATGCACCTTACAGTCGACGGTGGCTTTGTCTACGACGGAGGCAGAGTATATGACAGTTACGGAGGCTGTGAAGGAGGCTATTTGGCTTCGAGGACTTTTGGAGGAACTTGGTATATCGCAGAGGTCCGTCACTATTTATTGTGATAGCATGAGTGCTATCTATTTGGCGAAGAATCAGGTTTTTCATGCGCGAACAAAGCACATTGACGTTCGTTATCACTTCGTTCAAGATGTTCTTGAAGATGGCGATGTGGAGATTATGAAAGTCCACACGAAGGATAATCCGGCGGATATGCTCACTAAGGTGGTTCCGAGCAACAAGTTTGATCATTGTCGAAACTTGTTGCATATTCGTGATTGTTGAGGCCGTTGACGGCCATTTGGATGAACTACGTTCGGCTTGATTCCTTGGGCAAGAGGATACGTAGGCAGTCTTTCAGATGCAGCCAGTTTGGATTAGTTGATGGGGGTGAGATTGTTTGGACTCTTATTCGGGTTCTCGACTTGTTGTGGATTGCGTTCGTACTAGACACAACAAGTGGGACATTTGATTGCTTTGGTGTCGGCTCAGTTTTGGAAAAACTTCACCGATGTGAAGAATTGTGATCACGTGGGTGTGGGGGCCACCCATGAATTCGTTTACGAGTGAGAGAATAGAGTTCGTGGGCTTTTCTGCGTGAGCCCAAGTTCATTTTTGGCCACAAACCGCATGATTCTCCGGTTATATAAAGGAACAAATATTGTTCCTGGGGTTGTGCAGGAGGTTCTTGGGAGCACGTGAAGTTTTGGCGGCTGCGAATTTCTTTGCGGCTACAGAGAAGGTGCAAAAGAAAAGAAAAGAAGAGACTTTTCTTTTAGGGTTTTTTTTGTGCATCCTTTTTGAGAGAGATTTTGTGAGGGATTTGAGAGTTTGTTTAAGGGTTTAGTTTGAGAGTAATTGTAAACCCTATTTGTATTCTCTCCCTTTATTAGTGGATCTCCCCCCTCCTTGTCCCGTGGACGTAGGCAATTTGCCGAACCACGTAAAAATTGGTTGTACTGCTATTTGTGTGATTTGTAATAGCTTTTAGGTTCCCTCGATGCGCAGTCCTAGATCTGACGAGAGGAAGAGCTAATATCCCACTTTGATGAGATATTGTGGGATATTAGGCTTCAGATTCTTGTTCCCTTTGAGAAACAAGAATTCTTATTACGACCTGACTCTCTTGTTGTGCTGCCGAAGTGCTGCCGAAATTTTCGCTGCGCACAACATAGATTCTGTTTGGGTTTCTGTTTGGATATAAATAGGGATACGATTTTCTAGGGTTTTAACAACAGAGATTTGAGAGATTCAGAGAGGCTATTGAGCATTGTGAGAGGGAGATATTGTGAGCAAGTTAAGAGCTTTGGTTGAGGGTTAGTTTGAGTGATTTTGTGTGATTGTAACCCTTTTGTACTCTCCTTGATTTTGAGGGTTAGTTTGAGTGATTTTGTGTGATTGTAACCCTTTTGTACTCTCCTTGATTTAGTGGAATCTCCCCATCCTCTCCCCGTGGACGTAGGCAAATTGCCGAACCATGTATATATCTGTGTTTGGTTGGATTTGTCATATTTGAATTGGATTGTGCTCGTGTGTGGTTCATCTTCTTCTCGTGATCTCAGACTCGTTCGGTGTGCGCATGCACGCTTCCGCATAGGCGCACGACAGTAATTGTAAACTACTATCGGTTCTCTATTTTCTTTTCAGCAATTACCTTTTTGATCAGGAGCAGATTTAGATGTAGAAGCTGGGGTGCAGTTACACCCCCATGAATTTACAGATTGAATGTAGCCTTTGTAATATTTACAATCTGCCCACTACAAATTTTAAAAATTACGTTGTAATTTATCTCAAAATACTAATCAAGTTAGTAGCAAATTGAATAAGCTCATTTAAACTACCCCGATGCATTCTCATCGGCTACTATAATTTTATAGTATTATGTTAATTTTAGGTAAATAGATACTTATTGTTTGTTATTCAATAATTTTTTTAAATCCACTACCGTTATCGATCCTCTTTTTTGTACTTTTTGTTCCTTGAACTTATAGCTATATGGTATATGACTTTAAAGAAAAAGTAGCTTGATAAAAAATACATTTATTTCTTATTATCCATATACACCAGCATACTGATGAAAATATGGATCGCCATAGATGCCCTTTAGTCCCCTGAAGACTTTCTATAGTTGTCAAGTGCTCCTCTAAAGATGTTGGCCAAGGAAAGGGTAAGTAGTAATCAATGAAGTGTTTCCATACCCGTTTTGTTATAGAACATGAAAAGAACAGATGGTCTCTTGATTCTGGTTCTAGCTGACAAAATAAACAATTAGTATCCTCATTCCAACCCTTTGATTGAAGAACCTCCTTGGTGTTCAGTCTATTATTTGTTAGAAGCCAAGTGAAGATACACACTTTTGAAGGAATGGTAGAGTTCCATATAACTTTGTAAATAGGGCTATCAATACCTCTCCAGTTTAGAAAATTATAAAATGATTTGACTGTATACATACTGTTGGAAGCAAGTAACCATTTGGGATGATCTGATATAGGGTGTACACGCGATAATTCGTTAAAAGATGCATGAGATGAACTTTGTCAGTTTGAGATGCATGAGATATACTTCTTCTCATCAACGGATGCCAAAACCAATCATTGTCTTGAAAATTCCCTTGGCTTTTAACAGAAACATTTAAGGAGAGAGCTAGCTTAAAGGATTCTGGGAAAAGACTTGCTAATTAAAGAATTGTTACCAGACCACTTATCCTCCCAAAATCTAACTTTATCTCCAGAACCAAGCCCCCATGATATGTTTTGAAAAAAAGTCTATGTATGAGATACGACAGTATTCCAGAAAGATGAATTGGAGGCATTGAAATGTCTGGTTTGAAGAAAAGAGCCTCCATTAACATAAAGTTTGTGTGGGAATTCACCAGTTTGGGAGTTTCTATCTAAACACTTCCATAACCATTTTGCTAGGAGAGAAGTGTTAAAAGAAGAACAATATCTGGTTTATATGATCGGGCAGATTTTGGGAGTGGTACTGAAGCGCAAAAGATATCAGTGAAGCTTAAAGAAGAGCCAATTTGTAGAAGTGTTTGAAGGTTACAAAGTGAAGAAGATGAAAACATATTTTGTGTGATATGTACAAACAATATTTTTGATATTTTTGGATCTTTGTTTTTATTAGGCTATAGAAACTATAATTTCCTGTTCCTATATGTATGGCTGGATTTGGTTCTTCTCTATATCTATATCAACGGTGAATGGCAGCAAGGCGTTCTCTTCATCTTCATGGATGTTTGGAAGAAGAAGGTCATACATCCCTAGTTTTGAGAAACTATATTTTCTATCTTCCAATCTTTGGATATAGTTCGTATCCTAATTTTGTATCTATACTTTTGATTAATATTAATGAACATGGTATATCCCTTGTTTTTCTCTCAAAAAAAAACTATATGGTATAGTGAGAGTTATAAGGTATATGTCAGGTACCTTTCTCTCTGATGATGACAGAGCTATGAATATATAGACAAAGCTACAAACAAACTGCTCAATTTGATGTCCACTTATGTGAAATACCTAACCTTAATTAAGTATATCTCAAGACATCAAAGAGGAAAATTTAAAAGAATATAGGCATTCCCCATCATGTCTTGAGGAAATTGGATGGTCTTTCCAATGATACAATGTACAATTATGAAATGTACTTGACTTAGCTAATGCTTAATTTAGCGCGTTATACTTTTTCTAATTCTGTACACGAGAATAATAATAGTTTGGTAGTAAAATAATAGATGTCTTTAAATATCGCATTCCTCTACTTGAAAAAATAAAAGTAAAAAATAAACACAACAGAGGGGTAAGGGGTTGTTGAGATTAGAATCTCTGCTCCGATTTCTATTTATTTCGGAGCCTTCGTAATGGTCCCACAATATGACTCAGATCTAACTATCTTTACGCTCCGACGATCTAGTTACGGTACAAACTTCAGTGGGCCTAAATGTCAGGGCCCAGGCTCCAACTCCGTATCCAAAAATATAAATGCATTGTCGCTTTACTTGGCACTCAATAATTCAAGAATCGTGCGTTTGCACCTTTGCACCCATCAAATGGGTGATGGTAGTTGCAGTGGTGGTGATATAGACTTGTCAACTTAAATCTCCACTTAATTATATAGGCTCTTTTCCTCAAGGATAATGACATTTTAGTAAAAAGATATGGGCCTTGAGTTTCTGTGAGCTGAATAAAGAATACAGAAGCGGCAGATGTTTGATTCTTCCTTTTAAGTCGAGTTGGTGAGAAACAGAGAAACGAGCGCGGAGATCTCTAAAAAGTGAATATCAATTAAAATTTGTGTCAGTTGTTGAGATTTATTTTTCTTCAAGTTGCAAGAGCCATGAGAGGTAAGAGATTACGGGAATCAATAAAGCATACTAAATAAGTACTCGCTAATAAGATTAATGGTTTAGATTGTTTCATCAATTATAAACAACTAGCATTTCTGCACGATGCACTTGCATGACATTTAGCAAAATAGATCTCTTTTTGGCCAACAGGCCAAAAAGAGGTCTATTTTGCAAAGCAGCTCAGAAAACATACGGGACTAGTAGTCCAGTATGTTTTAATCACGGATTAGTGAACTCAGAAATTTTCACAAAACATTGAGATGAACTCAGAAAACATATGTGACTAGTAGTCCCGTATGTTTTCTGAGTCACTAATCCGTGATTAAGTTGGCTCTAAACATACGTGACTAGTAGTCACGTATGTTTTCTGAGTCTTGTTTTTCAAAATCGACCTTTTTTTTCTTCAAAAGAGGTCTATTTTGCTAATTATTTAGCAAAACGGTCTATTTTGCTAAATAATTAGCAAAAACGGACTATTTTACAAATTTTCCCAATATATATAAACATGCTATACGGTATCTGTTGAGATGAGGGAGCTACAGATTTAGACAAATGAGCTATTATTTTAGAGTTTTATTTGCATTTTTTTAAAAAAATAAATCTTTAAACGTCCAAAATCTGAAAACCCAAGAGTTGTTTTTGGTTTTTTTTTTGTAACTCCTCTTAACCAGATTGGTATTAAAAGTTTCTTTGGCAACTCTTTGGTATGAAGTCAGTCGAAAGTGCAGCGCACTTAGATCTGTTTTTTTTTTCACCGCCAGCCAAATTTAGCGCACGCGAGTGGCACGTGACCTCCCGTGATGTAATTTTAAGGATGTTAGAGCGCTGATGTGGTTGTTTTTAGATGGTACGGGATGGTTTTAGATGACTAACAAGAAAGATTAGGCGAGAGTAAAACTAATCGTAAACTAGCCACGTCATCTAAAAACAATCATCTCAGCCTTCTAACAGCTCTAAAATTACACCACGTGAGGTCACCTGCTACTTTTACACTTGCAAAATTCGGTCGGCGGTGAAAAAACCGGTCCGTTAAGCTTCGGAGTGTAACAAACATAAAAGCTACTAATTTTAATATACATTCATTTCCCTTGCACAAAATATACAAAATCAAGCTCTTCTATAGCTGGTGAAAGTTGTGCAGGTCTCCACGTTCTCCCAAAACAACAACCAACAACAACAACAAAAAAAAAGCCCATGACCCTGCACTGACACCCAACACTTTGTCTTTTTTTTAAATTTTTTTTGTAATTTCTCCCTAATCATAATACACTCCTAATTAGCTTAATTAATCCCTTCAAAGTTTGGTTCTAGGAACAAGAGGCAAACAAAGCATCCTAACCACGTACCCCCCTCCCCTTTTATTTTATACACCAAGCTACCCTACCCTCCATCCATCACCACCACTTCTTTGTTCTTTCCTCCTCCCCCTTCTCCGTACTGGTCTCCCCTATTTAAAGCCCCCCCACAAAGACCATCGTCCCAATCACTAGCATCTTTTCCTCTCTTTCTCGTTATCCAGCAGACCCCGTCCACTCGACAGCTGATTAAGTTTTCTTAGTTAGCGCCTTAATTAATATCCCCTCGAATTCCTCTTAGTCTTGCTCAAGATGTGCAACCATAATCTCAAGCTATCAACCAAGGTTCCCAATGCCTTGCTCCACAACCTCAACCAAATGAACACGCCCGCCAACACAACCCCGAGCTCGCCAAAGAGGGCCCACTCTCCCAAAAGCCCTCCATCTCCGCCGTCAAATCTCCACCCCAAGGCCCACGACACCCACTTCCCGCTCAACTCGCCAAAGAAGCCCAGCCCGAAAAGAGCCCATAAGAAGCCCACCGGCGGCCCAAGGCCCATCTGCTCCACCTCCAAGCTTCGCAAAGAAGGTGGCGCCCAACGTGAAGAGGAGCCGGGGGTTCTGCAGGGCTTCGCATTAATGGCGAAGAGCTCGTCGGAGCCGCGGAAGGAGTTCAGGGAGTCCATGATGGAGATGATCAGGGAGAACGGCCTGATGACGGTGAAGGACCTCGAAGAACTGCTTGAGTGCTACTTGTGTTTGAATTCTAAGGAGTATCATAGAGTAATTATTGAGGTGTTCGAGGAGATTTGGTTTGATATCGTTGAGTTGAATGTGGAGTTTGGAGTTTAGAGGGGATCTACGTGTACTTGTACATTGTCTTGTAGTAAAATCAAGTTAATGTGACGACACTTGAGACTTTTTTCAAACTCTCCAAATTTTAGAAGGAGGTCCTACTCGACTCTTTTACTTTCAAAGGGCCTATTTGTCAAAAAAAAAAAAAAACAAAAATTTCTTCCTCTGAGGGTAAAAGAATCAAAAGAATTCACCCAAGAAATCTATCTGGAAAAAAAAATAAAGTTAGAGCTTCAGCGAGTTCAAAATGAGAAAATATCTAGTAAGAATGCTTCATGACAATAAATGTGCACCTGAGAAATATCAACCCGTTGATCACGAAACAAATCACGAAAGTACACAGAATCATGAAATTTAATGATCTAAAGGTTATATCCCTCCGTTGCAAATTTATTGCCATGCACCGTCCCCGCTAGATACTTTCTCATTCGAAATAGTGGGCTATTCTCAATTAGCCAATATAAAAAAATCTCTTTGCCAACCTTCAATGTAACCTCTACGCTCAGATGTGGTGGTATAAGCTGCAGAAAAGAGTTAGTTCCTGTGCAGTAACATGAATTATTTCAACTTTAAAATAATAGCAACAATTTCATTTAGCTCATATTACTGTACAGAAACTTGACCACATTTGCTACCTGAATAGCTTACCTCATGCATAAAAGCTTTCAGCTTGGGGCTGTTTGGATAGGTTTTTTTGGGTGGTAAAAAAGGAGAAAGCTGCCAAAAATGTCAGCTTTTTGGCAGCTTTCCCCTGGATAGGAGGTTCCTAATATGTTTTCTAATTTATTTTGGTAACAGGTTATTGGGATTTCTAATCTGTTTTGGTAACATGATTCCAAATCTGTTTTGGTAACATGTTATTAGGATTCCTAATCTGTTTTGTTTTTTGTTTTAGAATTCTTAGTATGTTTATGTTGTTGTTGGATAGGAGGTTCCTAATATGTTTTCTAATTTATTTTGGTAACAGGTTATTGGGATTTCTAATCTGTTTTGGTAACATGATTCCAAATCTGTTTTGGTAACATGTTATTAGGATTCCTAATCTGTTTTGTTTTTTGTTTTAGAATTCTTAGTATGTTTATGATTTTAGGATTTCTATATCTATGGAACAATTGGAAGAGAGAATTGAGAAGAAAATTAGGGATATTTGGAGCATAGAAAAGAGATATTTTCTGAGCTATTGGTTAGGGTTTTGTTTGGAGAGAATTAGAGATTTGTTGGTGAGATTAATTGGTGAGTTTGAGTGATTTGTAATCTCAGTTTGTACTCTTCTTCTCTATTAGTGAAAAACCCTATCCCCTTCTTGCCCCGTGGACGTAGGCAACTTGCCAAATCACGTTAAAAATTGGTTGTTTGTGTTTCTGGCATTGATTTGGTTCGTTTGGCCTTCTCTCGACGTTCATTTGATTTGATTTCTCGTAGCACGTTGGTTTGGTTGTTTGGCTTCTGTAGCACTTAACAAGTGGTATCAGAGCTCGGGTTACGCTTGGGCTATTTGGAGGAGTAGGTCGTTTTGGAGGCTCGCCTAGGGCTTCGTTTAGTGATAAAAGTAGGATCTTTTTGATAAAGACTCTATCTTTTTCAGTTTTGGATCTATTCTTCATTTGTTCTGCATTTGTTTTGGTGTTTTGAGAAAGATGGTCGGGAAAGAAGGAGTTGTGGAGGGTACTTCCGACGTGAAGATCGTCCAAAGTTTGAATATCCACTCTATGAAGATAGATGTGGAGAAATTTAATGTCACAAACAATTTTGGTCTTTGGAGATGTAAAGTCTTGGATGCGTTTAATGCGTAAAATTTGGAAGATACTTTGGAGTTGGACGCGAAATCGGACGACATTGAGGAGAATATTTGGTAAAAGATGAATAGAATAGCGTGTTGTGTGATTAGATCTTGTTTGACTCAAGATTTAAAATATGATGTGATCAATGAGACTTCGGCTAAGAAGATTTGGGAAATCCTAGAGGGCAGGTATTTGACCAAGAGTGTAGAGAACCGCTTGTAGTTGAAGAGGAGGCTTTATCATTTGCAATTGAAGAAGAGAACCTCCATTGGTGATCACATGAACCACTACACGAAGCTTCTTACAGATTTGGCGAATGTAGATGTGATGATTGAAAATGAGGACAATGCGTTGTTGTTGTTGAATTCCTTGCCTGACGAGGAATATGAGACTTTCGTTCTTACTCTTATTAATAGGAAGACATCTATTTCTTATAGTAAGGTCACCGCTGTACTTATGAATTATCAGCTTCAAAAGAAGGATAAGGAGACTTCAGTTGAGCTGGTAGCGGGAGCATTGGCCGCAAGAGCAAAGAGTTCAAACCGTGGTAGGAGGTCGCAGTCTAGAGGGGCACATCTTGGAGTTCGTAGGAATCAGTGTGCCTTTTGTAAAGAGGATGGACATTGGAAAGTTGAATGCTCAAAGTTGGTTGATCGAGCCGGGAAGAATAAGGGGAAAGCTATTCAAGCTTCAGAGGTGAATGTTGTCAAGGATAGTGGTAATAATTCAGATTCAGATTCTTTAGGCTACTTGTTATCTGTACTACCGTCAGTTTGTGTTGTCGACTCTACAGAGTGGATGTTGGATTCGGGTGCTTCTTACCATATTTGCCCTAGGAGGGATTGGTTCTCCAGCTTTCAGGAGTTGGAAAGAGGGGAGATCGTGTTCATGGGTAATGATCATGAATGTCCTATTGGTGGTATCGGTATCGTTCGGATTAGGATAAGTGACAGTGATTCGAGAGTTGGTTGGAGTGAGGTTAGTTCCTCAGTTGAAAAAGAACATCATTTCACTTGGAGTTTTAGAGGCAGCAGGCTATAGGGTGACCTTGGTCGATTCACGTTTGAAGGTCACATTGAGGTCCATGATTGTGATGAATGGCGTCAGGAGGAATAATTTATATTATTTGATTAGGAGCACGGTGTTTGATAGAGAGCTGATGACTTCTTTGGATTTGGCTAGACTGTGACATTTATTGAGGCTGGGTTATTTGATTGGTTATGCCGAGCATGGTTTGTTGAGGAGTGCTTTGACCTGCAGATTGAAGTCCTTTGAGCACATTGGTATGAGCAAGAAGAGCGAGGTGGAGTTTGGCACTTCTATCCATCGACCGATGGGTCTTTTAGGTGGTGTCCAGTCAGGCATTTGGGGGCCTTCCAAGGAGGCATCATTGGGAGGTAATCGGTATTTAGTTTCCGTAGTTAGGGATTGTTCTAGTCATTGGTGGGTTGCAACCAGGTCCCGTTGGTGTAAAGTCCTAGAAGTCAACAACATTTGGAAGAAGTGTATTGACCGAAAGGTAACCCGTCATTCTAGATTTGGTAGGGGTTCTTTCTTGCATTTGTACCGAGCTCATGACAGTTTGAGACACTTCATTGATGTGGAGACATTAAGGCGACGAGATGAGATAACAGTTTTGATGGGTCGTTCCTTACTAGAAGGGGATCGGCGTTGGTTGTCGAGTATTGGTTTTGGTTTTAGAGCTTCGATATATTTGGGTCATCTTGGTCATATGTTACCGACTGCTACGTGTGGAGATTTTGGATCTGGTGGAGCTGCTTCAGATTTTGGGTTGCGTCGGAATTTGGTTGCCCAATATTTGGTCACATCGAGGATGTGAGATTTGATCCGATTGCACGTTTAGGATTCAGAGATTTGTTTGATTATCAGTTAGGAGCTTCTGATTTTGTTCTGAGTAGGTATGTCACATTTGACTCTCGGCAGGTAGAGAGTGTTGATCAGATCATTGGGATATCGTAGCAGGTGAAGGGTGATGCTACTTCATATTGGATGGAGATTACTCTACATACTCCAGATCATACTGCATCGTTTGGGATTCTAGCTGAGGTGACACAGTTTGGAGATCATTTAGATTTAGATGCAGATGTTGAGTTGGTTTTGGATTCGAGTGCAGCTGGTGGACATGTTTTGGATATGGCCATTGGTTCACCTCAGGTGGAAGTGTTTGATTTGTTTCAGTTTGAGTCCATTGGGAGCACTATCAGTTGCAGATCCGTTGGTAATATTGGTGAAGAGTCGCAAACTTTTCTATTTGATTGAGGGTTTTTTAGGCCGTTTGGGTGAACTACATGAAGGCTTGATTCCATGGGCAAGAGGATACGTAGGTAGTCATTTATGATACAACCGGTTTGGTGAGTTGATACCGAAATTTGGAGTTTGTTCGCATTCTCGTTTGGGTTCTCGACTTGTTATGGATTGAGTCCGTTCTCGTGGATTTGTTCCACTTCGTATTGTACGCAACAAGTGAAACGTTTGGTTGGTATTGGTGTCGGCTCAGTTTTGGGAAAACTTCGTCAAAGTGGAGAATTGTTGGATAGCAGGTTCCTAATATGTTTCTTAATTTGTTTTGCTAACAGGTTATTGGGATTGCTAATTTGTTTTGGTAACATAATTCCAAATCTGTTTTGGTAATAGGTTATTAGGATTCCTAATCTGATTTGTTTTTTGTTTTATAATTCCTAGTATGTTTATGATTTTAGGATTTCTATATATATGGAACTATTGGAAGAGAGAATTGAGAAAAAATTGGGGATATTTGGAGCACAGAAAAGAGGTATTTTCTGAGTTATTGGTTAGGGTTTTGTTTAGAGAGAATTAGAGATTTGTTGATGAGATTAATTGGTGAGTTTGAGTGATTTGTAATCTCAGTTTGTACTCTTCTTCTATATTAGTGAAAAACCCTATCCCCTTCTTGCCCCGTGGACGTAGGCAACTTGTCGAACCACGATAAAATCGGTTGTTTGTGTTTGTGGCATTGATTTGGTTTGTTTGGCCTTCTCTCGACGTTCGTTTGATTTGATTTCTTGTAGCACGTTGGTTTGGTTGTTTGGCTTCCGCAATGCAAAACACTTAGTACCAAGCACAAAAAATTATGCTTGGTAGTGAGGTGTCATAATTCCCTTTACTTATTCAAATGATTGCATATCCTCATGCACTCCTCAGCCCATGTGAATGTGATCCCCTATTTGAATGAGTGAAGGGGATTATACCACCTTACTACCAAGCACAAAATTTATGCTTGGTACCAAGCATACCTATATTTCACATATATATATATATATATATATATATATATATATATTATAAGCAATCAATTTACTTGATCCACTTCATTCATTTTGATCTATATGATTCGGATGACATATAAACAAAAAATTGGGCATATTTGGTTGTATTTACTAATACATCAAGTGATAGTAAAATTAACAGTTTTATAATAACACAACTAAAGAGACAGTAAAAAAATATGTTAGAAATATTCAAACATCATGTTTTTTATTTTTTAGATATTTTAAGATATTTAGATCATGATGAATGGAGCGGATCGTTCATTGAAATAGCCCAATCCATACATTGAAAGGTGCATCCTTAGATTCAATCTAAGGTGTATATGTTGGCTAGTTGTGGGAGAAAAGACACTTTGCCTTCAAAGAATAGTCCCACATTGTCTAGTGTAAGTGATGATTGGGTGTTTAAATTTGTTCTCCTCTCTTTATCCCTTGAGGGCCCCCAAGAGGAGGGTGTTTTGGATTTTTTTAATTTGTTTGGGCTTTGTATATCACAAGCGCGCGCGCCTCGCCACGTTTTGAATTTTCAATTTAATTTTTCTGTTTTCTTTGGACTCGGCAATGTGCAACGTACGGGATGTTCAAACGGCTACGGTGAACGTGCGGGAAGTTGCGCGATTTGTGAGGAACGTGCGGAAATTCTCAACGGTTTCTCAGGGTTTCCCACCCTTATAAATACAGACATGCACAGTTCGGAAAATACATAGCAATTACAAAAACAAAAATTCGTTTTACTTTTCTCCTTCTCGGAAAAACAAAGTCCTTTAGTCTTCTTCTTCTCGAAAAATTTAACTCTCTGTTCTTATTTTAATTTTGGGCAACCGTCTTCATCTGAGTAGAAGCTTTATACTTTCGCTCGAGTACAGAGGCCGACTGTTTCTGGGGGTCTTTACCGCTAGGGGAGAGGAGATTATCTGCGCCAGGGCAATAGATGAGTCCTCAATCTTCTAGGACAATGCAGTAATTGCACGACTACTATCCGATCAAGCCAGATTTTCTATTCTTTTTATTTCGAATTTATTTGCATGTTTTGCTTCTTTTATCGTATGCAGAACATATTCCAACAAAACATCATATTGATGAGGAAGACTTTCCCACTCATTACTTTAATTTCCTACTTTTCCTAATATCTTCTATATGTGTATCTATTAATTTGTACAAGGAACTTATTATTTTCTCTTTTATACAATGTATGTATAAAAAAAAATGAAAAGATGCTATTTATGTGCATCCGATCCTATTTCATGACACTGATGTGTGTTGTCTAGAATGATCTTGAAACAAATAATGAGAAAATAAAGTACAAGGAAACTTCTATTATACATAAAATATAAGAAAATTTCTATTATACAGCTAGCATTATTACACCTGCAAAATCGACAATAAAACTTAATTATAAAAAAGCCATTCTAATGCCCTACAGAATCATAGGCATATCTAGGATTCTTTTATGATACTTTTGTTCATCTATCATACTATGTTTTATCTTACCTTATTCGAATTTGACCATGACATATATTTCCATTTGAATAATGATTTAATTTTTCTAGATATGTCATTAAGAAGAGTCTTTTTTCATATTCAGTCTTTAGAGTATTTTCTTTAATTATTTTTAAGTTAGGTATTTAGATATGCACTTTCAATGATATTTAGATGGATATATTGAAATTCTAATTATCGTTTTCATTGTATTTATTTACATAAAAAAAATCAAACCTTATCATTTCATATTTATATATTCCTATAATATACAATGTAATAAATATTTTATTAGTAAGCTCATGATATGCTTTAGAAAGTTCTCGAAATATATATATATATATAGAGAGAGAAAGAAAAGGGAAAACATTTATGTGAAATGACTAAATCATCCTCATGTCTGTAGTGAGATGAAGAATAAATTTTCCATTTCCTTCAAACTTTTCCTCTCGTCACTTAAGTTTTTAATAAAGCAATATACATTAATATCATTTCGTTCTTTTGATTCCAATATTATTTTCATGTCATCAAAATAATTTAGAATGTTCTTGAAGAAAGAAAGGAAAAGAAACAGGAGAAAATTAAAGAAAAAATATTCTTGAACAAATTATAATTATACTCTTCAAACCACAATTGCAAGGAGAAACTATCCACGATCGGTACAAAATTTTAATTATACTCACTTGGTTTTGTATGTAGTAGCGTTGATTTGCCGGGACGCTCCAATTAAAAAATGTAACTGCTTAACCATACCGTCTGCCAAAAGCCCAAAAGCCCAACCCAAAGCCCAACCCAAAGCCCAACCTCAACCCCAGTCCTTTTTGTTTTTCCTGGACAAGCTCGGACCTTTTAGATCCTCGTTTATTACTTCCTTTTTCCATCCTCGTTTATCTCTGAAGCTGCTGGTTTAGGTCTTCAGAGTCAGGTGCGGAATTTATTTATTTATTTCCCTGACTTTTTGCTTGCATACGAGGATTCTGCGGCAATTTCAGGATCAGTGCTAGGATTAGAGCCCAACTGAGGCCTTGTTGGTGGCCCGTTCTTTATACTTGGGTTTATTGGGCTGTAAGATTTTGCTATCCTGTTTGGGCTTATTAGTAAAGAAATGTACGAAGAGTGCCCTTCCAGTTACCCATCCAAGATTAATATTTATTATTTAGGCCACTGTCTTAGATTGAAATGTTTTGAATTAAATAATGAACTCAGTTCTTATTTAATTTGGGCCTCATTCAAAATATAGAGAGGCACTAGAAGCACACTCTCCACCACACCTTTAACCACATCTTCCCTCCTGCTACAGTGCATCAGGACCCATTTGAGATTTAAAATTTAAATTTCAAGTGGGCCCCGGTGCACTGTAGCAGGAGGGGAGGTGTGGTTAGAGGTGTGGTGAAGAGTGTGCCTCTATCATTTCTCCAAAATATAATGTCATGTTTTCAAAAAAAATTATGCAAGTTCCACTCCTCTTTTTATATCCATAGACATCAAATTGCTGTTGTCACCGTTCTAACTAAGCTCTAACTACTTTCATAAACCCAAGAAGATCCTACCATCATCTTTTCTTTAGTGCTCATCCCATACTTCCTATCTTTCTGCCTTTATTCATACTTCATGGAACTAGTCAAGTTTCTTCATAATTACTAACTTGAAATCTGACACGTGCAAATGCAGGTGAGGAAAAACTATTGGTTTCTAATTTTTAAAATTTTTTTTAATGAATATGGAATATTTTCATTTATTTGGAAAGAATGAATGCATCCATCGAGGACGTGGAGATAGAGTGTAAGATGTTTTTTTAGGGCTTGTTTGGATTGAGGAGAATAAGGGTGAAGGGAAGTTAGAGGAACCATTCACCTTATTTGAGAACATTTAGGAGGTGAAGTTATTCACCCTAGTTCCCCTTGGTTCACCTCCTGATAGTATAAAATTTGTTACCCCAAATTGAGGTGTAACCAAGGGGAAGAGAATTCCCTTCCCTTCCATTCCATTCTCTCACCTAGTTTCCCTTAACTTCCCTTAACCCCATTGAAATCCAAACACACCCTAGAAAAAATTATCTCTTTTGGGCTTTGATGTTCTTTTTCAATTCTCTTGTTTCCCCCCTCTGTATACCTACTATTCTCTTTATATGGTAGAATAGATAATAGATAGTAGTAGATTTTAGTCTAGAAATATTTGTTTTAAAAAATTTCATATATTTATAATTATTAAAATTCATCAATTTCTCATTATATCTTTTGACCTAAAAATAATCAATGTTTAGTTTTGTGGCCTTCATTCTTATTCATGACATTGAATAATATAGAATGACCTAGAACATTTTGATGACACTGGATACTTTAGAATGATCTAGAACAAAGGAAGTTAAAGAAGAATAAAGAAGGAAAAAGAAATTCTTACTTATGGGATTACCAATATACCCTTTCAATTAAATGGCCTCCGTTTCTTAAATTTCTTGATTGCCCTCACTTAGTTTTTAATATAGTAATTAATATAAATGATCGAACAATCTATATTTATATATTATCGGTTAGAGTGCTCATGAGCACTCTATAAGAGAGGAGAGAGATAGAGAGAAATGAATGAGGATGGGGGCCCTTGATTTGCATTGGAATCATCTCCTCATTCATTTCTCTCTCTCTTTCCTCCCTTATAGAGTGACCATGAACACTCTATAGAAAAACCGATATATATTATATTAAATCTCTTACCACTAAATCCACCACTTGGCAATCTCTCCTTTTATTAATCAATTTTTTAAGTAAAAAATAAAAAACTCTTGCATCTTACAAATAAAGATGCTTTAAATCTGCAGTTGTTCATTTAAATCAAATCATCATTGAAATCTTAATTGTTGGTTAAAAGTTATTTTGACCATTGAGATCAGAAACATATTTATCTAAAGAGCTTTGCTACAGGGACCCAAAATATGGGACCAATAGAGGGGACAAGTGAGGTGTCCCCCTACTATTGGATAATGAGTTGACCATCATTAATGATGGCCAACTCATTATCCAATAGGAGGGGGACACCTCATTGGATAATGAGTTGACCATCATTAATGATGGCCAACTCATTATCCAATAGGAGGGGGACACCTCACTTATCCCCTTATTGGTCCCATATTTTGGGTCCTTGGAGAATTTTTCTTATCTAAAATATTTGTAACTTCACAAGAGCTTTGAAATCTCCTCCTATCACCCTTTCATCTTCCTTAAAAAAAACTCTCGTTCTGCATGCAACCTCCTTTCCTCACGTCACCTACTAATATCTCAACCTTCTCCTAACCTTAACATCCCTTTATCACCCCGTACATCGCCTCTCTCCCTCCCTCTTCCCGGCATCTCTTTCTCCACCACCGACCGTTAGGCATTCTGTAGAGCTC
>NC_033795.1:13359098-13455549 GCF_001876935.1 Asparagus officinalis | reverse complement strand
CTTAAGCTCCGCCTCCTGGCCTGCTGCCTCTGATGATGTTGCCTTCTCTTCCTCTTTCCTGATTTCTTCTTTTTCCGATTGATCACTGATTATCCAAGGGTCTTAGGTGGAAGCAAAAATCTGACAACAAGGCATGTTATTAATTTGAAACTTCATACCCTTTTTGGCCATTTAGTTTTACACGGACACTCAGCCTTTTTTGGGTGACCTTTAGGCATTAATCCATAGACATCAAACTTTTGCTCATCCATTTTGGGATTATTATGCTAATTTGTGATCTCTGATTATTTTCTTTTCTTTTATGCTGTTTAATCATTTAATTGAGTATTGCAGTTTAATTATTCATGATATGCTTTGTGAGCCTATTACTTGGTAGTTAAAGCAATTGCTGTACATATATTGCATGTTAGAAATCATTATCGAATTGATAAGTGGAACTCCTGCTACTAATGCACTTTGTTAGCAATTGCTGTATATATATATATTATATACATATATTATACATGTAAAAAAGTAAAAATAAAAAAATTAAAAAAATTACTATTCCGGGCCGGGCCCGGGCTGGTCGCCGATGTCCGGGCCCAGTTTTGGTTCGGATTTTCGGGCTGACCCCGGGCCGGACCGGGCCCGAGCCGCGGGTTTTTTGGACACCCCTAGACGCTACCAAATAATTAGAGAGACTTCAATAGGTAATATTTTATTAAGATTCAACTGCGTGCTTCTGTTATTTTGTACATATTGCTTCTAGTTCTTTCAACAAAAGTTATGTGCATAATTTCATTTACTGCGTGAGGGTAAATTTATTTTTTAGAGTAATAACTTCTTATCATAATATGTATATTCTTTGACAAGTTTTTGACTTTGACTAGAACTCTAGTCATGGTTTGATTTTTTTAATAGATTGTACATGATTATATTGACTTTAGAATCTGTGAACAGAGTCTCTTTATGAACTGCTCCAGTCTAGCTATTCTTTCTATTTGCATTTTGTTTGTTGAATTTTGATATTTTAGTTTCTTACTTTGATGTAAATATAACTCAAAAGAGTATGATTAAACAATAGATTTTTGTTCACAAGGGTTTAAAAAAATTTTAAAATTAGATTTTGATACATGAGAAAATATTATATCTCCATTAATTATTTGGTCTGCCTGCTTTTATTAGTTTTTTGTTAAAATCTAAAAGATAAGATGAATGTGGACATTACTTGAATATGGATAATTAATTAGATGATTATTCATTAGCCCATGTCCTTTAGTCTTCTTATTATCCATCTATATAATGTATGTCATGGACTACAAAATGTATGGAGAAATAGAAGATGAATAAAATGAGATGATCACTTTCTCCCTATCTCTTCTCTTCTCTATTTATTTACTCTTATATTTCATGTTCGATTCTTACTTATGATATGTGATGTATGTAGATATAACAACAAGATTACAACACGTTATCAGCACGAAAGCTCTAGCTAGCCGGTTCGTAATCGTCCGTTGGTGGTAAGAGATATTTCGGTGTACACCTCTTACGAGGTAACAATTTCCAGATGATACTTTCTTATTTTGCTTTTATTCTGATTAGAATGATTACCTTAGTATTCCTTTAAAAAAATAGATATTCGGTGAGTTAAACTTGGGAGCTACGTAAATTTCCTAATCGGTTTAATTTCATGTACACTGAAACTGGTTCATAATCAAATTGATCGGACTAAGTTCAGAGTAGTTTACTAGCATGTTTCAGACCCTGTAAACAAGAAATAAGGAACACGTTGTTAATTTACGGTTTTAAAAAGAATGTAGTGTTTTGGGAAAGTTGATGCTAAACTTGAATTTGAGTTTTATCACGAGCTCTAAGAATTGTCTAGGTCTGGATTTTGATTGTTAAATTCATACTTGTAATATGTCTTGGTGTATACTTCAAAATGTATCTATATTCTAATTTTTTTATCAGTTCAAATTTATATCCTTGATATATAAATTATACCATGAGTATTAAAGTATCTTGATCGACATGCTATGTGAGCTCCTGCATATATAATGTTTCATCTTCTCAATTTTTATTAATTTTTATCTAGTTTGCGATCATACTACCACATATTGTTAGAGAAAATTTGATTTCTTAATGTGCATTTTAATTTTAGTTCTTGCTCCTGTTATTATATAAACTTGTTTACATTTTCGCTGCAACTTTAGTCTGATCCTACAATATGATTATTTGTTACTTATGGAAAGACATTAGTCAGTAAAGTAGTTTATTGTACATGAAATCATCCTATAAATAAACTACTCATCAGGAGTTATTGTTAACGAATACATGTCAGGAGCGACTCACAGACTGTGAAGTCTATTATTCTGTTAAGTATTATTTCCCTTGTGTCCCTAGCTATGTTATATTCACTTCCAACACCACAAAAGGTGGCCTAGGGCTAGATTACACCCTAGAAGTTTATGTAGACTACTATATTTGATGAAATGCTTAAACCACAGCCCAGAAGTTTATGCATCTTATTATATTTCATTGTGACTTGTGCCTCATTTTTTCAATGAGTTCCTGAATTTCCTTCATTTCACATTTTCTTAAATTTCTAAACCATTGATGCATGACTGGAGCCTAGGTCTTAGCTGCTTGCTTAGCTTGCTTTTTGGAAACTTGAGAGTATCTATTTAACGTTTGAATACTTCCAAACAATTACTACCTGAAAGATATGTTACTCTTATCCATGTTTATATTGAATATATTAGTATAATTTTCATGCCCTTAAAAAAATGTGAGAATATTTTATAATTATTTTCAGCCAACTTGCGAATTGCGATGCAAGTGCAATACTTAAACTTTGGAATAAAGAAATATAGCTTGTGTGGAACTAAGTGGGTAGGCGCTTAGAGAGATTGAGAAGAGTTACATATATAAAATTTTGTTATATTGTGGGAGAAAGAAATTTATATTAGAATGGGATGTTTGTGGATATAATATTGAAAGGGAACCTCTTTCACATTTTAATTTAATCCAAAACAAGGTGGAACACATCATGCCATTTTTCCTGAAGCAAACATGACCCTGAAAGATGACAATTATGATGATAACCTGTTGAATATGGAAGATATGGTGATTATGTGTGATCTTATGTGAATATTTCTTTCTCATGCACTAATCTTTCGTCCCCATGATTAGTGCACTATGATATATCATAGTAATTGTTACTTGTCTTTGGCCTCGAACGTTTATTTTTACTGAACACCCTTGTGATTTTTGCACGATTACATCTCTTGATTCTTTAAGTATCTTTGCCCAGAAGGCAAACACTTTAAATTTTTTTTTCTATCAATTAAGACGTGAAAAATTAATGCCTCACTAAAAAAATATTCATTTTTCTGGGCAATCCCTGAAGGATCGCTTTGATCTATGGAAGCTAATAATCTTTCCTCAAACGCAACTGGCAGACTGAATAAGAACTTTTTGGATTTTAAATACATGACTAAATATAATTCAGTTCTGTACCACATTATCTAGCAGCTGAAACTCTGTAAGCAGAACATTACAGATAGTGACGAAATTGATCGAAAAGTTCTTTTCCCCATTCCACACAAATAATATTGTACTCCAGCAGCAGTACATGACCAAGAATTGCACTTAACATTCTGAATTGATATATACAGAGAAGCACAACCAATTGATGATTAGAAATTATAATGTCAGACTAGTTGGCTTACGAGTTGTGTTTGTAGCATATGCTATAATTCAGAAAATTTCTTATACGTGTGGACAAGGGGGAGCTATGAACATAGTAGGAGATCTTATCATGTAGCCATTTTTGGATTTTAAACCCTTGACTGAATACAATTCAACAAGTAACCTTATACAACTAAAAATTATATTAAGCATTATGAACTAATCCTTACATTAGTAGTTGTTAAAAACACAACCAGCTATTGTGAGAAACCATAATGCAAGTTTAATTGGTTCACAAGTAGTGCCTGAAGCACATGTCATAATTCAAACTAATATTCATAAGCTTGGATGAGGGGGAGGTAGTGGACATTGAAGTGGATCTTATCAAGATGGTCAAGGTAAACTATTTGGTTTTTTATATTTGGATTATATGCATTTGTCAGACAATTTTGATTTAACTTGAGTTTGCTTTAAACTCTTGTGAACCTATGTGGTTTTTATTTATACACTTTAGAATTTGTCTGACCTAAAATACACCATGTTGCGATGATTTTTGAGATTTAGGGACCCAAATTCTTTTAAATTCTGGCATGAGCTATTGGGTCATTTTGGGCAAAATATAATTTGTCGGATTTCCTTAAATTAAATAGGGGCATTCAACCAAATCCGACCAACTGCATATCACAATTTTTCCCTTTATCTAATATGTGGTGAAGAAGTGAAACACTTCTCATCTGCGTATTCTTTATTTGTAGTCCATGTTTCTATATCACCACCATAGTGTACCTCTATGGGACCTCGGTGAAGGTACATACATTATTTATAAAACTCCGTCAATAATTTAGTACTTATGGCCCATGTTAAGGGATCAATTTACAATTGGTACACTGACTGTATTTTTATTAAAGATCAATTCTCAACATTAGGGGGAGATTAGTGCCCAAAATACAAATAATGTCAAGAAATTTCACAAAATAAAAAGATCTTCAATATTTATATCCACGTACTAGTCAAACTAAACCAGAAGTTCACATGATTATCTGCTAAGAAAAGAGTGACTAAGCCCCATATTCATGTTGAGTATATCATTGATGATTTGGTACGTCAGAAGCGTACTGCACCAAAAGTATAGAAAACTTGTTAGTGAAAAAGATAAAAGTCCGCGGCACACCAAATCTAATATAGAAAGACAGTCACTCGTATAACCTCCGGAAGAGGCTTGTCCTGAAGACAAAATCTCCAATAAATTACACGTGTACTTGATAATCATAATATTAGAGATGCGGAACGACCAAATCCAATTGTTAAGGGAAATGACGAGGATTTGGTTGACATAAAATAAGAATACCAAATCCAATTGTTAAGGGAAATGACGAGGATTTGGTTGACATAAAATAAGAATTAAAGTGGCCACAAATTTGTGAAAAAGCATAAAATAAGAATTAAAGTGGCCACAAATTTGTGAAAAAGGAGAAATATATAATAGAAATATAAAAGTTATCGGCAACATAGTTGCCTCTACAGTTGCTCTTACTATCTTCAAAAATAATCTGGATCCAGAACCTAAGTCGGTAGCAGAGTGCTTAAAGCACTCGGACTAGGTGAGATAAAAAGTGGCAATTGAGGCTGAGCTGAACTCGCTAAAGTATTTTGAACCTGTAGTCCATATATCCCAGCAGGATATAAATAGGTCTTCGTAAGAAAAATAAATGAGAATTGTAAGGTGGTGAGATATAAATTGAGATTCATAGCTCAATGGGTTCACGCAGAGACCCAACATCGATTTAGATGTAAAATATTCTCCTATTAGTGATTGTATTATGTTCCGCAAGTTAATACCTATGGCAGAAATTATGAATTTATATATGCAGTATATGTACGTCATGACCTTATTTTTATATGTGTTATTAGACGCTAATATTTTTATATGAAAGTCTCTGATGGACTTAAAATTCCTGAATTGAGAGAAAACGAGAATCACAATATGTATAGCATTAAATTGCAAAGGTCGTTATACGACTTAAAACAGTCGGGTAGAATATGGTATAACTGACTAAGTGAGTTCCTCCTGAAGATGAGATATGCAAATAATAATGTCTGCCCTTGTGTGTTTATAAAGAAATTTAAAAATGGTTTTTGTATTATCTCAGTCTATATTGATGATATAAATGTTATTGGAACACACATGGAGCTTACAGAAGCTAGCTCATGCCTAAAGACAGAGTTTGAAACGAAAAAACTTAGGAAAAACCAAGTATTGTCTGTAGGCATCAAAAAAATGCTAATAGATATCCAAACATAGGGAAAACCACTTAAAACTGACAGATATGAACTGTCTCACCAGCGAGACAGACTTTGCTGTCTCGCCAGTGAGACAGTCTTTGCTGTCTCGCAGTGAGACAGTATTTGCTGTCTCGCAGCGAGACAGTATTTGCTGTCTCGTAGCGAGACAGTATTTGCTGTCTCGCCCAGCGAGACAGACTTTGCTGTCTCACCAGCGAGACAGAGTTTGCTGTCTCGCCAGCGAGACAGCTTTGAAATGGTCAAAAACCACCTTTATAACTGCCCTACACGTGTCCATTAACTGCCAGGGGACGTGGGAAACATCATGGGCGAAAATCACGTGAATAACTACCAAAATAACGGAGTTTGAAACGTGGGAAGGCAGTTAAAACGAAAACTGCCAGAATATTCCATTTTCGAGACAATATTTACTGTCTCGCGGGCCGAGACAGCAAACACTATCTCGCCCAGCGAGACAGTAAACACTGTCTCGCCGTACTGACTTCTTCGATTGTTAAGTTTTTGCAGTTATTAGCCCCAGAGGCTATAAATACCCCTAGGGTCATTTCTGACGAGGATCGAGCAGATTTTCGAGCATTCCAGAGCCAGAGAGAGCAGATTTGAGTTTTCTTACGAAATCCTTGAAATTAAGCTTTGACTTGATTTTAAGAAGAACGACTATCTTACTTTGATAAGATATCGTTTCAAGTCCTCACTTCGATAAACGAAGTCAGAATCATTAAACCCCTTTCACGATCTGTGATTCGGCGGTCCACGAACCAAAGCGTTCCCGGCACAGGCAAAGTCCCACAAAAACAAGAATCGATAGACGATTTTTGTGTTAGTTTCTCAAGAGTTGTAATTTTCTAATTTTTTCATTGTAATTTGTTGTAAACGACTGAAGTTCAATAAAATTATCAATGGAAACAACTTTTGATGCAAACAAGCTGGCGACCACAGTGAGAGCCAGCGGCCTCGCTGCCGAGGCTGCGGTGTCGTAACCGATCAAGATCGTTATCAATGAAGAGATCGAATATGAATTCGATCAAGCAAAGTTTGAGGAATATTTATCATCCTCATCTGTGAAATCTTCCTCGTCTCGCAAATATAGGAAGATTTCACCTTTCAAGAAAACTTTCAAGTCTGCAATTCCAACGGAGACCGCAGGCGAAGATTCTTGCCCGACTGCTGCTAAGGAATCTCCTTGCAACATCCCTGCTCAAAACGACTCTACACCCATTACGGAGTCGTTGATCAATAGCTCATCGGTGCTGACGAAGAGAGCTCGTCAGAGACAGCGCCAGCGCCGTGCTCGTCAATTAGCTAAGGCCATGCAACAAACCGACGGGGTCCATTACTATGCGGACCTAGAGTCGAGGAAACAGAAAACGACTCAGTTGCCTCAACGACAAAATAATCATATTTCTGCACAACTTATGACGGAGGAGTGGACTCTCGTCAAAAGGGCCCGTTCAATCCTTAAGGAACGGATACAAAGGCGTAAGGCGAAGGCCGCCCGTGCTCGCGCTCTTCGTCAACAAGCACAAGAAACCAAGAAGGAGACGGTGTCTGAAAAGCCACCAAAGAACCGTAGAGTTTGGATGCCGAAGACGCCGCAAGCATCTGCTCCGGGCCCGTCTACTGCATCATCAGTAAAACCCTGGGTTAGCCCAGATTTGTCTAAGTTTAAGATCACCATGGAGGATCGCCT
This sequence comes from Asparagus officinalis, assembly GCF_001876935.1. Taxonomy (NCBI): domain Eukaryota; kingdom Viridiplantae; phylum Streptophyta; class Magnoliopsida; order Asparagales; family Asparagaceae; genus Asparagus; species Asparagus officinalis. The sequence continues at coordinate 13,447,886 of NC_033795.1, read as the reverse complement.
CGGTCCTTCGGCTGACGATCGAGGCAAAGCCTCAGTTAAAGAACCGTCAGATCCTGTAAATAAACCCGTAGTGGTTTCATATACAGGGGGTCGTAAACACCCTCCTGTCAGAACTGCACAAATCCGGAACGAGAGAATATCAGTTCACTCTCGTTTAGGACCTATGAAAACCCACTCCCGCAAAGGGGTGGATTTAAAAATTCAACTTTGGATCACCCAGAGGCGACGACCAGTCGTCCTGTGCATGTTAACAAAGTTCAAAAGCAAAAGATAGGTTGCTCGAATCACAATAATGATGAGCTGTACTATCAGAAAGATAACTCAAGAAAGAGGGTTGTCAGAGAAAACGAGTCTCATTGCGCTTGCGAGAGACTCATTAAAGCAGTGTTGACAGAATGCGGATGCTCTAAGAATAATTCAACAAGAGTCTCCGTATTTCAAAGATTGTCCAATGAAGCGTCAAGACCCAAAACAAGATGTTTCAACAAAAAGAAACCTATAATCCGACAAGATGAGTTCCCTGAGGTCACTATCAACATGACCAATAAAGGAAAGCAGAAGTCAGTTAACTACGATCCTGATTTCTCTCCGGGAGGGAGAGTTGAGCGGGGTCTTTCTCAAAGAATGTCGTGGTTACAAAGAAGAGCCAACCTACGTCGAGATTACAAGAGAATGTACGAGGGGCTCTCTTCAGATGAAGAAATGTCAGATACCTGTTCCGCCATTGCATCGGACGATACTGCGTCCAGTGTTGGGCAAGTCAGAGAATCATTTGCAATCACGCCGGATCAACTGGCTCATATCCTACAGGAAGCGTTGGCTAAACAGCGCGAAGAAATTAGAGCGGAGTTCAAGACCGAGATGGAGTTGACTATGCAACAGATGCGAGATTTGCAGGTTCAGCAACACCAACCGGAATCGAGCCAGAAGGCGGAATCCAGCCGGCGTAATGAAGAGGATGAGACTATCTTTGACGATCCTCCTCCAGATAAAGACAACTCCGGAAGTGGTCCGACCAAGTCATCCACTCAACCTCCACATATCTACTTGAAGAAAAGCGAGGAAGAGGACAAGAAGATGCATGATCTCGAGAGCAAAGTCAACGCTCTGATGACGGCTCAAGAAGTGAAGAAAACGGGCATTCCATACCCGTACCCGAGGGAGTGGGACCTGATTCCTTATCCCCAGAAATTTAATTTGATTAACTTTACTCCTTTTGATGGCAGGGGTTCACCAACTCAGCACTTGATCTATTTCAAGTCGTATCTCGGCGCAATATCCGGGAACGAAGCCCTGATGGTCCGGTCATTCGTAGGAACCCTTCGTGGGCCTGCCTTCGATTGGTACCGACGCCTTAAGCCCGGGAGTATCACTAACTGGGAGGATATGGAAGAATTATTCCTCACCAATTTCTTCGACGACGACACAGATGTCTCAATTGGCATATTGTTGGATGAGAAGCAGAAAGATGGGGAATCGGTCGATGTCTTTGTCAAACGATTCCGGGACAAAGCGGTGAACTGCAGAGATCCACTCACATAGGAATTTATCCTGCAAACATATCATAATAACCTATCCTTGGATGTATTAGAGGTCATGGGGGTTGTGCCCTCTAAAACTTGGAAGGAGTTGAAAATGAGAGGTGAACAGGCTGAACGCTTTCTCAAGAGAAAGAACTTGGAGAGAGGTTTGCCACCAGCTAATAATCAAAAGCAGAACTCCACCGGTCACAAACCAAGAAGAAGCAACGAAGATCAATGACCCAAAGTATTGTGCATATCACAGAAGGGTCCACCATCCTACTAAGACATGTTATGTCTTAAAGGATAAAATACAAACATTAATTGATGTTGGTATTGTGACGCCGAAGCCAAAGGAGAAGAAGGTAGGCGCAAACGCGGTCTCTATTAGCTTCGGATCGGTTCCTTTGTCCTGGTTTCAAGCCGAGCCAGTATCAAAGGTCAAGATGCAAACCATCAACGATGACCCTCATGGACAGCGCCAGAAGGGGCTCGTATCTCACACAGCCCCCAACGGCGAAATCCTTTGGGTTCATCCGGATTTGCTTGAAGATGAACAGTGGACGACACCCACATCAAAGAAGAAGTCAAAAGGCAAGGGAAAGGAGAAGTCCTGCTATGGAGCCTCGGCGATTCCCGAGAAGAACGATGAGGATATAGCAGCTTTATCACTTTCTGATGGAGAACAGGAAGTTTTTGCTACAAGAAGTGGAAACGAGTACCATTATAGGTATCCGGAAACCTCAGATCCAAATGCCAAAACTCTTACGGAGCTGGGGGTAGCCATAACTCCACCAGTAGCAGCTGAAAAACCTCAGAAAGTTGTTAAGCAAAAAGAAAAAGAACCTCAACACAGAGAGGTTCAAATTCCGAAGCAGTCTCGTTTTAGTCGACCGATTGGACGAGACAAACCGGAAAGCTCGAACGCACCATATCGTTTCGACGTTATGGCTCAGCTGGCTAATATCCCAGCAAGAATCACATTGTACGAGTTGCTGCGCCTCTCGAAGGAAACCAGGGAAGCTTTACAAGAAGCTTTGGCTGATTCTGAGGTATTCCTCACTCAGATCAAACCAACTCCTGAAAAGACAGAGTCATCAGTGTAGCATTGCAATCTGACAGCCACCAAATTTCTTTGCATCGCTTTCACCAAAGAAGATATGCAAGTCAGGAATTCGAAGCATGATAGGCCTCTATATTTCGCCGGATATATTGGCTCTAGCGTCGTCAACCGGATCCAAGTCGATCCGGGTTCTGCTGTTAGCATCATGCCACTTCGGTTGATGTATCACCTCGGAATCCCCGCCAGCAAGTTAGCCTCCACAGGGACGGTTATCTACGGATTCAATACTAGCGGGTCGAGACCGTTAGGAAAAATCCGGGTGAAGTGTCAACTCGGAGATCTGAAGTCTGAAGTCACCTGCTATGTGATCGATGCGGAGACTTCTTATAATTTACTGTTGGGTCGTCCATGGATCCACGGTAATCTTATAGTTCCCTCCACCCTCCATCAGTGTTTGAAGTATGTCGACACTAATGAGGAGGTCAAGACGGTGGTCGCGGATAAGCAACCATTCAAGGGGTTAGAAAATTACTTTACTGACTCCCTTCTTTATGATGCTGAGTCCGATACTGAACCATCGGCCCATGGCATGGACAGCGGAGAAGAAGCTAATACCGAAGCCGGGCTCGATTATAGTGAAGGTCTTGTACTAAATGACATTGAACCTCTTGTAATCGATCTTGACGGTGATGAATCGTCGGACGAAAGTTGTAACTGGCAACTTGCCGATGAAATAATAAAAGATGATTTAGAGTATTCACCTTGGACGATCCTAGTCTACACATGCCGCTTCGTTCGTCTTGCACGACGATAAAATATCTTCAAAATCCAGTCGGAACAACTGTGATTCTACCCGCAAAGACAGGGGGTGAAAAAGAAATAATCTTTGAAAAGGGGAATCCATCCCCAACTCCTGATCTTTTCTTGGACACCAATTCGGATGAAGAAAAACCTGGGCGATATTTCTCTCAGTATAGTTCACAAGCGAATGGTTATATGACAAAACAAGGTTATGACCTCTCGCTCGGTGAAGATCTTTATTTTGGTCAAGGTGTTAGGGTTCCACCCCGTCCTGCCTATGTACCAAAAGGAAAACCAGATAATTATTACAGTCGTAATAGGGGTCTGGGTTATGCTTCATCATCTGATGACGATTATGGCCAACAGATCATTAGGTTATATGACAAAACAAGGTTATGACCTCTCGCTCGGTGAAGGTCTTTATTTTGGTCAAGGTGTTAGGGTTCCACCCCGTCCTGCCTATGTACCAAAAGGAAAACCAGATAATTATTACAGTCACAATAGGGGTCTGGGTTATGCTTCATCATCCGATGACGATTATGGCCAACAGATCATTAACCAATTAATAGATAGGAGTGGACATTCATCCGACACTTCAAATTGGGATTCGGACGTGAGCATTGGTGAAAGATTCAAAGCCCTAATGTCGAACATGATGACAGTTGATCCTTCCACAACCGAAGAGGACGATCAATTGCCTATTTGGGAAGATCCATGGATGCATTACATGAATATCCAATATGGCGATAGATTTGAGCAAAGAGAACCTCCTACTGAGGATAAAGTAGTCCAGGTTAATATGGGTGACGAAAGTAATCCGAAACCTATATTTATTAGTGGTGATCTTCCACCGGATGAAAAAGAGGAATTAATAGCCCTCGTTAAAGAGTATATCGACGTTTTCGCTTGGAACTACGAAGATATGCCGGGACTCGACCCAGATGTAGCAATGCATAGCCTTAACATTAAACCGGATGCCAAACCTGTCAAACAACAACAAAGACGGTTTCGTCCGCAAATTATGGAGGCGATAGAAGCTGAAGTTAAGAAACTGATTGATTCGGGTTTTGTCAGAGAAGAACAACATCCTGAATGGTTGGCCAATATTATTCCAGTCCTTAAAAAGAATGACGAAGATCTTTCAAGAGCACCTCCGGAAGACTGTCGAATGCTACGTTGATGACCTGGTCGTTAAGAGTCGTGATAAAAACGACCACATTAACGATCTGAAGACAATGTTCGAGCTTATGAGAACTCATCAGCTGAAAATGAACCCGACTAAATCCTTCCTTGGAATGTCGAGCAGTAAATTTCTTGGATTCGTCGTCACCACAAAAGGTATTCATATTGATCCTGATAAGGTGAAGGAAATACACGAGTTACAACCCCCGAGAAATCTTAAAGAACTCAGAGGGTTGCAAGGTCGATTGGCATACATCCGTCGGTTTATATCAAATTTGTCGGGAAAATGTCAACCGTTCTCTAAACTTGCGAAGAAAGGCGTGTCGTTCGTTTGGGATGAAGCATGCCAAAAGGCATTCGAAGATATTAAGAAATATCTGGCGAATCCACCTATTCTCGTTGCACCAAAATCGGGCAGACCATTTTTGATTTATGTCAAAGCGACGAGCCATTCGTTAAGTGCATTACTTGCACAAGACGACGATAACGGTCACGAGCAAGCTGTGTATTATCTGAGTCGTACGTTGGTAGGAGCTGAATCTCGTTATCCAATGATTGAAAAGGAATGCCTCGCTTTGGTATTCGCGATTAAAAAAATGCGATATTATTTAGTTGGACAGACAATCTATGTCATTTCCAACATAAATCCCATCCGAGTGTTCATGACCCAACCGGCTTCCATGAATTGGCGTCTAGCCAGATGGGCTTTGCTCTTGTCGCAATATGATTTATACTTCAAGCAACAAAAATCAGTCAAGGGACGAGCCATTTGCGACCTCTTGGCAGAAAATCCTACAAAAGATGTAGTTGAGTTGTACGACGACCTGCCGGACGAAACTCACGAAGTTAATATCACCTCACATCAACAAGTGTGGCAATTGTACTTCGATGGGGCTTCCCGAGCAACCAACGTGGCAAGTTCTTCCGGATGTTCTAAAATCTCCTCAGGAGTGGGGGTCGTTTTAGTTTCCCCGAAAAAGCATGTCTTGCCTAGAGCATACTCGTTAACCGAACCATGCTCTAATAACGTAGCCGAGTACAATGCATTGATAATTGGACTCAATTTTGCCAAAGAGCTGGGGGTAGAATACCTTGAAGCTTTTGGAGATTCTCAACTGGTAGTTAATCAGATTCGAGGAGAGTATGAAGTCAGAAATCAAGACCTGATTCCATACCACCAGGTGGCCATTGAGGTGGCAAGCTCGTTTGAAGAATTTTTCATCGAGTACGTTCCGCGTCTCCAAAATACATACGCAGACGCATTGGTGGCATTGTCGGTATCTCTGGCTCAGCCTCCCGAGACAGAACAATTAATTACAGTGAGAACTCACCAACTTATTGTTCCTATCTACGATTCGGTTGCCAAAGAAGCATATTCAACTGGAGTTGAACCCGAAGTTCGAGATTGGCGTTTCCCTATTATTGATTATGTCTTACACGGTATCTTACCTGAAGATGTGAAAGAAAGGGATTCGATTCGGCGGAGAGCACCGAGATTTTACTACAACGCTGAATCGCAAATGTTGTACCGACGGTCGTACGACGGTCTATTGCTCCGTTGTCTTTCCAATAAGGAAGCAGAACAAGCACTCGAAGAGGCGCATGAGGGGATATGTGGCGCACATCAACCCGGTCCTAAGCTCTGTGACCGACTTAGAAGAATTGGATATTATTGGCCAACTATGATAAAGGACACAACTGAGTATGCCCGACGATGTCAAGCATGTCAATTACACGCAAATTATATGCACCAGCCTCCAGAGTATCTACACCCGTCAGCAACGTCATGGCCGTTTGAGACTTGGGGAATGGATATTGTTGGTCCCATAAATCCACCATCAGTTAAAGGTGATCGGTTTATCCTAGCAATTACTGATTACTTCTCCAAATGGGCTGAAGCAATTCCGCTCAGAGAAGTTAAAAAAAGTAACGTTATTGCATTCATCAAACATCATATCATTTATCGGCATGGTGTCCCAAGACGAATCGTACATGACAACGGTCCTCAATTCATCAGCAATGCCTTTATCAGGTTTTGCGAGAAATTCAGAATTCAAGACATTTCGTCAACAGCGTACAACCCCACAGCAAATGGATTGGCGGAAGGCGAGAAATTCAGAATTCAAGACATTTCGTCAACAGCGTACAACCCCACAGCAAATGGATTGGCGGAAGTCTTCAATAAGACAATCATCAAGCTCTTATCAAAATTCGTGAAGACAAATAAACGAGATTGGGATGACAAGCTTGGCGCAGCTCTATGGGCCTATCGTACCACAGTACGTACACCGACGGGAGCGACCCCGTATTCGTTGGTATACGGGTGTGAAGCCGTTCTTCCACTGGAAATACAAATTCCATCTCTTCGGATTGCTCTCGTAACCCAGATGACAACCGAAGAACAACATCAGAAACGTCTCGAAGAACTCGAGATGCTCGATGAAAAGCGGTTAGAAGCTCAACAGCACATTGAGTTCTACCAAGCCAGAATTTCCCGAGCCTTCGACAAAAAGGTTCGACAACGGAGTTTTAAAGAAGGAGATTTGGTCCTAGCTGAGAGACGGCCTATGATCCTCAACTCCAAAAAGAAAGAAAAATTTGAAGCTAAATGGGAAGGACCGTTCGTGATAGAGACAGTCTATTCAAACGGTGCTTATCGCCTGATTACTCAGGATGGCAACAAATTGATGATGCCAATAAATAGGAAGTTCCTGAAAAAGTATTATCTATAATACGTTCAGGATAACCTATGTAAAACGGGAAGTTCCTAGAGAATCCTGTATAGGATATTTCAGGATAACCCGATATCAGTTGATTATTCTAAATGAAAACTGATCATGTGAATAATCTATTCTTAATTGTTATAAAAATAATTAAGATCCAACCCGATATCAGTTGATTATTCTAAATAAAGACTGATCATGTGAATAATCTATTCTTAATTATTATAAAAATGATTAAGATCTCCTTACTACCTTGTTGAGATGAGATTTAATGATAGTTAATCTTTCCTCACAAAACCCTGTCACGTGATCATGGAAGAGGAGATTCGATGATTTGTAATCTCACACCATGAAACCCTCACTGATCGGATCAACCAATAGTCATCAGTCCGTATCAGTCAACAAATTATTTTGTGTCAAATTCTTATGTTTGAAATCAAAATTTCCCACCGAGTAGTTTGTGCAAATCAACAAACTCATTGTTATTTGCACCCTACTCCTATTCCTCACTTGGTCAAACCTTTAAATAGTTAGGACCAAAGCCAAAATCCCCTCTCGATTCGTTCCATGAACAAGAGGTCCACAAACTAAACGATCAAACCTTCCTACAGTTAGGATCGTCTCAAAATTCCCACTTGGTCAAACCTTACTACAGTTAGGACCAAAACCAAAATCCCCTTTCGATTCCTTCCATGAACGAGAGGTCCAGCTTCGATTTGTGCAATCAAAACTATAAAAGTTAAGATTGCTTCCAATCTCAATTGATCAAACCTTATTCAGATTCTCTGAATAGAAATCCCAATTTAAATTTCCTTTGTACCAGGAGATAGAATATAAAATTCTTCCTCTCCATCATCGGGTTCATCTCTACCAACAAACAAGAGACCAGGAGATAGAATATAAAATTCTTCCTCTCCATCATCGGGTTTATCTCTACCAACAAACAAGAGACCAGGAGATAGAATATAAAATTCTTCCTCTCCGATTTCGGGTTCATCTCTACCAACAAACAAGAGACCAGAATACTCCAATAGGTATACGAGTCTAAACTATTTCCCTAATCTCAACAGGAAGTTTCTGGAGAATATTACTCAGAATATTCTTAAGAAAAACCTGAATACTCCAAATAGGTATAAGAGTCTAAACTGTTTCCCTATCCTCAACAGGAAGTTTCTGGAGAATATCAGTTAAAATATTCTTGAGAATAACCTGACTACCCCTAAACGGGTATATGCAGTGTCAACTTGACGACAAGAGCTTGAGCAAAAAGATTCAATATATTGACCAAGAGTGTCCAAACAAAGCTATAAAAAATAATATATGTTCTCCAATTACAAAAGTTTATATTGACTAATCTGATTTTCAAGTTTTGAAAGCTCAAGTGCATAAGTCTGTTCAAGCTCAGCCGTCAATTTAATTTTGAAAGCTTCTTCATCAACACTTTGAAGCGCGGCGACCTCTTGTTCCTTTTCAGCAATTATTTTATCTTGAAGGTTCAGCTGCTGTAACAGGTTTTCTTCAACCTGAATTTCCTGCGTCAACTCGGACTCTAAGACCTCATGAGCATCCTTGGCCATTGCAAGTTCCTCCTCTAAGCGAGCTATTTCCGCTCGACTCGATTCTAAACAACCAAATAAGCGTTGATTGAATCGGCTAATTCATTATACCCTTCTTCTCTGAACCCTGATATAAAACGCTCAAGAGATTTGTTATAACTCTCAAAGTATGATCCTTTGAAGAGAATACGATCGACCATAGAGTTCAAAAAGGTAATGAAGCCTTGGAGATTGGAACAGATGACAGCTTTGTCCGGAACGCTCAAGAGATTTGTTATAACTCTCAAAGTACGATCCTTTGAAGAGAATACGATCGACCATAGAGTTTAAAAAAGTAATGAAGCCTTGGAGATTGGAACAGATGACAGCTTTGTCCGGATCATCGTCGACCAATAACGCTTGGATATGGTCTGATAATGATGAAGAAGGAGCTGTGATGAGGACAAATATGTTAGTACAAAATACATGCGTGCATGCATAATGACGAGGTTGAAGCATACCAAGTTGAACAGAAGAGCCTTCAGCACGATCTTGTTCACCCAATGGGGGTAGTTCGGCCTCCTGAGCAGCCAAAGTCGGTTCAGAAATAGCAGCTTTTGACGCACTAACTACGTCAGAAGATTTTTCAATCTCAACCTCAGAGAACTTTGGGTCTAAGTTGAGAGGCTCCTTGGGAGAATATTCTGCAAACAAAAGAATCATAATAAGTATAATGGAATGGTAATCCGAGATTTGAAACAAGTTATGGGTAAAACTTACCAGCTCTGGACACCACATCAGCTGATGTACCAACTTCTTCAGTTGGTCTCGCTTTTGTTGTAACTGGGCTAATTTGAGGAGTGACGGTGACTTCTATCATCATGGGGTCTATAGGAGTAGAAGGTTGAGGTTCAAGAACTGATGATTACAAATCAACCTCAGTTCCTGCCCATGGCACGAGTTCACTACCCTTCGGTCGATCAGACGTTCCAATGATTATAGTAGTATCAGTTTCAGCAACTGGTCCTATAATTCAAACACTTATATGATTAATCAAGTTAAGATATATATGTATGCATATATGGAGTTTACAGAATAGAGGTCTTACTTTCAGAAGGACCTGCTTCTGTTGAACCGACTCCAACGTTGGATTCTGTGGCTGCACCAGGAGTTTTCCCCGATAATAAGTCGGAGATATACTCATGGTCGCCTTCAGAGAGATCAAAATCGAGGTGATGCTCATTGAATTCCTCGACCTCTGTTGCATGCGTGGCCTCTCCTCCAATAGATTCGTGCATCGTGGCATCTACGGAACGTGTTAAGCCATAAATGACACGTAAATTTAAACGAATTTGCTCAAAAAGAAGATTAATTTTACCTTCGTTGGTCGGAACGGATTCGAGAGCTCCACCGCTTGTACCTGCTTCTTTTAGTTTAACTAAAAGGAGACCAAGCGCACAAGTCATTAAAGGAGGCACACGGTCTGACTCATTCATTTCTCGGATTTCTCTTCCAAGGGGAGAAAGATCAGTACCTGTATCCGCAGCCGATGGATCAATATCAGGAATCGGTGGAACATCAGCTGGTCCTTCTTTTAGAGTATCCTGCATTTGCTGAACGAAGCTGGTTTCCTCAGTCTCCATACCACCAGGAGAAGCAGCTTCAACTCGATATTCTCCCTCTTCTTGACTCCCTACAGAAATTAAAAATGGAATGAGTTCGAGCGTTAAAAAGTGTAAAAGCGATAAAAACAAATAGTTACCTTGTTCATCAGAAGAAGCACCACTACCAGACATCTCTTCTAGAGCAGGAAGATGAACGCGTGGTTTAGAGACAGCTTTCTTTTGTCTCTTCGGTGGATGTGCTTCACAACCTTCGTGACGACGTTTGGTGCGTAATTCAGTGCTGGGAGGGACCTGAATTTGAACCTGAGTGGAAGATTGAGATCTTTTCCTATGAGTAAGAGGCACTGTATCCTCTTCATCCTCTTCGTCTCCACTGAGAACGTCTACCGTCATCCGATTAGGATAGGTCATGACGATTCTCTCTCTTCGTTTTTGCGGAGCAGCTTGTGGTTGGGCCGGAGCGACGGGAGGTCTTACAAGTAAAGAATCAGGGAGACCAGCTCTTTCATCAGAACTCGAGCCAGTCTCACCCGCCTCTTCAGAAGTCTCCGTTTCCTCACTATCAAATTCCTCTTCACTACCAGCTGGAAGAACCGGTTCCTTTCCTTTTCTAGAGGATTCAGCAGCCTCTTTTCCTCGAGTCGACACCATAGGCTCATGAGTCGCCTCTGTCGTTTGCTACGGAGCTGCCTCTTCCTCTGAGTCCGATACTCTCCCACGTCGAGTGACGATATTAGCGGCAATCAACCACTTACAAAAGAGGAAGGTCATCCGTAGAGGCGGAGCCTCTAAAGGGAGATCGAATTCAACATTTGTGCAACCGGCGATACTCCAAAACCAAGCTCTCGCCCCATCAATAAGTCCACCTCGAAAGCTAAGGTGACGATTCGGGTTGCCGATATAAATTTGGTCATAGCCAAATTGACGGGCAAATCGACATGGAAGATAGGGCTTAATGTGGCAAACGTCCCTTACCCTGAACAACAGATAGCCAGGTCGGATATTCATCAGCCATCTGAAGCATCCGATATCTAGAACGGTACGGTTCTGCCTCGGGTCTTCAGCATCCAATAAAGTTGTGTTGTAAGTGCCGGAGAACCGAGGGAAGCAAGGGAAGAATTCCCAACACTTATGAATTTTGAACTGCCTCGTTATGTCCGGCCATCGATGGTTGATCCATTTGCAACCCTCAAGGGTCTGTAAAAGAGGAAGACTAGGATCCACCGTCTCAGGAGCCTCCATTAGATCTGGCCGGTGAAGAACCAACCATGTCATCAAATAAGTGTAGGGTAATTCTAGTTTCGGAACAGATATACTGGCAGAGGGTTTCTTTTTCTCTTGCGTGAATGCGGAAACTAACTGTCGTAACCCACTGTGAATAGCCGCCACCATAGCAGGAAGCAAGGATAATCTGCGACCTGTGGCTAACTGGACGGCTGGATACAACACTTCCATTGGCATAGCGTCGGATGACTGGTGAGGAACTACACATCTCTTCAACCATATGGCCAGAAAGCTAGCCAACAGAGTAGTGGGGCGAATCGGAACACCAGCTTGAAACAAATAAGAGCGGAACTTAGTTCCGTGCGAAAACTCATCTTCTGAATGAGAAGTGTAAGATTGTGCGTTTGTTTTCTCCAACAGCCGATTGATGTCACCCGGGCTCAAAGGAGATAACCCACGTACCTCTTTCGATCGATCCTCCAGGTTCTTGAACAGATAATCGGCGAATTGCTTTAAGCTGACCTGGGGAGATTTCTTCCTAGCTTTGGTATCCATCTCAGCCATAGCTATATGATAATGACAAGTCAGCTCCCATAAAGTCTCGTGGGTTACAGATGACCGATCCTTCATCTTATTGAGCTGACTGATGGTTGGGAAGAACTCTTGATATGGAACATCACCTATGGGTAAGCCAGACACCTTCATCATTTCGTACAATGGTAACCCGAGCTCCCCGTTCTTGGTGAAGAACGTATTAGTGTCAGGATTATAGATCTCGAACAGATGGAGGAAATGACCTACACTAATTTGCAGACCATGCATGCTGGCACGGATCGGGACTTCTAACCCTAGTTTTGCTAACTCTCGCCCCCAACGGTTCAACACATATCGAGTCATTCTGGTCCACCACCATTTATCCCCATAATAATGGACCCATCCATAACATCTGAAACTCTCGTGGGGTAATTTCTTCTTCATTGCAGCCAAACGATTCTTCACGGTGTTGGCCTGCGCTGTCTTTTCATTCTGAGGTATATTGTCTTGGCCTAAGCCACCCGGATGAAGCCCTCGTATAGAAGCTCTTTCACTGGACCCTGGAGTAGCCTCTTTCCCAATGAAACCGCAATGAATACGTTCGTGGTTTTCGGTTAATCTCCAGAACATTTCACGTCCAACCGATAAATTCCTAAACTTTAACAATGAATGCTCTCGAGGGATAAAAGGCAAGTAAAGGAATGACGAACCATCCTCGTGTAACCACTGTACAGGCTTGCAGAAAGCAATCGCCGGATCCTTTATGGAGTCACCAAACAAGAAGTCTGGTTTCCTTATACATTGGTTTGAGTCCTGCTCTGAAATTAAGGTTGCGTCCGTGATTAACCGTCGTAGAATACGGTAACTACCTCGTTGAATCAACTCTCGGTCCCCTTCGCTGTAATCTGACTTAAACTGAGGAGCAGACTCGATTAACGGTAGCCCCTCATAATAAGAATGAGTGACACTACTCTGGCCCGTAATTGCATCGACGGTGAAGATTGTGGAAGGAAAATGGACTGATACAGGAGATACACATAAGCTGTGTAAGTATAGTCCTAAAATTTTAGAGAAAACGGTATATCTTACTCCATAAGATATAGTCGCTATCTCATAACAGGTGTGACGATTTTCCATCTACCATATGTATAAAGGAGATATGCGTTACTATGCACGGGCATTATAACAGCATACCAGAACCTTTCAATACATGTGGGATGATATGAAATCACCCCTGTGTATTATGAAGTGTGTTTTGTCCAAGCAAAACAAACACTTTTAAGCGTCGATCCCCTCGAAGGAGGATACCGGCTCTTCTCGAAGGTATCTCAAAGGATACAAACGAGGATCTGCATGCAAATACAGGTGCATATATATGAAATTGAAGAAATACAGTGTTTAAAATCGCGAAAGGGTGAGAGATGTACCCCCATGCGAAGCGGCAACAGGGGCAGCCTCCTTAGGGCTCTGAACAGTCGGACGGCCTCGAGTCCCTCGAGCTCTACGCGGCGACATGACGAAAATACGATCTACATTGGAACCCAAGAGGAAAGTCAGGATTTTAAGCATGAAATCGACCAAAATATCACGAAGTATGGCCGAAACAATGCATGCACAGTCACAGTTGAAGAAAATCAAGATTTGAAAGAAAAGAGGGAAATCAAACCTATCAAATCCGAGTGGAATCACCACCAAACAACAACTCCCCACGAATCAGAAATGAGGAGAAGGAGAAAAGACAAAGAACTGCAGAAAATCGCCCAAGAAATCGCCTGAAAATTGCCCAGAAATTGACGTGAAAAAGCCCTAAAAAACCCTAAGTTCGAGTTTTATACTCGCTGGCTCGCATCGCGAGACAGAAAACTCTGTCTCGCTAAGCGAGACAGAAAACACTGTCTCGCTCAGCGAGACGCATAATTCTGTCTCGGCTGAGCGAGACAGCATAATTCCTGTCTTGCTGAGCCGAACATGCATACTCTGTATCGCTGAAAAAAAACGGTGAGACAGACGAACTCCTCTCTGTGCTCGGCATTGCGATGCAGATGAATACTCCAATGGGTACACGAGTACCTAATGTAATTCCTTCCCCTCACAGGAAGTTTCTGGAGAATATTATCTGAATATTCTTAAGGATATGATGAGCTTCTCAATGACATATCATTCAGTAATAAAAAGCTGAAAGCCACAAAGAACAGGTACCAACTTCAATTAAGTATCTTCGACACGGCAAGCGATAAACGCGAGCAGCCGGGAAAACATTAGCTATTCTATCTCGAAGAACTGAATAGACTAAAAGCAGAAGAAGATCAACATTGAAAGCCATTTACAGTGCGGCTTCACACGATCTAACTCAGCCAGGCAAATTGAAGGATCGTAGTAAAATCTATCTATCCAAAGTACATCCGGACTCTTCTATAAAAGAATGCGTGCTGAATACTTTGGAGGGGGTATCTGTAGGCAATCAAAAAAATCTAATAGATATCCAAAGCATAGGGAAAAACCACTTTAAAACTGACAGATATAAACTGTCGTCGGCAGCGAGACAGACTTCCGCTGTCTCACCAGCACAGACAGTGTTTGCTGTCTCGCCAGTGAGACAGACTTTACTGTCTTCCGCGCAGCGAGCAGCTTTAAAATGGTCAAAAACCCCTTTGTAACTGTCTGCTCTCCTTTTTTTTTTTTGTTTTTTTTTTTTCTTTTTCCCTTTTTTTTTGTCGAACATACAACGTGTCTTAACTGGCCAGGGACTGGGAAAACATCCATGGGCGAAATCACGGTAATAACTGGAAAATAACGCGAGTTTTGGAAACGTGGGAAGGCAGTTAAAATGAAACTACCAGAATATTCCACTTCCGAGACAGCATTTACTGTCTCGCGGGCTGAGACAGCAAACACTATCTCGCCCAGCGAGACAGTAAACACTGTCTCGCGGCCATAACGTGTTGTTTTGTTTGAGTTTTGTGCAGTTATTACCTCAGAGGCTATAAATACCCCCCTAGGGTCATTTTTGACGAGGATCGAGCAGATTTTTGAGCATTCCAGAGCAGAGAGAGTAGATTTGAGTTTTCTTGCAAATCCTTAAAATTAAGCTTTGACTTGATTTTAAGAAGAACGACTATCTTACTTTGATAAGATATCGTTTCAATTTCTCACTTCGATAAACGAAGTCAGAATCAGTAAACCCCCTTCACGATCTGTGATTTGGCGGTCCACGAACCAAAGCGTTCCCGGCACAGGCAAAGTCCCACAAAAACAAAGATCGATAGACGATTTTTGTGTTAGTTTCTCAAGAGTTGTAATTTTTGCTTTGTTGTGTAGAAAAGATCTTATAAAAAGATTATTTCTTTGAATTTATTGTAATCGATTAAAGATATAATGGATTCCTCAACAAAACCAACTTTTGACGCAAACATTATCTCGACCTGCAGATCGAGCATGTTCCTAAAGAAATATTGGTATACCAGTCAACCTACTTGAAGAAGGCCATGGAGAGATTTTAAATGAATAAATCTCATGAACTTAGCACACCAATGATTGGTAAATCCCTTGAAGTGGATAAAGACCCATACAAACCTAAAGAATATAACAAGAATATTTTAGGACCCGAAGTCCCGTATTGAGTGTGCTATTGAAGCACTTATTTATCTTACAAATTGCACCATGCCTGATATTGCATTTTGTATTACACTTGCTAGCAAGAATTAGTGCATCTCCTGAAAGGAGATATTGAAATAATGTTAAATATATCCTCTAGTATCTTCAAGAGATCTTTGTTTATTCTATAAAAGAAATCAAAATATGACATTGGTGGGCTATTCTGATGTTGGTTATATGACTGATCCCCATATTGCCAAATCTCTGACTGGTTATATTTTTCTCTGCAGTGGTACTATTATTTCTTGGAGGTATATTAAGCAGACAATGTTTACTAGTTGAAACCACTCATAGATTGTTCCTCTATATGTGCTCCATGCGAACGTGTAAGGTTCAAATTGCTGATAAAACACATTCGATGATCGTGTGAAAAATTAAACGAGGATATTACCCCCCGCTGTCTTTTCTAAGGACAATGTAACTTGTGTTGCATAAATGAGATGTGGAAAATTTTTATCCACTTGCGCTCGAAAATAACAATGAAATTAACATAAATAAGTCCGCTCTAAGTAGTGACAATCTAGACGATTTGATCACCAAATCCCTTAATACATCAACTTTTAATTTTATGGTATCGTGCTTGTCCACCATCGTATGCATAGATTTGAATATTTGTTGTCTTGAGGTGGAGCGAATTATTTTTCAGAATAATCCTGAAGATCAAACCCCAAAAGCCGTGACTGTACTCTTTTTTCCTTAGCTAAGTTTTTGTTGCACTGAGTTTTCTTAGCCAAAGGTTTTTAATGAGGTAGCTAATGCAACACAAGTTTGAATCTCGAAGATCTATAGTTGTACTCTTTTTTTCATTGCTAAGTTTTTGTCCTACATGGTTTTTCTTAGTGAAAGGTTTTTAACGAGACAATTGATGTAACAGAAATAATATATGTATGTCATGTACTCTTTTCCTCGACTAATTTTTTCCACTGGGTTTTTTTTCTAGCGAGGTTTTTAACGAGGCATTGACATCACGAAGTAATGTCCAAGGGGGAGTGTTGACATCTAGAAGATAAGATGAATGTGGACATTACTTGAATATGGACAATTAATTAGATGACTCTTCATTAGCTAGAAGATAAGATGAATGTGGACATTACTTGAATATGGACAATTAATTAGATGACTCTTCATTAGCCCATGTCCTTTAGTCTTCTTATTATCCATCTATAATGGACAATTAATTAGATGACTCTTCATTAGCCCATGTCCTTTAGTCTTCTTATTATCCATCTATATAATATATATCATGGACTACAAAATGTATGGAGAAATAGAAGATAAATAAATAAGATGATCACTTTCTCCCTATCTCTTCTCTTCTCTATTTATTTACTCTTACATTTCATGATCGATTCTTACTTATGATATGTGATGTATGTAGATATAACAACAAGATTACAACATTTTTGATATGTTGATGTTGATTTTATCCAAAAAACTAAACACATGCCTTTATTTTTTTTACTTAAGCCTCCATTCCATATTGTATTTTATATGTTATGATGATGTTATAGACTCATGCATATCTTCTTCCAGCATTAGTTATATTTTTATAATTCACTTGTGAGATACTTGTACTATATTGTGAACTATGAATCCTCTATGAAATTTTATTTTTTTAAATTGACATCTATTTGAAAGCACACTAATACCTCTAGAAAAGAACCCTAGAAGGGGGTGAATAAGGTTTATGCTAATCTAATCTGATTTATACCAATTAAAAATTTATTAACAAATATATCCTAGAAAATGAGATATGAACAATATATGTGCAAGGATATACAAGTAACACAAGGGTAAACAAACTACTAAAGTGATAGAGCAATATAAACACTAAGCAATTGACAAAGACGATATAAATGATAAATACGAATATAAAGGAACGCCAATAACAAACACAAACAAATAATATGATCACGGAGTTCGGTCCCCACAACCTACGTCTCCGCTCATCACCTCGAGGAGATCTCCACTATCACAACCGGGTTTTTTACGCCCACCCGAATAACGTTTTACACCTCACACTCGGTTTTTTAGCTCACCAAAAACTTTACAATCTCTCACAATGTAACTACACTAACTACCAGCTCAAGTATTGGTATTTAGCCCGTGTCTTCCTCAAGTGTTAGGAATTACAACATCTCTTTAGGCATTACCACCTACCCCACTCCTCTTGTGACGACCCCGTCTCTCATCACACACTCCTCTTGGTGTACTAGTGTAATACAAAGTGAACCTCATAATTAAGCACGAATACAACAAAGTTTGTTCTCTAAAAAGGATGAGAACTCTATGTAAGCTCACACTCTAAGTCACAAACCCACAACCCAAATTATACTATGAATGTAAATACAATAAGCTCAATGGTTGTGTGTGAACAAAGAGATTCAATAAAAACAAGTAAACTCAATATAAAATCTAGCTTACAAAATTAAGATCAAACATATAAAATGCTAAAATTGAGTTCAAGAAAAACTTCTCTATAGATCGAGAGAGAGAGAGAGAGAGAGAGAGAGAGAGAGAGAGGGAGGGAGGGAGAGAGAGAGAGATGAGTTGAAGCTCAAACACCAAAGGATGGTCTCTTCTTTCTCTTGTGAAAATATCTTCACAAACAAAACTTATAAACACACTAAACAAACTTTAAACCATTGTTAAACTTTCTTAAAACATTCTGTTAGTGATATTTGGTCTGAGGTATGAGGGGTATTTATAGAGACCCCAAGGCACAAGAAAATCAAAGCAAAAAGATCAAAAAACTAAATCAAGACAAAGGCTGAAAAAACTAGCCATTACAGCATCAGTCGACTGATAACTTTTATCAATCGACTAATGAGCTGACCGTTAGAGTCGTTTTCCAGCTCATCAGTCGACTGACGGACCTTATCAGTCGACTGATGACCTCATCAGTCAACTGGTCAGTCGACCAAAATAAAACAGAAACTTTTTGTTATTCCAGGTGATATCTTCAATCGACTGAATACATGTATCAGTCGACTGATAGCACTGTATCAGCCTGATTAAAACAGTAAATCTAATTTTTAAACTACCTTTAAAAATAGAAAATAAATTCCAAAAATTATGAAACTTTGAGAAATGATTGTAGACATGATAATACACATGTTACAAAAACTGGTTTTCAAAAATCACCTCCCATTTAAGAAATCTCATCATTTTTCAAAATAGTCCAAAACATAAAAATGTAAACATACTTGTTTTGACATTTTGACTACACCATGTTTTAAAACTTTATAAACTGACTTTATAGACATAATAGAAGATGTATATTATAATTGTTAAGTCTATAAAATAGAATACACTATTTTCACATATAATCATGAAAAAATATATATATATATATATGTATATGTGTTGTTCATTTTCATGTATATGTGGCAAAACACATTGTTTATCAAAACCAAACATGGTAACTATGAAACATGTATGTATGTATATAAATAAGTATTTGTTTCATATTTAAACTAGAAAACCATAAAACCAAAATTTGTGTGTATATATATATCCAAAGAAACCAATAAAATGTGTGTGTATATAATTGAGCTTAAAGTACCAACACACATAATATAAAACATAAACTATTTATACCCAAACTTGATGAAGATCTTCAATAAGCTCGACTTGGTACACTTGCGGATGAAGTTTGAACTTAGATCTTCAACTTGAATTGTATTGCTTCACTCTACTATTCCACCAACCTCCATTGGATATGATCGTGAAAGCTCGATTCTATCCATCCTCTAACGTATTGTTTGCCTAGAATAAATAAAAAAAAACACAAATACTAGACAAACAATATTAGCAGTAAATTATTTGTTAAACATCATCAAAACAAAAAGGCCAACACTATTACATATTCACATGGCTTATTTTATTTATTTATATGGCTTGGTTAAATACCTTTATGCATTTTAATCTTTTCTTTTAAGATCTAAATGAATATATTACAGTTTAGTTGATAGGTAAAAAAATATGTAGACTTAGTTGGAAAGTTTTATCTTCTTATTTTGTGTTGCTTTCTCAAATAGTTAATTTGTTAAAATTTTTAAAATGAAAAATTATTTATCTTTCTTATTTACATTTTAGTTGTCTTGTTTACCCACATTTCTTATCTACTGATTGCTCCACATCTACATAATGCAAAGTAGAATAATATCAGTGTTGGATCAATTATATTAGTTTGTTAAATAACCTCTTACAAGAAGTTTTATATTCTTGAAACTTATCCTACTTAACTTTCTATATAGATTGAAATCTTAATAAATGACCTCTTATCATAAACTTTATGTTCTAAAGACTTAATCCTTTTTCATGCTTTTCTAATTAGATTTTGTTGATGAAGATGAAGGCCTGTGAATATTGATGACGGTAATAGATCTACCAAGAAGATGAGACTCTGCTCTAGGTCAATGGATCTACTAAGAAGATGAGACTCCGCTCTAGGTCAATGTCGGTGTGTAGGCTGATCACGATCAAGACTACTGGTGGTGGTTTGTGCCAAGCACTTAGCATAGAAGTTTGAAACCCTCAAGATTGATGTGTTATATGGAACATTGATTTGTTTGGAGAATAATTTTGTTGAGGTTACTTTATGTATGATTGTTGTTGTTGTTTATTCATTCTCTTATGTTACATGTGACAATTTGGTGAAAATAAACTTCTCATAGTTGAATGAGTTATTTACCATTTTTTAGCTAATGTTTGTGTTAAAGTAAGAGAGAGGGAGTCTTGGGTAAATTATCACAGAAACTGGATAGCAGGCTCGTCTGATTGACTTGATTCGTCAAAACTGGAAACATTTCGTTCATGTCTGGCTCTTCTTAGGCCTGAATAGTAATTTAGGCCATCATAGGAAGTGGAGACTGGGGCTTTCTGGCGGGTGAGAGCTTGTCATCGCCGCCGTTGGGCTCTTCTGGAGAGGGGGAGACTCATATTGATGACGAAGACGTGGTCCGTGCCAACACGTACCACAGTCTCCTCTTGCATGGGGGACTACGTGGGTTGCTTGAGAACCCAACGAGAAGTCTTTTGGCTCGCTTGCTTGGCTTTCGGCTTGGCCTTAGCTGACCTGGGGGAGACAGAAGCCCCTGCTTTAGCTCAGGTAAAGCTCTCAGGCGTGGTTGCCTCGACCACTTAGGGCCGGGCCACACGCGCGACTCTGTAGCGCTTGCGTGATGCATGGCTACTACAGGAGGAAGAAGACAAGTATTCTTCGTACTTAGGTTGGACGAACTCGATCATAAGAGACTCAATAGTTGTCCCTTCCGCGACTTCGTCGAACTACACCACCACCAATTCATCTAAGTGAATAGTTTCTCCCACTGTGGTTGCCATCTTCTGTTGGTTTGTAAAATATTGACTTCCCGATGAGGGGGTCTATTTGTGTTTATAAGAAAGGCTTATTACAAACTACAATTAATATTTTACTACAGAGAAGGAGGGAATGGCCATCCTTGTTTAACATGGGTTCATTGGTAGCGGTAGGACACCTCTCTCGGTGCTAATGCTGAGTTTGCTTTCCTTAGACAATCCAATTGAAGTTGCGGTTGGAGCTTCAATGTGTAGTAGAGGCTCCGAAGCAATTGAGTTCGACTGTACCCGAGCTTGAAAAAAGTCACGAGCCTGGAGAGAGCTACGATGCAAGAGTTTGCAAAGAGCTGACAAGCCTCAAATCTGAGAGTTCAGATTAAGTTTGCTTCAACACTCTGAGAGCTAGGAATGTTCTACCAAGCAAGTGAGCCGAATGAAGGTCTCTGTTTGAAGAGCTTTGAGCATCAAAATCTCTAGCCTTTGTCCAACTTCTCAGCAGCCGGCCTTTCACATTGGTGAATGCAGCTTTAAATAAGTAAGGGATGACAGAGTCCATCCCTTGATTTATGGGATTTGACCACTAATGGATGATGAACACCATGCCCTCCCCTAGCCGTGGGATGTGACCACTATAGGGGAGGTGAGAGTCATGCCTTATCATCACCTAGGACATGAGAAGTGGGTAGGCCCACTCCCACAAGCAAGCAGCCCGCTTGTATTGCTCAGGCTAGGCTAACAAAGCTACGGGAGAGCTCGAGAGCTGTCTGAATGCTCAGATGAGCTTGGCGAACAGGCGGGGTCGACTAGTGAGACCCTCCAACGTGTGAGCTGGTGTTCGTTGGCAAGCAGAGTTTTCATATGGGCGAACTCCTTGCAAGCGTGCTTGACTCGTGAGGAAGAGCGAAGCATTCAGGCGAGGCTGAACTCGTACTGGCGAGCTCAATGATTTGACGAGCTTGATTCATGCGGGTGAGTCAAGCTAACAGGGGATGCTTGAGCTTTGCGGGCGAGTTTAATAAACAAGGAGAGGTTGAATTCTGCGGGCGAACTCAACAATTGAGTGATCGAGCCCTACGGGCGAGCTCAATGAACATGGGAGATCGAGCTCTGCCGGCGAGCTCAATAAACAGGCGAAGTCGATCTCTACGAGCGAGCTTAACAAGCAGGCGAGGTTGAACTCTACGGGCGAGCTCAATAAGGAGGTGAAGTTGAGCTCTACGGGCGAGCTCAACAAACAGGAGAAGTTGAGCTCTACAGGCGAGCTCATCCGGGAGGCGATTGGGCTCTACGGGCGAGCTTAATAAACAGGAGAAGCTGAGCTCTACGGGCGAGCTCATCATGGAGGCGAGGTTGAGCTCTACGGGCGAGCTTAACAAACATGAGAAGTTAAGCTCTACGGGCGAGCTGAGCGTTTTGGCGAGCTCACTCGTGCTTGCAGGCGAGCTTTGCTGGGCTCCCTGGATGCAGACGAGCCCAAGCTATTGGCTGGCAGGGTTAGACACTTATGTAATTTTCACTGCCTGTTTCATAGTTGACCTCCTAGGCATAAAACCAAATTGATTTTCAGATGTACTTGTCTTCTTTTTTAGTTTTTGTTCAATTACCCTTTTCTAAAGTTTCATAGTATGATATTAAATGTGCATTCAGAGAATGTTAACCCTTAGATCTGTACACAAATGTTAAAATCCAATGACCTAAGGGCTGACATTCATTTGGTGCAAATTTAATAGCATAGAGGCTAATGTACTTAATAACTTTCCGACTAGAATATAGTACTAGCTAGCACAAAGAATTGCCTTTTTGAACGTTCTTCGACCTCAAATGTCTCTTGGGCATAAGAAAGATATCGTTCATTAGCACTCTGGCATTCTCAAAGTCAATGTTGTGGCTTCTACTAGGTTGTTGGTATGTGGGCTTTCCTTCCTCCACTTTTGTATTGTGCTATTAATTTCACCTATGTATTTGTAATTTATAGTAGTTCTCATAGAACTTGGTGTTGGAGTTTTGATTGCGTTTCATAATTGAGTGTTATCTTTAGTCCCACATAGAAAAACAAGAAAAATAAAAAAGTTTACAATATTTAAATGTATTGTCTCTTTTTTAGTGTGGTAAATGGGCCTATGAAAAGAGAGGCCATTGCGCGCGCACAAGCTTAATAGAGACCAAAACTCGAAATTGGGCAACCAGGTCTAGAACCTTAATGCGCATGTGGTCAGAATGGGTTTCAGAGATTCATGGGTGTGACATGAGCTCAATTCTTAAGGAAAAAAAAAAATCAGAGTTGTTCAATTTATAGCATTGCAAGTGCAGTTCAATTTATAACCATATTTCATACAACAAATAATATGTACACAGAGTAAAAGCCCAAAAACTTACGTACACACAATAAAACCCAACAAAACTTCTACTAAACTTATTTAATCTGGATGAATATCGTATTCAATCTTGAAAACTATACAGATGAACATCAATGCATGATGCTGTTCATGCTTATATACACAAGCTTCCCACTTAGCCTTAATAGGAATCTCTCTTATATAATTACATCCACCATTTACAGTTCTTCTCGACTTTTGCTTTCTCTTCTTCCTGTTAATTATTTTCCGATGCAAAAAAAAAAAAAAAAATCCACCTTTCGCATATCAAACTTTGATACGCCTCAGAGCGATATACGCCAGAATCCGGTACCCAAAAAACATAATGAACAACGCCGCGATACTCTCCCTAACAGTAATCTGCGTCAAAATCGCTTCTTCTCCTGGTCTTTGCCCATGTCCAGAACTATGCGAGCCCAGATACTGATCTAACTCGTTTCCTCGATACTGAACTCCTATAAGCAACCTATAACAGTAGAAGGTAAACGACACGTATTTGAGCCAGGATATACATCCAGGTACATGCTGAACGTAAAAACCAGCAGTCAACAGGAACGCCAGCATTGTAACAGTCACAACTGTCGAGGCCTGCTTAGCGTCCATGATCGCCGCTCCAATCACAAGCCCAAGCCCTTGAGCAACAAGAACGTAGGCTAATAGTATAATAAGGGTAAGCAAAAACGCATCGATCTCAGGCCTGAGACCCGCCATCCAGTACAGAATGAACGTGAATACTGAAGGAAGTACGAACTCCATGGGGAGATCGCCGACTGTCCTGGCCATGAAATAGGAAGACAATGTATACATGCCAGAGGAGCGTTCCTTGATGAAGATGGCGCGTTCTTGAGGGAAGGTGAATACCGCGTTGAAGGAGGCAAAAACACCCCAGAAGATGGCGATGAAGAAGAGGAGGCCGAGGCGGTCGCGGACGTTGTGGATGCTGGAGTGGAACCACATTGAGCCAGCAAGGAAGGAGGCGGCGAGGACCTGAAGGACACGGAGGGAGGCGAAGGTCTCGTAGCGGCGTTCTCTGAGGCCGCGGCGGAGGAGGATGGTGAATTGGGTGAACCAACTGATGCTGCTGTGGTCCTTTTGTTCTTGCTCCGTGGACCTCTGGGTGCCTGTTCAGTTGACAGTGAGAATTTGGATTAGTTTTTTAGTCTCAACTTTCTATTTTAAGTTCATTACTCTTTTTCACTTATATGATGTCATCAGACTGCTTCCCTAGCTAACTTCATCCAACATTCATAAGGTCGTGCTTTGCAAATTAATCACCCTTAACCTGGCTAAGGATTTAACCAGGTTAGGATTGATCCAGGCGATAGGATGGGTTAATCCTAGCTCAATTTTGGGGGGTGATGAAATGAACTAAAAAATTGCGCCAACTCTATCCCAGTTTTTGCCAAACACAATTCAGATCCTGGACCATGTTAGGATTTACTTTATGAAAAACATGATGTCCACCAGCAATCATAGTGAATCCTATCATTTATGGTTTAACAAAATCTTAGTCGCTCTGATCTAGTCTAAACCTACAACCAATATTTATAGAATTTTCCACCATTTTTCTAACGAACCAGACATTAACATGCTCCTCACACGGTCTGTTAAAATGTTGGAGACTAAGTTGATTTAAATCATAAATTTTTGTCGTTAATTTCTCGTTTTCCAATTTGAAAATACCTGCAACGTTTGATGTAATTTTTTTTAATATTAATCTATCAGGTAATGAATTTGGCAGCTAAATACCTGTTGTTGGAGGATTTCCTGTAGCAGCAACAGCAGCGAGAGCAGCCTCAACAGAGGCCTTCACCTTCGGAGCTAGTACTCTGTTGTAAGATGAAACTAGAGTTTGCTTTACATTTGATTTATCTGCTTCACTATTGTACTCTATTTGAACACAACCTGCACAAACAACATTATTTACGTAGTTAGCATAAATTCATAATGAAATTCATAGATCATCAAGCAAGCTTATGTAAAGATTTTAACTGTAACTTGTGCATGAGCCATGCTAATCTACCCTGTATGGTTCTAATTTTATTTGATAAGATATTAATTACTATCTTTACTATGGAAAAGAGCTGTTTTTTTTTTGTTGCATTTTATTCATTTTCTATCACCAAATTATGTAACTATCTTTTACTACTACTCGCTTTTGTTAGTGGAAGCCAAGAGCCAAATAATGGAGAAAGTGTCATCATTTTGACATATCTCTGTTTGAACTATTTTGATTTTTTTAAACAAAGGGGAATATATTTAAAAAAAAAAAGACATTCGGTTTCAAAGAACGATGATCACTATCGCACTTTTGCTAGTTGAAGTAATATTTGTACATATAGGAATCAACATCTAAATCCACTCACGCCAAAGTGTAGAGTCTTCTTCGCTTTATTATATATATATATACATGTCCTATAATTTTGAGAATGATGGATTGAGGGTTATGGAAATAATAGTGGCCGGACCTCCCAACAATTACTAGAAAATAATGAGAATGAAAGAGAAACTTAAATTTGGGTATTCGTACAATTAATATTTAGGTCATATTAAAAAAGTAGGAAGTGGCACATCACTAAATAAAGTTTGTCGAAAGTGAGGATAAAGTGTAATTGTTGGACAATTTCAGGACACATGGTGTTCGATCAGAGCATTAAGCTTTCTAAACTAAGATTGTGTAGTTCTATCAAAAAATTGACGTCACACGGCGGTCAATTTTTAGAGTTTCTCTACCTTTAATTAAAGATATTGTGAATTTAAGAATTTGGTAAAATCACCTATATATTTTGATATTAGATAATAGATAAATATGTCAACATTGCTTTTGAAAAAAACCGTAATGGAGTATGTTATGAGATAGCAATTCAAAAAAAGATGGATTTCTTAATTAGAAACTCATCAACTCCACTATTTTGAAGCCTAATTTCATTGAAAAAGAATCAAGCAACTAAGAGAAGAACCACCATCATCTATCTACATGTGTTAAAGCTAAAGAACATTAATAAAGAAGCTCAACTTTTTGTGACAGCTACGCGCCCTGATCTGGTCCTCTAGAATATGTTCGTAGCTAGAGCTAAATACAAACAGAACAACTTCCTTATTTTACTAAATTTATGCTCAAATAAAAAAATTGCAATGTGGTAAAATCACGAGCTTACTCCTTCCAAAAATAAAAAAAAAATTGGATCAAAATTCTCATTTTCTCTAATCAAATACACATCGTCTATCTCGAATAAAATATTATAGTAATTATATTTATAAGGACAAGCAGAACTAATATGTCCTTCCATGTTCTCAACTATTATTGTCGCACGTGTTCAAATTGTAAGTCATATAATAGTTAAGAGCTTAAAATGACTCACGATTGAAGTAAATAGCGTAGAGTGAGACACCGAAAGAAATAATATCCACACCCTCTCCTAATTATTTTATTTATAATTAATGACAATCATATTAGATATAAGTAAACAGCTCCGATTCAACATGTGATGTAAAACTGGAACCAAAAAAAAAAAAAAAAAATCTAACTCGAGGAAAATAACTCACCATTTGCACCATTAGCGAGATCAAGCATAAAATCCGCAGGATTAACATGAAACCTCGGCACAAACCCAACCTCCCGAAAATACTCCATCGCGTCCACCCCCTCCCCAAAATACACACAATTACCCTCCGAAAGCAGCATAACATTATCAAACATCTGATACACTCCGCTAGACGGCTGGTGTACTGACAAAACCACACTCCGCCCCTTCCGGGCTAGCGAACCCAGCCGCGGTCGAGTCCAGACCCGAAGTGGGCTCATCCAAAACCAACAGGCTCGGGTTCACCAGCATCTCATGCCCAATCGAAACCCGCTTTCGCTCCCCTCCCGAGACTCCTCTCACGAACGCGCTCCCGACCACCGAGTCCGCACACTTCTCGAGGTCCAGCTCAGCAATCACGCTCTCCGCCGCCTGAATCTTCTCGGATCGGGTCACCGTTTTCGGTAACCTTAACATGGCGCAGAAAACTAGGGTCTCCCTAACGGTTAAGTGCGGGTAGAGAATGTCGTCTTGGGTGACGAACCCGATCCGTTTCGAGACGGGTTTGGTGAAGTGAGCTCCGTTGACTAGGATTGAGCCCGAGTGTTTGAAGCGTTGACGGCCGGAGAGGATGGTCAACAGGCGTTTGACTTTCGCTGCCTGAGGGGCCGCAGATAGGCGAGGATTTGGCCTGGAGAGACTTGCCTTCTTTGCTTAGCGATGGTGCGGCTTCGTGGCGCCGGGTTTGGGCCGCTATCGGCCGTTTGATTCGGGTAGGAGCAATGTCGAGGAATGAAGGGGTGATGGGGTCGGGTTGCAGGGGGACGGAGATGAGGTGGAAATATGGCGTGTGGGTTTGTGGGTCCTCCTTAGCAATCTGAGACATTTTGATTCTATATCTTTCCGTTTTTCTTCTTATTCTTTTCTTTTCGCATTTTGATGTTGTGAGAGAATGGAGAGGGGAGCGTGTGAACGAGAGGGAGGGAGGGGGTTGAAGAGGGTATTATGGGAGGGGAGAGGCGGTAGTGGATGACCCGTCAGAATGAAACCGGGACATTAGGGGAGCGGGACACGTGGCGGGTTTGGAGGGTGGTGAGCTTGACAGGTGTAGAGTTTCTTTTAAAAAAATGTCTGAACTTTAATTGATGAGGGGGGTGGGTGTGTGTCTTTATATATGTTTTAGTTTTGGAGTAGCTCACACCTTGTAATAATTGAACTGCAGGGACGCGCTGCAGGCATTTGCATGGAGCTTGAGAGGGGGAATGTTTCAGGTTATATGGTTATTTAGCCAAAAAAAAAAAAAAAAAAAAACTCTAGAAGCAAATTTTAATTGAAGCCTTAGACGTTATTTGTCTGCTTGTTGGTTCGTGTGTGAGGTTGGTGGTGGTGGTTGTGGGTGGGGGTGGGAGGGGGGGGGGGGGGATGCCAACTTACAGAAACTTACAATAGAAAGCTGAGTCTTGAATAAAGTAGGAGAGGCCGGTAGTGGATGCCCACGTTCAGAATGAAACGGGACAATAGGGGAGGGCGGACACGTGTGCGGGGTTTGGAGGGTGGTGAGCTTGACAGGTGTTAGAGTTTTCTTTTAAAAAATGTCTAACTTAATTGATGCAGGGGGGTGGGTTGTGTGTCATTTAATATATGTTTTAGTTTTGGAGTAGCTCACACCTTGTAATAATTGAACTGCAGGGACGCGCTGCAGGCATTTGCATGGAGCTTGAGAGGGGGAATGTTTCAGGTTATATGGTTATTTAGCCAAAAAAAAAAAAAAAAAAAAACTCTAGAAGCAAATTTTAATTGAAGCCTTAGACGTTATTTGTCTGCTTGTTGGTTCGTGTGTGAGGTTGGTGGTGGTGGTTGTGGGTGGGGGTGGGAGGGGGGGGGGGGGGATGCCAACTTACAGAAACTTACAATAGAAAGCTGAGTCTTGAATAAAGTATATAAAACTACAGGCTTCAATCCTCACAATTATTTCGAATTTTGAGGATGATGGAAGGGAAATTTATCAGTCAAACAAAGAAATCCAAGTTAAAATTCTACTAGATACTTATATGAATTAGATTTTGCAAAATAAGATATGGCAGAGTGAATCAGTTTCAATCAATGAAAGAGAAGAGGTCATATTAGAGTCTAAAATTATAACCATAAAATCTCCGTACAACTTTAAAGTTTTGATACAGTAGAAGAGAACTTCAAATTAACTCATATATTTTAGTAGACCATGACGAACTATAATATCATGCGCATATATTGATCATTAGCTTTACTCATGTTCGGCAAGATCCAAAATTTGGTTATCTCAGTGTTATAAGAAATGAAATGGTTTTTTTTATATGTTTGGCATATGGAGAGTGAAAGATGATTATTTATTTATTTATTTTAAAGGAATAGCGAAAGGTGATGTTGAGCTGGAACTTGTGCGCGGTCTAAAAGTTTTCTACAACTTGTTGATTATTAGTTGACTACTTGAGGAATATTATGTTGTAAGGAGCAAACCAACTAATTAAGTAGGGATTCTTGGAGTGTTCGGTGAGGCAAGTTCTTTATATTTAACGAAGCAAAATAAGAGAGATAAGCACTGTAGCAGATAATTAAAAAGATGGGTTTTTTGATCTAATTATAGATGCCTGTGGACGCTCATTAGAGAATAAGAGAGATGGAAAGAAAAGAGGTAAGTATAGAAATTAGTGTAGATCAGGAGGAACTACTTGCTATTCACTTCTTAATTTTTATCTCTCTTATCTCTTAATGAGTTCTCATGAAGTTGTTAATTCATTATAACAAAAGTCGCATGTGTCTACACTTATTTTATAACACATATAAAATTATCATTTTATTTGTAAAAGGTTAAACAACCGCGGCGCAAATAAAAAAGTATGACAAATCATGACACATATTTGTGTCATTAGATATAAAATAAAGGGAAAATAGCTTGAAGGAACTTCAAAAACTAATGTTATGCAACCTCCTCTCTAGCCAAAAAACTCATGCTACCCAACCCTTATACGGAAAAGTTAGTGCAACTACCACCCCAAAACTGTACAAGCCCACAACCCAATAGGACACTTCCAAAAATACCCTTCCCACTTAAAAACAAAAAAATATATACTTCCCCTTATATGCACGTTTATTGATATTGCCCACAATATTTTCTCATCACACTCTTCTTCTCAAGATCCCGCTGCTCCACCACCGTCGACGAGGACCGCGACCGCTGACACTGCAAGCTATTCGTCCTTGACCCCTACAGCTTCGCTCTGTCATCGTCGACGCTATGACGTCGTCCCCTACGGCCAGATCAAGGAAGCTCGTTGGCGTCTTTGCTCCGACGAGGACCTGCTCAACTGCAAGCTCGCCGTCCACAGCCTTGGCTAAGAGACCAACACTGACCCCAAGTTCCTCTTCTTCACAGAATCTCAATTGAACCAAACCCTCAATTTGAAACCCTCACTTTTTGCTGAAAATCTAGGATGGCAAAAGCTGAATCAGCAACAAGAAATGCTAAGTGGTAAGTATTAGTTCTGAATTTATTCATATTTGTTCACTTATTTGTTTGTCATTGTAAATTTATCCACAATTAAAAGTAGAAGCCTAAGTAGAATTATTTTCTCTTGTGTTGTGTTTTATAGTAAGGGTGATATAAGAATATATTGAAATATACGTGGATATAGTGAATTTATAGATAGAATTGTTTCACGAATGAGGGCCAATCATTGGAAGACTTATGGATCCTCCAATTTCTAAAACTATATTAGTTTTGGAGAAATTCCATCTGATAGTGCCATAATTATGCTACTGATAGTTCACCTTAATTTGGCTATAGGAAAGTTCTTTTTCAATGATAGTCAAACTGGAAAAGAGTAGGCCTATACATTTGATATAAATTGGGTACAAAAATAAACACGGTTCAAGGACGAGGGGGAGAAACAATAAGCGAATTGTGATATGGTGAATAGAATTTGGAGTATGTACTTCAATAAGAAGCAGCAAGATGTTTACAAGAGTGGCCGAGATTATCTTGAGCACTTATTGGATATACTAGTTGGGTCTAAAAAATTCTGATGTGCATGATTTTATTATGCTTTAAATTCTTTATCAACTTACAATGATATAGACTCCAATTGCAATAATGAATGCACCACGACATATGTTAAAGTTTATGACTGAGATAGATATGGTTGATCATTTTCCATGGTCGGCCATCATCTATAACGAAGTGTGGGATTCTCTAAAAGCTGCCAAGATAGCTAAAAAGAGATTGACATACCTTAGTGGCTACGCTCTCTTGATATCGGTGAGTTATTTATGCTATTTGTACTTATTATGTGACATTTGCCCTTGATTTGTGATAATTATCTTTTACAGGTGATATATGCTATTGATACGTGACATTTGTCCTTGATATGTGACATTTGTCCCTAAAATGTGAAATTTAATTGTGATATTTGACATTTATATGTGACATTTGTCTCTAACTTGTGATATTTGTCGTTTAAATATGACATGTATTACTAATATGTGACATTTGTGATAGTTTTAATCTATGATAAGTGATATGAAATGAGCTGATTTCATTAATTGAATATTACTTTTTTGAAGCTATGATACTATAAGATCACAAACATCAAAGAATATGTCAAAGTCAACGATTCAAAGCCACTAATGACTAATTGGACTCTAGAAGGTAAGAAAGTGGGTTATTGCAAAGTGAAACAATTATGAAGAAGTTAGAAGCCGCAATCCACATCTTACTAGAGCAAGACATGCCGTGGTACATCCATGAGGAGATCAAGCAAGAGCAGAGAAATTAGACTTTGAAAACTCATTAAGAAAGAGAATAGTTAAAAAAAGAGAAAAGAAGTCAATCGACTGTTGCATTGGTGAGACAAGTTTAATTCTTATCATGTGATATTTATATTTTTATAGTGACAATAGTCTTTTATGTGATTATTGTTTATTTCATGTAACTCTTATATGTTGGCTGTGATAATAAGTGTTATTTTGTGATATTTACCTATTTTCTGTGACATTTACATGTAGGCTGTGATACATTGTTATTTGTGCCAATTGGGTATTTCCTATGATATTTACCAGTTGATTGTGATAAATGTAGTGTTTATGTAATATTATGGTAGAATGAAGCTTTTTATATGTGACATTTATGTGTGACCTTCTTATATGTGATATTTGCTTACTGAAACTTAATTATTAATGTGGACCGAAGCTTATGAGAAGTTGTTAATGTTGAATGAAGCTTATGAGCAGGAACTTGTCTCATTCGATGTTGATACGAAGGCCATTAAGGCCAATATTGAAAAAGTTTACGCAACAAAAACAAGAGAGAGAAAAGAAGGATGTGAGAAAAGATGAGAGTAGAGGAGAGGAGGTAAGAAATTCTCTCCTGTTTCATGTGCTCGTTCATTCTTTATAAAAGTTTCATTTTGGTTTTGACATTTATATAGCCTAAGATAGCGTTAGAAAGAAAAGATGAGGTCGAGAATGAAGATGATCATGGGAAAGAAATGGAAGAAAATAAGGATGATAAAGCACACATGGACATTGAAGTTGAGGAGGTAACACTTACATAAATCATATGATAATTAATTCTTTCTGGCTTTTCTATGTATTAGTTGTGGCAATTACTTATACTCTATGACAATTACTAATTTTCTATGATGCATGCATGTTTCCTATGATATTCACATATGTCCTGTGATTCTTCTTTATTATTTGTAACAATTGACTCTTTATTGTGATATTTGCTCATCACCTGTGATAGTTACTTTATTTCTGTGACGTAAACAATATGCTGGTGATATTTGCTCATTATTTTTGATACATGAATTTAACCTATGATATTAGCTCATACCCTGTGGCCCTTAATAATTTTCTATGATATACACCCATTAACTATAATCTTTATACAGCCTGTAGATGTGAAAGTAACGGAGGAAGTTACTAAAAAGTAAATGGAAAGAAAAAAAAGGAAACATATGAAACATTGAAAGAATTTGTTTATGGGCTATGAGCAAAGAGCGGGAGAACAATAAAGAAGCCCAAGTTCTTAAAATCTCCATTCCAAATAGTTATCCCTAAGAAAAGAAGTAAAGGAAAGAAAGCTCTCGTCGTGGTGGAAGATGACGACGATAAGAGGGAGAAGAAAGAGGAGAAAGAGCTTGTAATTGCATATACTGATACGAGAACATCTGTAGATGAATTATAGAGAAGGGGAAAAACTGGAGAAGAAAAGAAATTATTGGAAATGTTGACTATGGGCATTCCTTTTTTACAAGACTTTGAAATCAGGCTCCTAGGAGTTATCAAAGATAAATTTTATCATAATTTCATTGCTCAGGATGTACCTGATTTATCTGATGATGAGAACAAGTGGCTTCAATATTTTTGACATTAAAAGTGGACAAGTAAGTATCAACTAGTTATTTATGAATTTCATGTGAGATATTTACATACAGTCTGTGATAGTTAGTGATGTCCTGTGACATATACTCGTATCCTATGATATTTACATGTAGTCTGTGATAGTTAATGATTTACTTTGGCCTTTACCTATTTCCTGTGGTATTTACATGTATTCTGTGATAAATACTGGTTTTATATGACATTTAGTGGTTTCCTATGATATTTACATGTATTGTGTGATAATTAGTGGTTTTATTGCAACCGTTTCCTTTGATATTACATATTATCTAGAAAGAGGACTGTTTATGAGGTCAACAACCACATTATAAATGATATGATATGCTTCATCTGCTATGTGGTGGAAGATTAAAAGACGAGGTTAGATTTTATTTAACTTATGGTGTTATTCAAGTTTTCTACTTTTACATTTATTAATTGCATTTGCAATCCTTAAACCATTGAAGCATTGGTTGAAAGACTTCAGAAATGGCTCAAGCTATCGGAAAATATTGATCTAGAAAGAAAATTTACAATAATCATATCATATTTTAGTGTGAGTAATATCAATCATAAAGCATTTACAAATAATGTTGCATTTATATGTTATTTAACTTTCTTCCTCTTTTTCTTATATTTTTTAAAGATTTTGTTGCTAACTACTTCAAATATGGATGAGAAAAATATATATAAAAAATATATAAAGAAGAATATAGATTATGGGAAGAAAGTTCTGTTAATTCTGATATGCTATCTTGATCACTTGCATGTCCTTGAGGTCAATTTGGGGGCAAAAAATACAGACATTATAGTTTCGCTGACCACGAGACATGGGCTAGAGATATTGTGATAATATAACTATTTTTAGATAGGATGGTAAGTGGATTAGACCAGACATTGACATTTAGAGCATTAAAATATGAAGTGGTTCCTTGTTGAAAGCAAAAAGGCTTGTAAGTTTCTCCAAGTTGCTTATGCTTACCAGTTTATTAATTACTACGATACTTATTCTTTATCTATGATGCATAATTATTCTCAGTGACATATGCTGGTGTTATGTGACATTTACACATTCGATGTGACATATACTCTTTGTTGATGACATACACATGTGTCATGTGACATTATACATTCTATGTGACATATACTCATTATCAGTGTATATTCTAGTGTTATGTGATATTTATACATTCTACATGACTTATACTTATTATTTATGATAGTTTGTTATTTTCTGTGATGCCTAGATATTATCTGTGATGTTTTTGTATCACCTGTGATATTTACACATTCAATGTAATACATAATCTTATTTATTGGTGTGTATGACTGTTACTTCGTCTCTTTTCTATTTAGGTATGATTGTGACATACATGCATATTTATACATCAAAGTAATCCTAGAAGGAAAGGAGGTCATGAACATTGAAGCTTTACAAAGGGAGTCTGAAATGTTAAGGGCCTGCTCAAATTATATGTGAAGGTTAAGAATTGAAGAGGCTGGGACTAAAGTTAGATGCAGATGATCCAAAATATCTTTTATATTTAGGGAGTAATGATGTACCATTAATTAAGTGGAAGTATTAGATAAGCATAACATAATTCTACGTGATAATCATATTTTTATTACAATTTTATACCCTCATTATCTATTTTACATGAATAAATATCCCACTAATAATTGTTTTTATCTTTAATTGCAGGTTAATGAAGAAATAATGAATAAAAGCCCAAAATACTCTAACTTCCTCATTTTGTAATCTTTTATTGAAGCTCAGAATCAAGCCGAGTAGACTATAGAAGCTGAAGAAAATCAAAAATCTAATATGAAAAGAAATCATATTCAAAATGGTTGGCCGTCAAGAAATGACGATATCTCTCAATCCGGAAGGCAGAATTTAACATATAATATATAAAAATCGCCTATCTAGACGAGACGAAGCCATCTGTGAAGTCAAATTTTGGAAATAATGGGCATCAATAGGGGCATCGATGCCTGTATCGATGCCGGCATCGATGCCTGTATCGATGCCGGCATCGATGCCTGTATCGATGCCAACGTCAGTCTGTTACGAATCTAAGGCTGAAATTCAAGGTTTTTGGATAAGATTTCGATCCAAGGGTTCACATTCATTGATATTTACTATAAATAAGGGTAGAGAGTGAGGGGTTAGAGGGGTGAAAATTTTTGTAACTCTATTTGGAGAGGAGAGTTACTCTTAATTGAGAAGACCTTCCAATTTTGTAACTTTTTGTTACAATCAATAAAAGAATTTTTTCACCTTTTCATATTTTTCTTTTCTTCTCTTTGTTTGATAATGAAGATGAAGATGGGATGAAGATGAAGATCAAGAGTGAGGTTTGCTTTCATCTTGAGGCTAGAACCCTCTTGGGTGGTAAATTTCCTCATTGTTAATATTTTTATCTCTTTATTTTCTTGCTTAAATAGCCAAAAGGCTAGAACCCTCTTGCCTTAGATTTATTTAATGCTTATAGAGTAGATTTATTTCTCACATTTAATTCTTATAATTTATTTTATAGTTTAGTTTTTGTAATTTATTTTATAGTTAAATTTTATTTTCTTATACTATTCACCTTGAGGCTAGAACTCTCTTGGGATTAGTTTTTATTTTTCTTTATTTTCATATTCTTTGATTCACCTTGAGGTTAGAACCCTCTAGGGAATTGCTTTTTCTTTTGAGGTGGGTTCAATTCTAGATTCCTCATATCTTTAATTGAACCCTTGATCTTTTCTTTCTTTATTTTTTTCTTTTCTTTTCTTTTCTTGATTTTTATTTTCTTCATTTTTCCTTTCTTTCCTTGTGATTTCATTTATTCTTTTATCACATCCACTCTTCATTTCTATCATCTAAAATCTCATTTATTGACTTTCGCACATATTCACAACACTCCTCATATCTCTCCACAATCACAATTTTCATCACTCCTATTTGTCACACACACAACATAAGAACCGATTCTAATTTTCTCCTATAATACACCTTTCTCGTAGGATCGATAACTCTTTATACTATAACTTGATTAGTTGTGCACTTGCAATTTTTGGTACATATTTATGCCGCATCACTATGTTAGATATGATTAATTTCTTTGTAAATTTTAAGACTTGTGGTGACAATGATGAAATGTGCATTTGTGATTACTCCATGAACATTTCTTTTATAAATTGAGTGGAATATGAGAGTATAAAGTTTACACGTATCACAATAAATTCTAATAAGTCACATGAATAAGTGATATGTAATATTTAACACATAAATATCAGAACAAAATAAAAAAAATTAACATATAATAGACAACAGTCCCAAAAGAGTTTGATTTCTGCTAGGAAACATTAGTCTTGGATAGGTTCAGTGCATGTGGCTAGTTATGTCCTCTAGCGTGACACCTTGAGCGTTTAATTGGATGTCTATTCTCAGATTGGTTGTTAATGCGTCTATTCTTTTTTCTTCCAAGTCTCTTTGTCATTTTTGTGGGAAGTTTGGTAACTATTGCATGTCCTTGATCACTTCCATCATTGGTGTTGGATAGAGATCAGCTATCTGTAGTAATTTTTAGACATCCTATAGAACCCCCTCCGAAGTTTTCGAAAGTTCACGGTTGACTAGAACAAATTTTCAGAATACTTTGGATCCCCAAGTTGGTTTGAGATCTGTTGTTGAATAATGGTTCACTATATCTGTTTTGAAGGTATCATGAACCTGATTGTAGAACTTTTCCGCGCAAGACCCGTATGCGGGTGATCTGCATTGTAATAGGATTTTTGGTAAATCCTCAGCCATCAATGGATTTGATGTACCTTTATCGATTACTGTTTGAAATCGGGATAGCATACGAATTGTCTAAGTTCGTTCCACATGAAATATTATGCTAAAGGAATAAACTCTTTTAGGCTTAGTACTATGATATTGAATGCATAGGCATTGTTATTTTCATGATGAAAAGACTAACCGACGACGTGTGTTAGGCGTCGGCTTGTCTCTAATTAGGGATCAAGACAAAATCCCCCATGAGTGTGAGACATGGATTTTGGCGTTACTAATAACAGCCTATTACGATGTTGAATACATAGACTTTGATGAATATGTGAGACGTAACTCTTATTTGACCAGAATGATCCTTGTAGGAACTGATGAACACCCAAGGAGCATCCTAAATTTGGCTAAAACGATCCTTATAAGAGTTAATAAACACTCAAGGCACAGCCTAAATTTGGCTAAAGTGATAATTTCAGAGGACTCGCTCTGCCTCTTTTCTTGATCAGCTCATCAAAGGTAATGATTTGAACAATATCCTTGTTAATCTTAGTGGGAATATTAAGCCATTTGAAAGGAAGAGTTGCACGGGGGATCGAGCTCGATATTGTCAGCGATAACAATTATAACTTATCTATACTCATCCAAGAGACCGCATAGCTTCTTGTTGTAAATCAGTTTCTTCTCGACTTTCATCACCTTGATGTCCATTCTCTCCAAGTATCTGAAGATGTATAATAGCCTTGTTAGTTATGGTGAATTAACGCATAAGTGAACCTACATTTTTGGAGCGAAACACAGGAGGAAGCCTTGCGTTTTTGGAGTCGAGATGCAAGAGGAAGTCCTGTGTTTTTGGAGTCAAGACGCAGGAGGAAGCATCTGGGAGTTCAACCGACTCAGTGTGAAGGCAAAGATTGCGTTTGGGTAGGATCTTCTCCTCAAATCTTGTTCTGATTTGATAGCTTATCGTTGTTGGGTAGGATCAAATCTTGTTGGGTAGGATCAAATCAAAAGTCATTCGACTTTCTTATTCTTCTCCGGCGAACGCAATGAAGATTTTCATTTTCTTCTCCATCGAGTATTGTTCATCTTCTTCGGTGAACCCAACAAACATTTTTTGTTTTAATCTCCGGCGAATCCTATTCATCTTCTTCAACAGGGTTGGAATGGCTCCCAAGAAGAGAACCACTTCAAAATTGAAGAATGTCCTTGTTCAGGGTACATCATCGGCCAAGGCTGCTGGTGGTGCTCAGGCGATCGCACAACCACCGCAAGTTCTCTCAGTTAATGGCAAGTTTGTGCGATTATAACTTGTTTTGACAAGTTCTATACCATTAACGCTGAGTGAAAACTCATGTTCCGCCATTAAAACTTAGAGGTTATCCTCAGTGTTTCTTGATTTGGGATGCATGGTTAACCCTTGCATTTTAGAATGCAGGTCTGAACATTGTGTTTAGAATTTAGAACACGGGTCTAGACCCTACGTTTGGAATTTAGAACGCAGGTCTGGATCCTGTGTTTAGAATTTAGAATGCGGGTTTGGATCCTACGTTTTGAATTTACAACGTAAGTCTAGACCCTGTGTTTTGAATTTACAACGCAGGTCTGGATCCTGTATTTTGACTTTACAATGCAGGTCTGGACCCTACATTTTGAATTAAGTCTTTTTCGGACTTATCATTAGCTTCGCACTAACTGGTTGTCTCTTCCATTTGCAGTGTGTTATTCTAGTGAGCCTCTTTCCTGCAATCATTACTTCGGTCATGCAGGAGGTGCAGAGAAAAATACACTCTTTAGTTTTTGTTTGGAGTATCTAATATTCCAGGATATGAATAAAGAAAAGGCAAAACTCATCACTCAGGCTTTCTCTGAAACCCTCAGATCCCTAGTTACAGATGTAAAGTTTGAGACAGCAGAGCGTAAAGTTTTAAAGAAACCAACATTCCTTTTTGGAGATTCCATTAATATGGACCTGAAGCAGATGTTTGATGAAAATTACAAGTGGCTGAGTGTAGGGTCGAAAAATTGATGTTGGATTGATTCTCTTATTTTAAGAAAATTGAGTTTGATCACTTGGTACGAAACCCTTACAATCACTCACTCTTTCTCGATGACAGATAAAGAGAAGATTAATTTATCTTCTCTTTGTTTAACATGGGTTCTTGGTGGGGAAATGATGCTTCCCTCGATGCTTGAGTCAAGATTGCCTCCCGTTGACGATCAGAACGAGATTGCTAGAGCTTCTGACGTTTGTTAGCCGTCTGGAATCGAAATTCGAACTCCGGATTTACATGCAGAAGCTCTGATCTCTGATGATTCTCGAGGTCTAAATTGCTAAGAGTTTAAAAGTCTGAACTGCTGGGGCCCCTCTTCATAGCTGCTTGCGGCTATTTATAGAGTTTTAGCACATAATTGACGTGCTACAATCGTGGGGTCGCGGGTGTAACTGACTCCTGAGATTTAGCCCATGTTGATTAATGGAGCGTAACATAGTCCTTAGATTTAGCCCATGTGGGCTGACTTGGTCCTCGTGATCGTTACAGCCGAACTTCATGTGTATGATGAGCCTCGTTGCGTGGCGAAGTTCGTTAGACAAGTTTCGTCTTTGTTGACGAGCTTTATCTTTATTAATGAGCTTCAAGTCTGACGATGAGCTTTGTCTTCACTGACAAACCTCATCTTCCAAAGATGAACGTCGAACCTCGTTTCCAATAACGAGCTTCGTCTCTGATGTCGAGTCTCATTTCCAATGTTGAGCATCAAACCTCGTTTCCAATGACGAGCTTTGTTGTTTAAGACGAGCTCCGTCATTGTAATAACCCTCGTCATGCTTGTTATAAGCTTCAACGCTCCAAGGCCAAATGATTAGCCGATGATCTATGAAGATCCATAAGAGTGGATGAGAGATAGGCTTTTCGACTAGCTTCTCCATCTCCTCTCCCTTCTTTTATGTTGATCATGCCTATTTATAGGCTTAGGACCATTATGGAGTGAGTTAATGAGCTTTAACTCCCCTTATAATGAGGGAGTTATGGTTATTAACTTCTATTTAAATGGTTGAGTTAATGTCATTAACTCTTCTTGAATGGGTGAGTTATTAGTTATTAACCCTCCTTAAATGTAGCCTTTAGAAATGGTGACAAACGAGGTTCGTCAATGACAAACTTTGTTTCTAGACGAACTTCATCTTCAATGACGAACTTCGTTTCTGGGAGAACTTCGTCTTCAATGACGAACTTTATTTCTCAACGAACTTCATCTTCAATGACAAACTTCGTTTCTGGACGAACTTCATCTTCAATGACGAACTTCATTTCTGGTAGAACTTCGTCTTTAATGACGAACTTCGTTTCTCGACGAACTTCATCTTCAACGATGAACTTTGTTTCTGGGAGAACTTCATCTTCAATTATGAAGTTTGTCTTCTAGGGGGTGAGGCGCTGCTTGACGAGGTTTGTCTGTGGATGAACTTTGCCTCCTGAAAGGGCTTCATTTCCTTGAGGAGCTTTTTCCCCAGTGACGAGCTTCGAACCTCATCTCCAATGACGAGCCTCGTCTTCAATGATGAGCTTCGTTTTTAATGGTGAGCTTCGAACTTCGTTTTCAATGATGAGCTTCATCTTCCAGAGTAGCTTTGTCCACAGTGATGAACTTTGATGTTGAGTTTTGTGACGTAGCGAACCTCATCTTTTGATGTCGAGCCTCGCTGCGTGACGAACCTCGTCTTTTGATGTCGAGCTTCGTTACGTGGCGAACCTCGTCTTTTGAAGTTGAGCCTCACTACATGGCGAACCTTGTAGACGAAGCCGTCAGGCGAGCTTCAATTAGTTCAGGTGAGCTAAGTTGTCAGGCGAACTTAGCATTACAGGCGAACTTCAATGTTCAGACTAAGTCCAGTCTTGCAGGCAAACTTCAGAACATGCTACGAAGAACAGGTCATAACTTTCAAACTGTAAGTCAGAATTGGATTAATTATATATAAAAATTGACTATCTCGAAGAGATGGAGCCAACCAAACTGACCCTAAAGGGTTCGGTTTGCTCCTGTCTATTTCTCCAAATTCCTTATGGTTTGAGAGATATTAGCGTTTTTGTCAGTTTTGAGCTTATTTGCTAGGAATTAAGGCAATTTTTATTGCGTACACTGAGAACCATCAATGATCATCACCTTTTTCTACCAAATATGGAGTGTATATGGCCAATCTCTTATTATCAGTGTGCTTATGTTCCGTGATCTATGGATTGGGAACTTGTCCAGGAACAAGGTGGTGTTGCTATTGGATATATTACTCATCGCGGTGCTTACCCAGCTGGCTAAAATTACTTTGTGGTTTTGAAGCCTGGTTTAGTCAAAAAGGAAAATCCCGTCGGTGTGCCTGCTAAACTGGCGAATACATTCGTTAGAAAATTTATCTCTGTACAGGGAGAATTCCCCGCCCAAGACTTTAGAGCTCCGACATGGGTACATTCCAGCGAGACAGAAGGTAGGATCGGATGGTAAATTTAGTTCTAGAGGAATTAGAAGAGCCCATTAGAATTTCTGACCTGAGAACCCTGATATTGGCTACTCGATACAGGATTTCTTCGAACTACAATGGCCTTTTTGCCATGCTGGAATTCCACAACCCTCATACCGGCACCTTTTTCACTCTTGTTGGTGAATTAGGTTTTGTACTCTACGAGATATTTGAAATCTCAGGGCTGTCATTTGAAGAATTGCCCTATGAAGAATTTGTTCCTAGGAGTAAAGAGTTGGAAATTTTGAAAAATGTTTCTCCAAAAATATATGACACTTATTGGGAGTTAATGTGCCATTTCCAGATATGTGCACAGACTACCGGTAAGCGGGTGAGTGGTGTCAAACAAGGACAATAGACTGAGTATCTCTTTCAAAACTTGTATGATAAGGATACAGAAGTAACTCACTTGGATGCCAGCACACTGGAAGAAATCCATGAGCGTATCGACGATGCAACCTCCCACTACACTTGTGAGGCAGAGGAAGATGTTTTTCTAGCATACACTATGTTTGAAAGTTTTCACTATTAGGCTGAGATCCTAATTTCTAACATGACCATGTTTGCTGGTTTTCTCACACTTTGGTTGAAACATTATGTAGTACCAACCAGGCCTATGGATGCTATTACAGTGGAAGTGTTATATCCAGCTGTTCTTTTGGCTTATGGACGACCTCTGAACCTCTTGTCGGCCATGATATGCTATCTGCAGAGTGACCTTCGGGAATTAACCTCTGAATTTGTTGTGGTTAAGAAGTTAGAATCAGATGGGAAGACTATTATCTAGACTCCTACCCATCGGGTGCCGATGCCATATATCTACTCAGTATCTTGGTTCGTGCTACACTGTCCTTCCCTGATATCGACTCCTACATCGAATAATACTTCAGCTCCTATTGTCCAGCGATTAGAGACTGCTCGGTGGGTTGGTTGGTACCAAGTTAAGTTCCAAGAGATATTGAGGCGGGACTATAACTATGTGATAGATTGTAGCTTTCCTACTTTTGAAGGCGGTGCATATGGGGAAATGCATTGGGATACTCCGGAGCGTAATTCATTCACTATGCTTAGCAGAGGCATTTTCTAGTGGCTTATAAACATACGTCTGGACTATCTTGTCTTTTTCGGCAAGGGAAGAAGTACTTTATTAAACTATATCAGCCTTATCGATTCTCCCGGCAATTTGACTATGATCAGATTTATGTCGGAAATCCCAATCCGACACTTGCATATACAGACAATGTGTATGAAGGGGAAAGAGCCTGATATTACTCAGTGGCAGGCTGCACAGGA
This sequence comes from Asparagus officinalis, assembly GCF_001876935.1. Classification (NCBI taxonomy): domain Eukaryota; kingdom Viridiplantae; phylum Streptophyta; class Magnoliopsida; order Asparagales; family Asparagaceae; genus Asparagus; species Asparagus officinalis. The sequence goes on along the minus strand of NC_033795.1, from coordinate 13,404,803 downwards.
GCAACGTTTAAATTACAACACAAAATGCCTAATGGCTACACTTCCTTAAGCTTTTGTACTTGGTATCAGGTTGCTTCACAAATCCTCGAGTACTAAATTTATGCCTCTTGCTTGAAAGCTATTCGAAAATGGTATGATGTGAAGAGGAGTTCAAAAATGTCTCGCACCAAGGGAGTTAGCAAGTACTTATCATATGAGGAAACAATTGCTGAGGAGGAAAAGCAACAGGCACAAGAAGGAGTTCAAGTTGAAGAACATAGGGTACCTGAAACTCACGAGATGGAACCTTCAAGGGTGGAAACCGTAGCAAGAAGGCCAAGGGTAAACAAGCTCTCGATTCAACTGAGGAAAGTGAATATGAGAAGCGAGTTCATCAAAAGTTAACACTCGAGCCTCCCACTTCCAAACTTATGCAAGATGCCCGTAAAAGCGTGGCATGCGGAGGAAGAAGAATCAGAGTTGACTGCTATGGAGCTCTCACGTCAGTCTGGGCTTCCTTTAGTTGACCCAGCTCTAGGAGGTCCCGTCTCTTCTGTTCATCCACCGGCTAAAGACGAATGTGGGGATGAATCACTTGTAGGGGATGCAGAATCTGTCCCTACAACGGACCTTGCATCTCCAGTTGAAGAAGTTAGACCTTCTGTCGATGAACCTATAATGGATGAACCTGAAAGGCTCAGCGGAAGTTCATCTCCCTCCGCTTCAGCATTAATGTCATCGATGGGGGACACAAGACTTAGCCCTACCACGGGAATCATGTCCAACCCAACTAACACCGTGGACTCACCTGAACATTCGGCAGCAGGTGATGAGGAGAAAGTGGACTATGAGAGTTCTCTGGGAGGTAGTGGTGATGAGGTTGATGATGATGTAGGAGGTGATAACATCGACGATGACACTGATGATATCGTTAGTGAAGAAGACTCTTTGGATGAATGCACTGACTTTGATGATATGCCAAGGGCTACTTCAGATAAGTCATCAAGTTATATTCCTATCTCTCCCCCAGGTAAGTGTTGTTCATTTTAGACTTTCCCAGAAGTTCTCTTTTGTATTCTAACAAAAAAAATTTTGTAGGGTCGTCGGCTCAAGTGACTAAGGAGGCCACAATTGTAACTCCGCCACCAGAACAGTTGCCACCTACACCAACAACTACTCCTCATCCGACGCAGCCATCTCCTGCACCAGTGATAACGACTTGTCAGCTTCATTTGACAATTTCTCTCACTCTGATGGGGACCGTAAGTGCCCCAAGTTCATCTCAGGTAGTGAAACTTATGGCTCTTACATCGAGTCCTTCACAGTTAGATATCAATATTCAGTCTCCGGCCGCCATACCGAAATCGCCCGCTCACTTCCTACTTAGCTCTACGACTTCGAGGACCTTGGTGTCATCTCCCATTGCTTCTTTAAGCCCGATAGATACTCCCGACCTGCTCGAGATCTCTCTTCGCCATTTAAAAAGTATGATGAAAAAGGTGGTTGAGATCGTCGCTACCAGTTGGGGTACCCTTGAGTCTTTCAGACCTCTTTTAACAAATAGTCTGAATGGCATTAAGTAAGTGGGTGACATTCAATGTGTTGAACGTTGCTCAGAGGTTGTCACTCACTTAGAGGAGAAGTTAAAAGCTTTAGAGGACTTGGGGCATGTGGATATCAAAGCTCAAAATATATCAACTTTTGCTGATATCCGGGCTGAAGAGGCGAAACGGTATGAAATAATTCAGTAGGACTTAACTAAAAAAGAACTATGAGTCATACATTTACAAAAGCAAAGTGTTCAAAAGCAAGAGGAGCTAAATATTTCAACGACTGCTTTAGAGGCTGCTCGCTCAAAGATCAGGCAAACTGAAGAGGCCATTGTTCGCTTACAAGCAGAATTGGTACGAACCAAGGCTCAATTTGATCGAGATAAAGCTATCACGACCACACTCAGCCACCAGGCTATAGAAACTCTTGTGAATTATCATAAAGAAGTTTGGGCTCTTGAAGAGGCAAAGAAAGAAGTTGCTGCTGCAGTGCCCAAGGAAGATGAGCTCTGGAGACTAGCTGAAGAGATGGTGCGAGCTGCCCACTACGAGAAGCTCTCGATATTAAGTCCCAGATCGCATCTATTCATTTGATGGAGCCTTGAACTTTTTTTTATCATTCTTTTGACAAGAACCATATTATCTTGTATCACTTACTTTTGATTTTGAATAAAAGTGATGTCATTTTAGCTTTTCACTGTTTCTTTTATGTGCCATGTTCTGACTTGAAACAATAAAAAAATATAATTAAAAATGCCAGATGTGTGATTTAAACTTAGCATAATTTCCCACATAAAGTGAGATTTAACACTTTTCTTTATTATCATTTAAGATAATTTCGAAAAATTTCAATTTGCTGGTGATGTTTATTGGCTCCCAGACTTGATTTCTATTTAAGAATCATTAAACCCTTAGAGTTGTGTAGAATGATTGTCATTCTCCTGAAAAGAATTAACAAGCTCGTTTCTTCCTATGTTTCGTTTTTACTTGAAACACTAAAAGAAACTTATAAGCGCTAGAGGTGTAATATTAACATGGTGTGAACTTTCACTTAGAGTGAAATTCAAAAATTTTCTTTTCTTTATCATAACTTGGGTTAATTCTAGAAAAGTTTAATCCACTGGGGATTTTATGAAAACTTGTTACTCATATGCAAAAGAAGAACAAGTTGAAAGGGGATTTTAACTGTTAGAGGTATAGTGTTAACGTAACAGTGATTTATGGACTTATCATCCTATTGAAAAGGATTGATAAGGGATTTTGATTGTCAGAGGCGTGATATTAACATGACATGAATTTGTGTATTTGTTGCTCTATTGAAAAGAGTCAATAAGTTGATATTGTTAGAGGTTAGATATTAACGTGACATGAATTTATTTCGATCAAGGTAACTTTGAGGACCTATCATCCTATTGACGAGGATTAATAAGTAGATTATCAGAGGTGTGATATTAACGTAACAAGAATTTATTACGATTGGGAAAACTTTGAGGACCTATCATCCTATTTACGAGGATTGATAAGTAGATTATCAGAGGTGTGATATTAACGTAATAGGAATTTGTTACGATCGGGAAAACTTTAAGGACCTATCATCCTATTTACGAGGATTGATAAGTAGATTATCAGAGGTGTGATATTAACGTGATAGGAATTTGTTACGATCGGAGCAACTTTGAGGACATATTATCCTATTGATGAGGATTGATAAGTAGATTGTTAGATGTGTGATATTAACGTGACAGGAATTTGTATACTTGTGATTCGAATAAGATTTTGGAAATTAGTGTCTCACAGGGGAGAATTGCTAAATGAGTGTATCATCAGAAGCGATAAATTTTGATACTTATGACTTGAACAAGATTTGAAAATTTTATCACCCTGTTGAAGGGGGTTGATAAATTGATTGTAATTTGAGCTTATTTTGGGGACTTATCACTCTGTTGATGAGAGTCAATAAGTTAATTCTGACAGAGGAATTGTTATCACATCAGGGGTAATGCAAGATGAATTCAAACTCTATGGGGATGATGAAAGTCATGAGTGTAATGTTAACTTGACGACGTTAGAGAATTTTGTCAGCTGATATGGCTTGGACCCTGTTGAAGGTGCACAAAGATATTGTCAATACTCTGTCAAAAGAGTTTGTGATACATGACCTTCATGAGAGTAATTTCCATGTTGGAAACGCGGGTTGAACCCATCGTTTGAGATATGAAATACAAAAGTGAATTTTGCATTTGATTACTTGAAATGCAGAGTTGATACACGTGTTGAGGCTTGAAACGCGGGTCTAACTCTATGTTTTAGAGTTAAAAACACATGGTTATGCCTGGCGTTTATGAAATTAGAACGCAACCATGGGCATTGCGTTTAAGAAGGCTAACCTCCTTATCTTTTAACGTTGGGAATGCATTTAGGTGGTTGGGATTCTATTCTAGAATCCCGTACTGAATTAACAACTTGAGTGTTGTTTATAAATAAACCCCTTTGCGTTGAATTTAAGAGTTCCATCATCTCTTCATCTTTGTCTTATACTCCTGAACGTGAGTCCTCATTTCTTTCAAAATTTTAACAACCTTCACACGTCTCTGACTACCAACGACAATGGCATAAAAGAGGATGAGCTCTGGCTCGAAGAAAGTTGTGGAGACAACTTTGGAAATGCCGCCGCTTAAGGACGCCGATGGTGTTCATGCATCCACGGCCACGCCGTCACCACTACCATCGCATGTGCTTGCCTGCTACGGTAAGTGAGGACGTGTTAACTTGTTTCAACGAGTTTCTTTTAACCCTAGATGGGTTTTGAATCGATGATGAAGAAGAAGAAGATTCGTCTTTTTTTGATTGAAATGCGGAGATAATCCTTTGTGTTAATTGTGAAATGTAGGGTTTATCTCTGCGTTATGAAATTGGAACATAAATTTTAGCATTTACATTTAAAGATTACAATGCGGGTCTTGATCCCTTGCATTTGAGATTGAAAATGTAAGTCTTGACTTTTGCGTTTGAGATGAAAAACACGGGTGTTTTGACCTCTATGTTTGAGATTAGTCTTTTCGACATATCAGTAATTTGTTTCAGCTACTAACTCCTGCTATTTGTTTTGCAGTATTTTTTTTCCCAATGTGCCGCTTTCTCATGGTCATCATTTGGGTACACTGGTGGTCTAGATGATGACGAAGCTTTTGGTTTTCGTGAAAGAATTCTACTATGTAATTTCCCTTATTTAGAGCGGACACACCAGATCATGGATGCCAGATGTTCCACCCTTAGAATTTTGATCACAAACTTGACATGGAGACACCGGCAGGCCATGACCAATTCATAAAGTCAATGTTTTTGTTTAGGGATCGCATAGCGGCGGATGACAGACTTATACATATGGAAGATTCCAGGCTGCTACGAAGAATCAATGACCGTTTCATCTTTCTCCCGTGCATGAAGAGAATGTATCCGCTCTCCTATTTTCTGAGTGTCAGCTGCCATAGGGGTTTGTCTTTTGACCTTGTCAAGGAGAGGGAGATCGTATCGCTTGGATCTAGTCGACAAGCTTGTATACAGATTGATGGACAAATCAAGGGCCTGAGACATGGTAGATTTGAGAAAAAAGATCTCACTCAAGAGAAGCCCCTTCCGATGAACATTTTCACTCGCTAATTCATTGCTGCTCTGGGTGAATTCCCTACGTAAGCCTTCAGATCTCCCGACTGGGTATATTTTGGAGAGGGCGGTTGGTGGACTCGCATGGTTGACTTTGTTCTCAAAGACCTTAAGGAGTCACTTTCCTAATCCGGCCTTACAATTCTAGTGTTGGACACCCGTCATGGAATTGTTCACAGCTATTCTAATTTCTTTGCTATACTGAAGCGATACAATCTGGATAGCTGCACATTCTTCACACTTGTCGAAGAGCTGGGTTTCACTCTCCATGAAATGCAAGCAGTATCAGGGCTGTCATTTGGCTAGACACCTTATGAAGAATTTATCCCCACTACTGAAGAGTTCTCTATCTTGAGAGCGACACATCCAGATACTCATGCAACATTCTGGGAGCTGATGTGTCACTTCCATATTTGCGCCCAAGTTATCGGGCTACGCGGAAGAGGCATTATGCACACTGCCTGGGCGGATTATGTTTTTTAGAATTGAAGTCAGAAAGATGAGGCCATGATCTGACTCGCTGCCATCTCTTCCAAAAGCATTAAGACTTGCATTAAGGCTTCAAATGCTAGCTACAAGAACAAGCATGTAGAGAGCAGGTTCAAAGCTGATACTGATTTTGAGAGCTTTCATTACCAAGCCACGACTCCCATCTCTGAAACTACTCTCCTCGCTGGCTTCTTAATGATATGGCTAAAATGTTGTATAGTGCCATCGAAGCCAGTTGAGTCTATCTTAATTGAGGTAGTATACCCAGCTGTTTTATTAGTCCATGGGATACCCGTGAGTCTCGTTACTGTAATGGTAGGCTGTATACAGAGTGGCCTACAGATGTTGACTTCTGAATTCATCGACGTCCAAGAGATAAATGTTACTGGGAGAAAAGTTTGGATGACTCCTCACCTCGTGTACCAGTGCTGTACACATACTTGGTGGCCTCATTTGTGTTGCATGCCCTTCATTAATGATAGGGGTCACCAAAGATAGTGAGACCTTTGTTCCATTTGTGCAGAGGCTCGAGTTGGCTACATGGACTAAGATTTACATAGTCCAGGCTCGATAGCTCTTGTCCCAAGGGGACAATTATAAAATTTTCTGCTGCTCTCCTGACTTTGATTTGCTGAAGAGGAGAGCACAAGCTTTACATATATGGGTTTTTAGGGATTCTCATCTCTGGAGGAGGGTGTCTTCAGATGGCTCCTCTAATTAGAGTGGGTTACTTGGTCTTCCGTCTAGGGGAGAAATGTGTCATCGAGCCCTATATGCCATCTCGGTTTGCTAGGCAGTTTGGGTATGATCAACTTTATGTTAGTAACCCTAACCCGGAGGTAGCTCAAGTCAGGAATTTGTACGAGGGTGCTTGTGCATGGTATTTCTTCTTTTCTAGAGGGACTCATGCTCGATTCACCTTGCCTAACTCACCGTCTAGCTGCTCTACTGTTTCAGATTTCTGCGACTGGTTTTATGAGGCTTCCCAGATTCTGGAGCATAACATGTACACTTCATGTATTAATGAAATCTGAGAGCTTTATGAGTCCAGAAAAGGTTTTAAACCCCATCTGATTATGAGGATTTTAAACCCCATATGATTCTGGAGTATAGTTAGAAAGTTCGATGAAATTAACAATCGATGTCGTTAGGCTTGGATGAGTTGCTTATGAGGATTTTAAACCCCATCTGATTAGCTACCTAAATAGAATCAAGAGCCAGAGTGACGTGCTATGGACCAAACATTGCAGAGAGAGCATTATCCTCTTGGAAGCGAAATTGAGGGCCTTTGTAGATTTACAGCGCACCGATTTAGAATCTGAAGTGGAGCAAGCTCTTTCTCTGGCTCGAATCTCAAAAATGCATCATCGGGAAGCCCTTTGCAAGAGCTTATCTAAAACAGAGACCCAAATTGCGATTTTGCAGAAGCAGCGTGATCAACTCCAGGCTGAACTGACAACTTCCATCACTGGTCTTACTGACGAGGAACTTAGGAACGAAGTGGCTGAATGAGTTCGAGTGGCCTATGGGAAGAAGTTGTCTGCATTTAAGTCCAAGCTCAGATCCCTCAAATTAATAAGCTCTGGTGCTTGAATCTTATATTGCTTTTAGTCGGGAATTTTTTTTGGTTTTCTATTATTTTCATGCCAAGTATTGTCACTCTATATCAGATTAACAACGTTGAAAGAAAATAATATCATAATGCTTTTCATTGATTTTTCCTTGTTGTGTTTCAACTTAAAACAATAAAAATATTGAAAATGTCATAGGTGTCATGTTAACTTAGCATAAGTTAGAAATTCTCTTTATTATCACTTAGAATAATTCCAGAAAATTTCAATCATCAGAGGGGGAGTGTTTTGATGTCAGACTTCTACGGTAACCCGCACGTTCGAGGCTTGAAATGTGGGTCTAACACCTTGTTTAGAGTTTAAAAAACGCAGGGCTGGGCCCGACGTTTGGGAAACTAAAGCGCAGCCATAGGGCTTGCGTTTAAGAAGGCTAACCGCCTTAGCATTTAACGCTAGAGAATGCGTTCCAGGTCGTTGGGACTCTATCCTAGAGTTCTGCACCGAATTAACAACATGGTTACTATTATAAATAGGCCCCTCGGGGTTAGCTTCTAAGAGTTACTCAACTCTTCACCTTCCTCATAGATTTTGAATGAGAACCCTCGTCTTCTTCTAGATTTCTGACGACCTTCACTTGTCTCTGACCACCAACGTCAATGGCTTCGAGAAGAACAAGTTCTCACCTAAATGAGACCAATGAACCAACCTCCTCAACATTGTCGGTTATGAAAGCCACTGGAGTTCCTGAGTCCGCAGTTGTACCGTCGCCATTGCCGTACGTACCCACTTACTCTGGTAAGCAATGGCTCAAATAACTTATCTCGACAAGTTTCTTTAACCCTGGATGGGTTCTTCATCAATGACGATAATGAAGATGATTCATCTTCTTCTGATTGAAACGCAGGAAAGGGACTCTACGTTGATTGTGAAACGCAGTGTTGATCTCTGTATTTTGCGATTAGAATGCAGGTTTTAGCCTTTATGTTTAAAATTAAAAATGTTGGTTTTAACCTTAGCGTTTAATATTCAAAATGAGGGTTTTGACCCCTGCATTTGAAATTAGCCCCTTGGACTTGTATCAGTAACTTGCTCTTAGCTATTAACTTATGTTTTCTTGTTTTTACAGCCCAAGAGGAGGTCCTAACTGATAGGCTTCATATACTGAGGTCATCTGGAAAGAGACCTCTCACCGTTGAGGAAGCGGGCTACTATAAGGCGAATGCTCGTGAGAGGAGACCTGCGAGATCCGACCTCATTGATATTTCTGATGATAAGGAGAAGGAAGAGTACTCTCCCTTGTCCATTTTACAAATCCCCTCACATGTTCCTCCTAAGCCTGGTTTCTTGGACCCAGCAAACATAGAAGGTGGATGGAGGTCATTTATTGATGATGAAGGGTCACTCCTCCAGATCCAGCATATTGCTTTAATCGCCCCTAGTCAGGAATCTGCTTCTCCGGACTCCGACTCCGTACAGTGTCTCATCCAACGTTTGGAGAATGCTATGCAATGTTTAGTGGGGCACCTTTCATAGCAGATAGCTTGAAGGTGATCCAGTGCGTAGGCGGCGATCAACTGGCCAGGCACTGCAAATAGAAACTGATTCGCCTAGAGGAATCCATGCATCGCTTGGAGGCATTAGTGTCCTCTGATGGGATGAATGCGATTGAGTGACTCATGGCCCAAGCCTTGATGAAAAGGATGCGCGAGTGTGAAGATCGAGAGAGGAGCATATCGGAGCAAGAGGATTTCCTCGAGCATTTGCTCAATCGGCGATGCCTATTGCAGGCTGAAATCGATGCTTCTACTTCTACTATCGCGTGTTTGCTTAATCGGTAGTGCCTATCATAGGCTGAGATTGATGCTTCTATCCATTTCTTCGCGCGACCGGAAACCCAGCTTGCTGAGGAAGAGTCGACTCTAAAAAGACTTGCGACTTGAGAGCGCAAATGTTCACGACGCTGTTGAAAGGGAAATGCAAACCCTTCAAGCAATGCGCCAAGAAGCAGCTGCCATTACTGCATTTTCTGAAGCTGAGATCTAGAAGGAAGTGCAGGATTAGGTCTAGGCGGACCAGATGAAAGAGTTAGCCACCGTTAAAGCTGAACTTGCCTCCTTCAGTCTGCTGGACTAAGCTCGACGATGTGGATTTTGAGACATCTTTGTTTTGAATACATGTCATGACTTTGTACTGTCAGAACTTTTCTTTTGAATGAAATTATGTCTTGGTCATTCAGTTGTCGCTCCTCAATAACTTGCACATTTTCCCTTTTATTGACCAACACTTAGGATTTTTAGCAAACCCTTAGGTATCAACAAATTTGATTTGCCTTTACCGATTACTATTTGAATCAGGCTAGCTATACTATTCTTCTCCGTATGATGAGTTGTCAGAAAGTTTCTTTTAGGCTTAACGCTAAAATTTCTTTCCTAACCTTAGCTGTTTGAGGCGTTGGGTTGGATTAATTACAATCGTTAAGTCATAATTAAGTTAGGTCGCGCTATTTGATATAACAATCTTACATAAATTAGAAATTCTCTTTATTATTACTTGAAATAATTTTAGAAAATTTCAATCGTCAGAGGTGTAATGTTAACTTGACGATATACAAGGTGAATTATTTATTACTCTCCATTCAAATGAATTCCGAGTAACCAACCCCCAGTCTAAATAAAATGATTTCTCATCATAGACTTGCTGGGGAAAGTTTACATGATTTGTTACTCTCCACCTAATGAATTCCGAATAACCAACTCCCAGTCTGAATAAAGTTGATGTTTTATCTCTAACTTGGCTGGGGATTAGAAGAAAGATAGTTTTCATGGCCTACGGGTAATATTTTTTGAGAAATTTCCTGTTAATAGGCATCATGAGCCTGTCACCTTTGTCTTGTACATCATCACTATGAGTCGTCTGATAGTTAGGACCAAATTGCCTTTCTTGAAGATCCGCTCTTTGACCTTTTTGTTGTAGGCTTTAGAGATTCAAGCTTGATACAACTCGATCTGTTGCTGAGCCTAAAGTCGCCTGTCGCCCAATGCTTTAAGTTCTTGAAGATGCAATCGATGTTGTTATTCATCTGTCATCCCGATCACGAGGGCGACTCTCAGAGATGGGATCTGAATTTCTAATGGTAATACGGCTTTGCAGCCATATACCAAAGAGAATATGGTGGCTTTTGTAGGGGTCCTCACCGTTGTGCGGTAGGCCCACAAACATTCGTCAAACTTTTCATCCTAATTGCACCGGCTCTTGGAAATGAACTTCTTGAAGAGCTTCATGATGGTTTTGTTGAACGCTTCTGCGAGGCCATTGGCTGGCGGGTAGTATGTCGTCGATGCGACACTTTAGATCCTGAACTTGTCATAGAATCTCTAAAAACCGTGACTAATGAACTATGTTCCAATGTCATGGACTATTCGTCTCGGTACACTAAAGTGGTAGATGACGTGATGCTTAGTAAATTTGATCATGTTTAAAGTCTTGACCTCTTTCAAGGGGATTGCTTCAGCCCACTTGGAGAAGTAATCATTTAATGCTAATATGAACCGATGTCCTTTGGAAGTCGGAGGAGAGATAGGTCCGATGATGTCCATACCCCACATCTCGAATGGCCAAGATGCAGATGTCGGGTGTAGGTTTCTTGGTGCCTGATGAATGAAGTCATCGTGGATTTGGCATGCGTGATAACGTTTAGCGTAGTCAACGACATCTGAAAACATCTTTGGCTAATAATAGGCAATTCGTCGGAGACGGTCTCCTAACTTAGCTCTGGGTTGATGAGCTCCACACATTCCATCATGAGCTTCTTTAAGAGCCTCCTGTACTTATTTTCTAGAAAGGCAGCGAAGCAAGACTCCATCATGTAATTTTCGATACAAGGTTTGAGAAACTGCATCATAGTAGAATTGAAGGGCCTTCCAGTTTATGGTGGCTACTTCTTTAAAATCATCATGTAGTATCTCATACAAGACATAGTCATTATATGGGAATCGCCAATCTCTTGGTTCGAGCTCAATTGATGTTGTACAGGCGATCTCTGCTGTTGTCTCATTTGAATAGTGTTCTAAGGGAAACTTTGGGTGGTACAAGTCACGGCCCATGACGAATATTATCATCTCTTCTTTTGGTGGCAACACTAAAGAAGTTTCCAACGAGGCTAAAGCATCCGCATATGTATTCTGGACTCATGGGATGTATTCAATGAAAAAGCCTTCAAACTTCTAAGCTGCTCTAGCATGGCGAAGTGATATGGGACTAAGTCCTCATTACGTACTTCATATTCTCCTCGAACTTGATTCACGATAAGCTGAGAATCACCATAAGCCTTAAGGTGTCGAATGTTGAACTCTTCGACCAACTGCGTCCCTAGTAGAAAAGTATTGTACTCTGCTACATTATTAGTGCAAGGCTCGATTAGAGAGAATCCTCTTGGGATTACATGACCGCCTGGGGAGACAAGTACCATCCCATGCCAGTAGTGATTCCTCCATTAGGGTTTTCTCTAGACGCACTATCAAAGAATAATTTTCATACTTATATAACTTCTTGAGTTGCACCAGCTTCGGTGACATCATCTGGTCAATCTTCATAAAATTTGGACGATTCAAATACTAGATGGTCAGCTAAAAAATTTGCCAGAGCCTAACCTTTAAAAGCCTCCTGGGGCATAAATTGCATATCATACTATGATAAGAGGATCGCCCATTTCGCTAGACAAAAAGTCAGAGAATATGGTTTCGTCATGAGAATTCTCAAATGATTTACTTTGGAGATGGCATGAATCAATTGTCTGACCAAATAGTGTCGCATCTTCTGGATAGTGAATACTAAGGCGAGACACTCTTTTTCCAACGAATTGTACCGGTATTCAGTTCCAATCATAGTTCTGTTAAGGTAGTAGATTACTTGCTCGTGTCCTTGATTATTGTTTTGGGATAACAAAGCTCCAAGGGAATGATTCATGGCTCTCACGTATAACAGGAAATGTTTCTCTAATATCGGAGCTACTAGGACGGGTGGTTGCGTGTAAAACCCTGTGAATTTAAAAATATGGTGATAAATAATAATAAATATGTTATATGATGATAAATAATAATTATTAATGTTTGAGTATGCTAGAAATTGATTTTAGATCAATTCAATGTATACATGTGAATATAGGAGTGAAATCATGTTTATATACACGAGCTTGAAATCTGAAAAAATAACCAGTTAAGCGTATACATATTTTACACACCAATACAGTTCGAATCTGGAAAAACTCAAATGACAAATGTTTTAGGTCTCTTCAAAAACTTTCCATAAAATCTTAAATAACATCATTCCGATGTCGGATGAGAAAGTTACAGCCAAAATACCGAATATGATTTTTCTAGTTAGACTAGGTTTCCTGGTTCGGGTCAAACGGATTTGTTTTAGATTTGCCTCTATAAATACCTGTATTTTCATAAAAATTCTTCTCTTTTGTGATATCTCTGAACCCTAGTAGCCACCCTCTCCCCTCAAAAACCCTACATCAATTTTGTTAGACCCTAGAGGGGGGGGTGATTAGGGTCTTATGCTAATCTAATCCGATTTAAATGCCAATTAAAACTAATTGATGAGTTATCCTAGCAAGTATGAAATATAACAAGATATGTAAACTAGGATAAGCAATATGAATAAAAGAATATATCCTATCAATGAGATATTACAAGTATATGAGCAAGGATATATAAACTAACACAAGGGTAAAACAAACTAAACTAGATAGTGGGCAATATGATCAACAAGCAATATACAAGGACGATATAAGATATGAACATAAAAAAAAGTACGCCAATGCAATCACAAACAAACGATATGATTACGGAGTTCGGTCCCCACGACCTACGTCTCCGCTCCTCACCTCGAGGAGATCTCCACTATCACAACCGGGTTTTCTACGTTCACCCGAACAACGTTTACACCTCACAATACAATCACTATGCAATCACACCTCACACACTAAGTGTTGGTCCTAGCCCGTGTCCTCCTCCTCAAGTGCTCGGTTACAACCTCTCCCTAGGCACGTCAACCGACGCCACTCCTCTTGGATTCGACCCCGTCTCTCACCACACACTTCTCTCGGTGTACAAGTGTATTACAAGTGAATCCTCACAATTAAGCACAATATAAATCAATTGATTGTTCTCTAAACAAGATGAGAACTCAATTAAGCTCACTCTCAATGTCACAAACCCACAAACCTAAATTATACTATGAATGTAAATACAATAAGCTCAATAGGTTGTGTGTGAACAAAGAGATAAAACAATATAAACTCAATATGAAATCTAGCTTATGAAATTAAGAACAAACTTATAAAATGCTAGAATTGAGTTTAAGGAAACTTCTCTATAGATGACAAGAGAGAGGGAGAAGAATGAATGCTCAAACACCAAGGATGATCTCCACTTGCTCTTGTGAAATTGAATTCACAAACTCAAAACACTCAAATGCTTAAAAGCTTATAAACACACTTTAAACAAACTTAAACCCTTGATTAAAACTTTCTTAAACTAGTTTTAAAACTCTCTTGGTTCACTTGAAAAGACATCAGCAATGGGGTATATATACCCACTCAAAGCTCAGCCAAAAACCCCAAAACGAAATGACCAAAAACCCCAGCAAACAGCTCAGAGAAAGAGCCGTTAAAAAGCAACGGCTATATTGTCGGTCGACCGAAAATTCCGTCGGTCGACCGATGGAAAAATTCGGTCGACCGATGGAAAGTTCGGTCGACCGTTATCCAGGTCGAAAACAGGAAATCAAGCAAACACTTATCCGGTCGACCGGTGCGGTCGACCGATGGAGCTCTCGGTCGACCGCACCGGTCGACCGACCAACTCTCTGCTGCATGGTGACGAAAGAACAAATGATCGGTCGACCGCAGCCCAGAGAACTTTTGACCTCAGGTTCGGTCGACCGGTACGGTCGACCGAAAACAGATATGACAGAAACTGAAACCTGTTTTGCTGGTTTTAAAATGCTGTTTAAAAATATCAAATAAATTCCAAAAAATGTAAAACTTTGGGGAATGATTGTAGACATGATAATAAACATGCTACAACGACTGGTTTCGAAAAAGGACTTCCCAAATGAAAAATATCATCATTTTACAAAATAGTCCAAAACATGAAAACCTGAAAATTGATATTTTGATATTTTGACTTAAACAACATTTTGAAACCTTATGAAATGATTGTATAGACTTGATAAAAGATATAACATGTTGTTATGAAGTCTATAATCTAGAAATACAATATTTTCATAAATTTGCATATTCTATGCAATATATTCAAAACACTAAATATGATTTCATTAAATATAAGCTTGTTAAAGGTGAAATCATATATAGGCATATAAACATGAAACAAAATAGTATTTTCCAATTCTATTCATTTGTTTCATAGTAAAACTTGAAAACTATCAAACCAAAACATATATGTATATATATAACTATATATATACAAAAACCAAAACGTGTATGTGTGTATATGATTGAGCTTAAAGTACTAACACACATAATATAAATTCCTAAACTAAATTACCCAAGCTTGATTGGTCTTCAATAAGCTCTACTTGGTAATCTCGCGGATGAAGCTTGAACTTGGATCTTGAACTTTGAATAGCAAGGCTTCACCGACATTCCGCCAACCTCCTTTGGATATGATCGTTGAAGCTCTATTCCATCCATCCTCCAACTACGTTGTTTGTCTATAAAACATAGGAATGCACAAACACTAGACAAACAACATTAGTAATAAATTGTTTGTTAAACATCATCAAAACAAGAAGGCCAACAATCTCCCCCTTTTTGATGATGACAAACAATTTACAAAAAGGAATATATGCATGAAGGAAATGAACATATACAAGATAATACACATGCATATAAATGTATACTCACAATATTTCTCCCCCTTTGACAACATCAAAAAGGGGACAAAAGAATTAAGAGAGCGAAAGCTCCCCCTATCAATAAGCATAGGTGAGTATATAAAAAAATATATAGGGATTGCTCCCCCTATCAAAAAGCCATATAGAAAATATGCAATGAAGATCATGGCAAACATATGTGAGCAAGCATAGATGGAAAATATGCTAAACACAACTCACATACTTAAAGACAATGAGAACACATATGAATATATCAATGTGAAAGAAGTGTCTCATTAGCACAAAAAATGTAGAAACCATATAAAAGAATAGATTTATGAAATCAAAAGAAGAGGAACATGAGAATCATGCAAAAAGTTTTCAAATGAAAACAAATCAACCAAAAGAATTCATAAATCAAAGTTTATATTCAAAAACAATGTTTGATCAATAAAGAAAAATTTTCTTTACATAACTTGATCAAACCACTCATAGAATACATTATAAAGCACGAATAGATGATCCATTAGCACAAACACATAAATATCATCATATAAGTGAAATATAATGAATTCAAAGCAATAATTCAAAACAAAATCTTTGATAAAAGAATTTCAAGAGAGGCAACAATATATCAAGCTCTTAAGCTTGTTCTAACCCATATAATCATTCTAGCATCCGGTAAACATGATTTGGGAATAAACACCCAATAAATCCGGAGGGTTATATAAATACAAACCTCTCATCAAAATCAAGACTAATAATTATGAAAACAAAAGATTTGATAAAAGAAAAATTGTTTTCATAACCAAAAGATCTTAAAACATAATTTTCAAAACCAAGACAAAGAAAAATAAAAATACTAAAATTCTTTGTTTAAAATCAAATTTCTTTTGGTACCCAAGAACTCTTGGTACCAAACGATTTAGGGACATGACCCCTATCATTCAAGCTCAAAGCCCTAGGGTTATGAACCCATTTGGGCGCATTTAGTGCACGGGTCCGGTCATAGCAATAATTATGCAAATGACCCATTCGATTGCAATAAGTGCAATGAAGAGGATGCATTTGGTTATGTTGACCATGTGGATGTGCACGAGGAACATTTGCAAATAAAGATGGTCTTTTAAGATTATTTTGCAAATGAGAAACATTTTGAAATAATGTTGGTCTACTTGAAATATTTTGCGATTTAGAAACTTTTCGCAAATCAAAACAAAACTTGGCTAAGTGACCAACTCTACCACAAAAATCACAATGATACACATTAGCATGCTTATGATGAACAATGGGTGCATGTGTGTGTACATGTGATGAAGAAGAAGCCTTATGAGATGCACAAGAAGAATTAATATTCTTATGTTTTTGTGCATCATAGCAAAACTTAGCTAAATGGCCTTTTCGACCACAAATGGAGCATTTATAAGTTTTACTATACAAGTGTGCAAAGTGTACGGGTTTAGAAGTTGTAGTACTAGACTTTGCACCCAAGTCCATAAGTTTCTTATTATCTACAATGCATGTTTTAAGGGTTGAATCTAAAGATGATATTCGGTTTTTCACAAGATTCAATTCATCATTATGCATACAAGCATTGGAAATAGAAGTAGATGAAACATGATCATTTCTAAAAGAATTAAACTTATTTCTAATAGTTTCTACTTCTATCATGGCATTATTATTAGCATGAGTTAAACTAGCAATAGATGAAGACATGTTATTATTTTCCAAACTTAATAACTCATTGTTTTCTTTTAAAATAGCATTCTCTTTAACAACAATATCACGTTTGAAAGCTAGCGACTCATGATCGGATTTTAGACTAATATGCTTGCTTTTAAGATCAATAAAATTATTTTGCAATTTTGTATAGGCATGAGATAATCTATCAGATCAATAAAATTATTTTGCAATTTTGTATAGGCATGAGATAATCTATCATATGCACAAGCGAGTTCATTGATGGATATATCACTTTCGGATTCCGAATCGCTTACCACACTAGGGCTATCGCCTAGTGGCCGTGTGCATGATGATGCTCCACACTCACTTGAAGAATAATCCTCCAAACTACGTTGGATTTCCTCCAAGTTGCCTTGATGTGCTTCTATGAATTTCCATAAATTGTAAGCACTATCAAAATGAACAAATTTGTTAGAAAAGGATGAGTCAAAGGCATTAAGCAAATATTCTAACAAAATCTTGTTCATTGAAAACATTTTCTTATCATGATTGCTCCACTTGGATATCCCTAAAGTGGTCACAATATAAGCACAATCAATAATTTTCCATAAGTTAATATTTCTAGATTCAACAAATAGTTTAAATCTAGAAGCCCATTTTGCATAGGGAAAATTAATGAATTTAGGAGCAACATTGAATTCATAGCCTAAACAAAATACATTCATATTCAAGATATATATATATGAAAATATGCAAGCAATACAAAAGTAATCATAACTAGATTAGCACAAATAAGATAACTTGGATCTTTAACTCAAGGTGGTTAGACCTTAAATCAAAGAGCACCAAGCTCTGATACCAATTGTTAGACCCTAGAGGGGGGGTGATTAGGGTCTTATGCTAATCTAATCCGATTAAATACCAATTAAAATTAATTAATAAGTTATTCTAGCAAGTATGAAATATAACAAGATATGTAAACTAGGATAAGCAATATGAATAAAAGAATATATCCTATCAATGAGATATTACAAGTATATGAGCAAGGATATATAAACTAACACAAGGGTAAAACAAACTAAACTAGATAGTGGGCAATATGATCAACAAGCAATATACAAGGACGATATAAGATATGAACATAAAAAAAAGTACGCCAATGCAATCACAAACAAACGATATGATTACGGAGTTCGGTCCCCACGACCTACGTCTCCGCTCCTCACCTCGAGGAGATCTCCACTATCACAACCGGGTTTTCTACGTTCACCCGAACAATGTTTACACCTCACAATACAATCACTATGTAATCACACCTCACACACTAAGTGTTGGTCATAGCCCGTGTCCTCCTCCTCAAGTGCTCGGTTACAACCTCTCCCTGGGCACGTCAACCGACGCCACTCCTCTTGGATTCGACCCCGTCTCTCACCACACACTTCTCTCGGTGTACAAGTGTATTACAAGTGAATCCTCACAATTAAGCACAATATAAATCAATTGATTGTTCTCTAAACAAGGTGAGAACTCAATTAAGCACAACTCTTAGTCACAAACCCACAACCCCAAATTATACTATGAATGTAAATACAATAAGCTCAATAGGTTGTGTGTGAACAAAGAGATAAAACAATATAAACTCAATATGAAATCTAGCTTATGAAATTAAGAACAAACTTATAAAATGCTAGAATTGAGTTTAAGGAAACTTCTCTATAGATGACAAGAGAGAGGGAGAAGAATGAATGCTCAAACACCAAGGATGATCTCCACTTGCTCTTGTGAAATTTGCTCCACAAACCAAACTCAAACAACTCTTAACTCTCTTAATACAAATTAAACTCTTGATTAAAAACCTTTCTTAAACTTGTTTTTAAAACTCTCTTGGCTCTATTTAAAGAAAAACAGCAATGGGGTTATTTATACCACTTGAAATCTCAGCCCAAAACCCCCAAAACAGAAGACCAAAACCCCCGAAAATCAGCTCAGAAAATAGCCGTTGAGAACAACGGTTCTATTGTCGTCGACGAAATTCCGTCGGTCGACCCGATGAGAGCAAAAACACGAAAGAAACGTTCTGGACCATCGCGGTCGACCGGTGCGGTCCGACCGAATGAATTTTCGGTCGCGTACCGGTCGACGGACAGACTCTCTGTTCGTCCCAGTGAACATATGAAACTCAGGTTCGGCCCTCGACCGGTAGCGGTCGAGCCGAAATCTGATAGCATCTTCAAATGAAATTTTGGGAAATGTATATAAACATGTAAATGAACATGTTACAAAAAGAATTTTCCAAATTGCTTTTCCCATTTGTGAAAAATCATCATTTTGCAAAATAGTTCAAAACACGAAAATATAAACATGTGAAATTTGATATTTTGGCTAAACCATGTTTTGAAACTTTGAACAATGATTATATAGACTTAATAAAGTATGTATATGATTATTGTTAAGTCCAAAAACTAGGAATACAATATTTTCACAAAATTGCATATTCTATGCAATATTTTCAAAACACTAAATATGATTTCATTTGATATAAGCTTGTTAAAGACGAAATCATATATAGGCATATAAACATGAAACAAAATAGTATTTTCTAATTCTATTCATTTGTTTCATATATAAACTCGAAACCTATTAAACCAAAAAACATATATGTATATATATATATATAACTATATATATACAAAACCAAAACCAAAGTGTGTATGTGTGTATATGATTGAGCTTAAAGTACTTAACACACATAATATAAATCCTAAACTAAGTTACCCAAGCTTGGTCTTGATCTTCATTGTAGCTCAACTTGGTACACGTTACGGATGAAGCTAAACTTGGATCTTGAACTTGAATTGTACGATGCTTCACTCCACAGTTCCACCAACCTCCTCTTAATATGATCGTGTAGGCTTAATCCATCCAACCTTCAACTACGTTGTTTGTCTACAATGAATAGATAATACAAGCACTAGACAAACAACATTAGTTATAAATTGTTTGTTAAACATCATCAAAACAAGAAGGCCAACAAATTTCTTGTGAGTTTTTTGAACACTGTAAAGTAAAATACCAACACAAGGACGAGATCATCGACACGTGGCACGGGAGAACGGGTTGTTTGCACTTTTGGATTGCTTGTTGTTCATTTCAGAGGCCTGCACATTAGATTAAGGCAGGATCATCTGCATCCAAACCTTACCCATAGTTTATTTACATGTTTTTATGAAGTAATATGACAGATATGATGCTTAAAACTTAATCTAATGTGAAAAAGATTAGATTTTTGATATTAAACCGGAAACAAATATTAGATCTACATAGTTTTCTTACTATTTATGATAGAAATGCGATCTAATCATTAGTGTTGTTTTTAATTTTGTTTTAATTATGTTAATCATGCTTAGGACATGTTTAAACCCTAGTTCGATGTTTTATTGAGTTTTACTGTGGATTTATTGAGCCTAATCAACTATTTTGAGTATAAAAATAGTTCTTTTATAATATATGAGTTATAGATTAAATCTTTTTGTGTTTAAAAGATTATGCATAGATTTTCAGAAGTAAAATAAGATTTGAAAAAAATTTAAACATGCGTTTTAACTTAGTTTTGATGATTCTATCGATGTTTTGATGTTTTCATGCATGTTTAGGATTTACATGTAATAGTTAATATTGTGATTCTTGTTTCATGTGTTGAATAATCTTCAGAAATATTAATTTTGCATTTGTAATATTCTATTAAAGTTTTACAATGAGTTAAACAAGTTAGAATCATGAAGTACACACAAACACGAATTTGCAGCAAGCAGGCTGAGAACCTTTGGTCGATCGACCGCCGCACAAGGCACGGTCAACCGCCAGGCATATCCGAGCCTGTGCATATTTTGTCTCATGTCCGCTAAATTCGAGGGATTTTCTCGATCTGTGTAAGTTATATTATGATGTTTATGGTCTGTTAAACACCTGAGGTGTATGTGAACACAAGATATAGGTTCGCACATTGAGATATGTGCATGAACACTTGAATACATATTTCAAAATTGAGTATACATGCATAGTTGAGATGCATAACATATGTTTGAGTTGATAGTTGTTGGCATAAAACATGATAATGCATAACCTAGGAGTATTTAGACGTTTTCCCATAATGAGACCTCGGTGGTAATAATACTCAAAGACGATCGGGGTGTTTCCAGATTGGGCTAATACTCCTACATTCTATTGTACGATCATCTGAATGCATCATCCAGAATAGGGGAGATAAAACCTATTGTTGCAAACCGATTGAGTAAGGACGTTAAATCCACATGATATGTGAGAACCTTACAAGAGTATCGTTATTTGATATATCATATACACACACATATTTTATTGGTTATATATATATACAGTCAAACAGTCAACAGACACATGCATTAATTACCTTATTAAACACATGCATTAATTACATCAACGCAGTGAATCTAGATTCACTACAGTGTACCCAGATTCATTACCTTAACGAACACGTCATTCACTGCAGTGAATCCAGATTCATTTCCTCAACGAACACGTTTTTTACTGCAGTGAATCCAGATTCACTACAGTGAATCCAGATTCATTACCTTAACGAACATGTTTTTCACTGTAGTGAATCCAGATTTGTGTTCATTGAGGTAATTAATGCATGTTCTGTTGACTGTTTGACTGACTCCCAGCCATTGGATTCATCTAGATCCAATGGATGATATTGGTTTTTAGTTTTTAGGCTAAGGAGGTTTTTATTAGAACCTCTCCATATATATATATATATATATATATACTAATATATATATATATTATTATATATATACTATTTATACTTATTATAATATTACTATATATACTATATATATTATATATATATACTATATACTAGTATATATTATATATCTTATATATATATATATAGAAAAACTTATGTTAACTTAAGTGGACGTTCACTAAGTTTCTTAGTCATTGATGATCACTTGATTGAGCTACATTATGGATGATCCGCTCTGTTGCACTTTATCTACATATTCTAAAACCCAAACACATCAAATTTGGGATAAATCCGTCGTGGTTTGACCCTCCGTCAAGCTATATAAAAAGTTCTATTCATTCAAAACAGTTAAAATTGATATGAGTGGATGAATGGTCAAACCACGATGGGTTCACCCCAGATTTAGTGTGTTGGAGTTTTAGAATATATAGATCAAATTCAACAAAGCGGATCATCCACAATGTAGCTCAATCAAGTGATCATCAATTATATATATATATATATAGTTGTAGTTTGCTTCCATGCTAGTTACCCAAGAGTAGGGTATGATTTTGAGTTTGACAGATATGGTCTGTTTTCTGGGAATAATTTATGCTGGATGATACTTCTTATGTTTGTGCAAACTACATGGGGGTAGACTGAGTTTTGACATAGCTCACCATGTGTGAGGGTTAGAGTTGTAGTTTTACTTCCATGTATTGCTTCTCTTTACTTTTAATTGGAATCAATGATTAGCGATTTACAATTTGAGACACACAGTATATACATGAGGGTTTTCTTTTTTGAATTATTTTGCTCGACGTACTAGTCTCATGTTATGGGTTTCTAATTATTGATTTCCTTTAGATTGTTTATCTTTAGTTCGGTGTTAATATTTCGGTATCTACAATTTGAAACATATGATATATACATGAGGGTTTTCTCATTTGAATTATTTCGCTCGACGTGCTACGTCTCTCACTTTGTAGGTATCTAAATATTAATTCTGTTAGATACGGGGAAAATAATTTAGGTAGACTATGTTTAATAGGTAGAGCCTCCATTTCATCTAGTAGCCCTTCCCCTGGGGCGGATAGAGGTGATCTTGCTATAGCGCTCTGATGCTCTTGCAGTTGTTCTTTTTATTTTATATTTCTTTTCAGATAGCTCGGAGCTCTGGAGAGCCGCAGGATGACGGAGTTCTAACATAGTCGTCATTGTATGATTTTACCATTAGAGGCTCCACTGTAGTTTTATATTTTCATTTAGATATTAGAGTTTCATTTCCATATTGTAAAGGCAGTGTTCCTTAATTTTGTTTCTAGTTGACTCATGATTGAGTTAGTTCATACTATTTCAAACATATTACAGATTGTTCGGTTAAGACATGATTTTATATATGAGATGTCCTTTTATATCATATCTATTGTATTTATTTCCTTTACTCTGACTGTTTTGTGCCTACACTTTTTTTTGATTCCACTAGAGGATATTACTGTGATTGGTAAAATGTGTTAATGCATTGTGTGGGTGCATGACAGGTTTGACATCCTTGGATTCACCTTGAGCTGCAGCCTTGTGTGAATCCAGGGGCGTCACATTGTGTAAGGTATTTCTTGATCTCCTCAAATGCCTTTTGGCAATCTCCATCCCAAACGAATGAAATTTCTTTCTTCATCAGCTTGGTGAAGGGCTGACAGCATTCTGAGGGGTTTGATATGAATTTCCGGATGTACGCCAATCTACCTTACAAGCCTCTGACCTCTTTGATATTTCTCGGAGGTGACATTTCTTGGATAACACAAACCTTTTCTGGATCGAGAAAAATCCCTTTAAATGTTACTATGAATCCCAGGAATTTATCGCTAGACACCATGTTTACGTTGAAAGTTGATTTCTTCATTGCGGGACTCATTACAACTTCAGTCATTATAATAGGTTCAAAAAAAGAAAGACTTTTTATAAGTCTCCTTACACGATGAAAATAAAAAAGGTTATAACTTTCTTGAAAACACACTTATAGAGATTGTTTATCGGTCTTCTACTTGTGCAGGATCTTTGCGGGTGCCAGGGTTTATCCGTGGACTACAAAATAATCAAATCCGATTAATTTTGTTACTTTTCGAAGAGACAAGAAATTTAAGTGATTATCTCAGCAACAGTGAGATAAACACTCTTCATAAGATCACAGTAACGATGTGATCTCAAGGGAAGCGGATGAACGGGGTTAAAAGAATTGTAGATCTATCAACCTCTCCTCCTTTATGTTAAAGAACTCGCCAAGAACTTACTTCCTCCTTGCTAAAATTCATGCTCCTCCACTCTCCAATTCGACAAGGCTTCGCCGTTTGCTCAGAATTCCTGATTCGTGTGAATAAAGGCCCTAGGTATGAATTTATAGGTTTCAGAAGCTCTATTTTCGAATAAGAATGACCGATTTGAACTCATCTTTAGTTATAACTACTTAACCATATTTCAAGATAGCTTCAAATCAGTTGGAGAGGCTTTAGGCTGAAGAAATCCTGAAATCTTATCGAAAAACTAGTTTCCGGGAGGTTAACAGGCGAAAAACAACATTTCTGGGTGTGAGACACCAATGGTGTCTCAGCCATGGGCTAAGACATGATTGGTGTCTTGGCCTTGGCCGAGACACACTTGGTGTCTCATCCTTGGTCGAGACGCCATTTGGCATGTTTTGATCGTTTTGCCTCTAATTCTCCCGTCCAATCTCAGAATGACATTATTCAAAATGCATTGGAAAGCCGGAGAAGAGACCTACAAAGTCCCGTGGATGAAACATATATGGAGTGAGTGAGACATGAGTGGCACTCCATCTTTTGTGGGTGAAATGTAACTATCGATCGAGTCATTTCTTCATTATTTCACTGTCCTGTAGATTCTATGCTATGTCAACTCGCTTCATACGCTCATTAGCTTTAGTACGATATCAAATAATCCCCCTTAACTTCGATAATGATGTTTATCACCTTCTCCTTATCTCGAGCTGCATGCGAGAACCTATAGGCAATGTTTGACGCCTACAGATACACCCTCCAAAGTGTTTCAGTCTCGTTCTTTTCTAGAAGAGTCTGAAATACTTTGAATATGATAGGCCCAACCTTCAATTGACGTAAAGAGACCTATAACTAGCTTCAATTCTTGACTTCTTCAGTTCTCAGTCTATTCAGTATTTTGTCAAATAGCTAAAATTCTTCCGGTGCTGCATTTATCGTCTAACCGTTGTCGAAGTCTCGAACTGAAACTGGTGTATTGGTTTTTGATTTTAGCTCATATCGTTGACTCAACATTGAACTGATTATCTTTGTCGAGGATTCGTGTCTGAATCATGACTAAAATCCCAGAATTATCCTTTGACTGGGAGTTGATCTGAGCCTTGTTTTGGCGAAAATTGTTAACGTGTTGACTGACATTAACTTTTATTTGCAACGCATTGACCAGCGTTGACTTTTATTTGCAATGTGTTGACTGGTGTTGACTTTCATCATAATGCATTGACCGACGTTGACTCATGACAGGCATGAATATAGTATATACTCATACGTTAACTGGAGTCTACACAGTTTAAGCTCGATCGGTGTTGTAACGCGTGACAAGCCCAAGTGTAGAGGCTGTAGGACCAACTGTTGATGTCGGTTCATCTGTCGATATGGATCTTGCCCTTACATCATGATATTAGAGCTGATACAACTACCATTACGAATGCTTTAAAGGTTCCTTGTGGAGACTTTAGCTAGAATTGGTATTGTCTCAGGTGTTCAAGTTACGAGACCAACTGGTGAAGCTGGTGCGTCAATGACGATTGTATTTATAGGATTTTTGGCAAACCCTCAGTCATTAACGGATTTGATGTGCCTTTACCAATTACCGTTTGAATCGAGCTAGCATGTGAATTATTAAACCCGTTTTACATGTAATATTGTGATTAGATAATAAAATCTCTTAGACTTGGTGCTATGATTTTGAATACATGGACTTTGTCATTTTCATAAAAAATGACTAACCGACAACACGTGCTAGGCGTAGACTTATCTCTAATTAGGGATCGAGATAAATTCCCCCAAACATAGATTCTAGTGTATTTTTTATGGAAAATACTAACGACAACGCATGTTAGGCATAGACTTATCTCTATTTAGGAATTGAGATAAAGTCTCCCATACATGGATTCTGGTGTCTTTTTCGTGGCGAAAGACTTACCAGCAGTATGTGTTAGATACAGGTTTATCTCTATTTATGGATCGAGATAAAGTCCCTCATGCATGAAAATCATGGATTTTGATGCTAGAAAATGATGTCTTCTCTTGGGGAAAAGACGAACCCGGTGTCGGAGAGGAAAAATTTTATATTCTATCTCTTGCTGTAAAAGAAACTCAAAGTGGGATCTCCACTTCGAGAACTTGAAAGGTGAAACTATGAGAGATCTTCACTTTGAGAATCGAAAAGATTAAGATAACCCTAACTGTTTAAATGTTTGACTATCCAATCTGAAAGTGGATTTCTCGTTTATCGAGATGGTAATTTTGACTTTAGCCCTAACTGTTTAAAGGTTTGACCAAACGAGAATTTTAAAATGACCCTAATTGTAGGAAGGTTTGATCGCCTGATGTGGGTGGAAGACTCTTATTTATCGAAAGAAAATTTTGGTTTTGGCCCTAACTGTTTAAATGTTTGACCAAATGGGAGTTGAGACGATCCTAACTGTTTAAAGGTTTTATCGTTTAATTTGAAAGTGGACCTCTAGTTCATATAAAAAATTGAGAGAGGATTTTGGCTTTGGCCCTAACTGTTTAAAGGTTTAACCAAATAAGGGTTTGAGACGACCCTGACTGTTTAAAGGTTTGATCATTCAATTTGAAAGTGGACCTCTCGTTCATAGAAGGAATCGAGAGGGGATTTTGGTTATGGTCCTAACTATTTAAAGGTTTGACTGAGCAGGAATTTTAAAACGACCCTAACTGTAGGAAGGTTTGATTGCCTGATGTGGGTGGAAGACTCTCGTTTATTGAAAGAGAAATCTGGTTTTGGCCCTAACTATTTAAAGGTTTGACCAAATAGGAGTTGAGACGATCCTAACTGTTTAAAGGTTTGATCGTTCAATTTGAAATTGGACCTCTCATTCATAGAAGAAACCGAGAGGGGATTTTATCTTTGGCCCTAAATGTTTAAAGGTTTGACCAAATAGGGGTTTGAGATGACCCTACCTGTTTAAAGGTTTGATCATTCAATTTGAAAGTGGACCTCTCATTCATGGAAGGAATTGAGAGGAGATTTTGGTTTTGGTCTTAACTGTTTAAAGTTTTGACTAAATGGGGGTTTGAGATGACCCTAACTATTTAAAGGTTTAATCGTCTAATTTGGAAGTGGACCTCTCGTTCATGGAAGGAATCGAGAGGGGATTTTTGTTGTGGTCCTAACTATTTAAAGGTTTGACCGAGTGGGAGTGTGGTGATACAAATAACAGTGGGAGTGCTAATTTGTACAAATCACTGTGTCAATACAGTGGGAGTTTCTAGTGTTTAGTTACAAGGGCTTTAACACCAGGGGATTTGAAATTTCCAATATATGTCTGGATTCTAACAATGGAACTATTGAGTGCACCGACACAATGAGAGTTTGAGTGGATGTAATCATGAAGAATTTTATGAACCCACCGTCAATTAATTTAACCAGTAAGGTGTTAGACCCTAATGCTACTAAGAAAGAACCCTAGAGGAGGGTGAATAGGGTTTATGCTAATCTAATCTGATTTATGCTAATTTAAAACTTTACTAACAAATATATCCTAACACAAGAGATATGAACAATATATGTGAAATGATAATAAACTAAGGGTAATATGAACACAAACAAGATAGTGAGAATATAAATAATAAGCAATAGACTGAGGCTATATAAGATATGAACACAAAAATAAGTACGCTAATGCAATCACAAACAAACGATATGATCATAGAGTTTGGTCCCCATGACCTACGTCTCCGCTCCTCACCTCGAGGAGATCTCCACTATTACAACCGGATTTTCTACGCTCGCCCGAATAATGTTTACACCTCACACTTAGTTTTCTAGCTAACCGAAAACTCTACAATCTCACACTCTTGAAATCACACTTTACACCCTCTCAAATGTTGGTCTCTAGTCCGTATCTCTCTTAAGTGTTCGAATTACCACCTCTCACTAGGCTTTACTACCGACCCCACTCCTCTTGGAGCCGACCTCGTCTCTCACCAACCACTTCTCTCGGTGCACAAGTGTAATACAATGTGCAACTCATAATTAGGCTCACAAATATAAATTTGTTCTCTATAATAGATGAGAACACAATTAAGCTCACTCTCAATGTCACAAACCCATAACCCTAAATTATACTATGAATGCAAAGACAATAAGCTCAATAGGTTGTGTGTGAACAAAGAGTATTAATGAAACAATTAAACTCAATATTAAAATCTAGCTTATGGAAATTAGAATCAAAATAATAAATAGCTAGAATTGAGTTTAAGGAAACTTCTCTATAGATCAAGAGAGAGAGGGAGAAGAGTTGAATGCTCAAACACCAATGGATGATCTTCCTCAAGCTCTTGTAAAATTGTCTCCACAAAACAAACTCTCAAATGCTTAAAAGCTTTTTAAACAAACTTAAACCAAAACTCAACCCCTTGTTAAAACACTCTTAAACTAGTTTAAAACATTTCTCTTGAGTAAATAAAACTGAGGATATATGAGGGTATTTATAGGAACCCCAAAGCCAAGAGAAAATAAGGCAAAAAGACCAAAAATCCAAAACTGGAACAGGCTGAAAAAAACTAGCCGTTACACCATCAGTCGATTGACGCCTTTCATCAGTCGACTGATGAGCTGACCGTTAGAGGTATTTTCCAGCTCATCAGTCGACTGATGACCTTATCAGTCGGCCAAGATTAAACAGAAACATTTTGTTATTCCAGGTGTTTTCTTCAGTTGATACACCAGTCGACTGATGTCATCAGTCGACTTACCAGTCGACTGATAACAGGTTATCAGCCTGTTTTGAAACAGAAATCTGATTTTCAAACTCCTTTTAAAAATAGCAAATAAAATTAGAAAAATATAAAACTTTGAGAAATGATTTTAGACATGATAATAAACATGTTACAAAAACTAGTTTTCAAAAAAGCACCTCCCAAATGAGAAATCTCTTCATTTTACAAAATAGTCCAAAACATAAAAATGAAAACATACTTGTTTTGATATTTTGACTACACCATGTTTTAAAACTTTATAAACTGATTTTATAGACTTAATAGAAGATGTATATTATGATTGTTAAGTCTATAAACTAGAAAAAGTTGTAACTCAAGATGACAATGGAATCAATAACAAAGAAAGACACGAATTTTCCCGCGAACAATGATAAATCTCTTCATTTTACAAAATAGTCCAAAACATGAAAATGAAAATATACTTGTTTTGACATTTTGACTACACCATGTTTTGAAACTACATAAACTGATTTTATAAACTTAATAGAAGATATATATTATGATTGTTAAGTCTATAAACTAGAATACAATATTTTCACATATAATCATGAAAAAAATATATATGTATATTTGTTGTTCATTTTCATGTATATGTGGCAAAACACATTGTTTATCAAAACCAAACATAGTAACTATGAAACATGTATGTATGTATATAAATAAGTATTTGTTTCATATTTAAACTAGAAAATCATAAAACCAAAACTTGTGTATATATATATAACTATATATATATACAAAGAAACCAATAAAATGTGTGTGTATATAATTAAGCTTAAAGTACCAACACACATAATATAAACCTAAACTAATTCACCAAGCTTTGATCTTCAACGAAGCTCTTCTTGGTAAACTTGCGGATGAAGCTTGAACTTAGATCTTCAACTTGAATTGCAAGGCTTCATACCACAATTCCGCCAACCTTCATTGGATATGATCGTGAATGCGTAATTCCATCCATCCTCCAACATGTTGTTTGTCTAAAATAAATAGATAAACATAAACACTAGACAAATAACATTAGTGGTAAATTGTTTATTAAACATCATCAAAACAAAGAGGTCCACATGAGGGATTTTATGATGGAGGACTGTGAATCGTCAAGCACTTCACAATTACACAGTGGTGATTTCACGAGGGAAAATTAACTTTATGAAGTCATTGAATCTCGTCTCGATGAAAGAGTGCTCTAGGAGTCACGTTGGGAGGGTTTTAATCATCTTAGAAATGATTAAATAGCCACAGTGGGAGGTTCTTAATCATTTTTTATCATGATTAAGAATCAATTGGTTTTGGGTTATCCTTAAGAATATCTTGTGTAATATTCTCCAGGAACTTCTCATTGGAATGCATTGAGGTATTCCACCTCCAGCTCTTTGGCGAACTTGAATCCAATTGTGTTCAGCCATGTTATCGGGTTATCCTTAAGAATATTATGAGTAATATTCTCCAGGAACTTCCCATCAAAGGTAGGGAATAGTTTAGCCTCATATACTAGTTAGAGGTTTGGGAAACAGTTTATACTTGTATATCTATTGGAGTAAAAAGGATGAGCAGTTTAACCTCATATACCTGTCGGAAGATAGGTCGTCTTTATTTGGCTTGTTTTATCGTTATGATGCTAGAGTCAATTAAGGCTTGGATTTTGTTTTTGAGGCCAAAGCAAGTCTTGGTGGGATGAAGAACCCTCCTGTAGTATGCACAGTATTTTGGATCCATAATCCTCTTAGCTCCCTCCTTATCTTTACTAAGTGGTAGATCAATTTTGTTGTTAGCGAGGAGGTACTTCAAGATAACTGGAACTTTATCATCTTTGAAAGAATACTCCTTCTGAAACCTTAGATCAGGAGTCCTTCACTATTTCTGAAGTTGTTGTTATGATGTTTTTAACATCAACATCAACCACAGGTGCTGTAACTGGCTTCTCTTGGCCTTCTTTCTTATGAGGAAACACTCAACCTGTTCTCCATGCAGTTTTAATTCCTTCTAGGTGGTTGAGGGGACAACCCCCATGACTTTGAGGACATCGAGGGAGAGATTGTGATGGTAGGTCTGGAGTATGAACTCCTCTGTGACCTGATCTCGGCAATTCATCACCTTATTTTGAAAACGTTTTATGAAGGTGTCAATTAACTCTCCATTCTTCTGCTTCTCATCCAGAAGAGCTCCAATTGATACTTCAGTGTCATCATCAAAGAAATTGATGAGGAATGAGTTTATCATATCGTCCCAGTAGTTGATGCTTCCTGGCTTGAGACGTCGATACTAATCGAAGGCATCCCCACAAAAGGTGCCTACAAATGACCGAATCATCAAGAGTTTGTGTTCAAAGATCATTCCCAGGTAGGACTTGAAGTAGATTAAATGATGAGTGGGCGAACCTCTCCCATCAAATGACGTGAAGTTAATTAAATTGAACTTCGTCGGGTATGGGATTGAATCCTACTCTCTTGGGTATGGACATGGGATACTAGTCTTCTTCACCTCTTGAGCAGTCATCAAGATTTTACTTTCCAGATCCTTCATCTTTTTATCCTTGCCTGCATCTTTCTTTGGGTGATTTTGGAGAGGAACAATGAGACCACCCCCAGCGTTGTTATTGTCGATGGGACCACCCCCAACGTCCATGTTGTCAGGAGGGGTATCGACATTGATATTTTCTTCAACTTTCGAATCGCTATCTACATGATTGGTACTGTTGTAACAACTGGATTCACCATGCTGATTTGATAAATATTAAAGTTATTGGGCATGTAAATCCTTGACCCGTTGCACGACCATCTCCATTTCGATTTTAAAATCTTCTTTCTGTTTGGCCAAGGCTTCTTAAAAAAATTGAGCCACTTGTTTGGTAGTGATCGAGCTTGCCCCATGAGGGCTACGTTTTGAAATTAAAACGTATCCTTGAGGACTGCATTTGCATGTTGAAATGTATCCCGAAGGACTGCGTTTTGCTTTTGAAATGTGCTCGTGAGGGCTATATTTTAAGCTGATTATGCGTGGCTCATACTTGGGCTCATCAATGCAGCGCTCGAGTTGAGGCTCACAAATGCGGAGTTCACGTTGATTGAAAGATCGGCTCTCTTGGAGATAGGCTCGTTGTAAGGATTTTCTCCTCCGTCAAGCGGCATTCTTTTTTGCCTGTTTTAAGGCCTTTGTAGTGAGGTCATCTGCATTGACAGAGCTTGTCGCTGCAATGGGCCTCTTCTGACCTGATATACGTTGCTTTGATGCAGTCATGATATCTTCAACTCGTTTGATGAGTCCAACAGAGGCCGAGCCTACTCCTTCAAAGGAGGGGCTGTCCGAGCCATATAGTCCAAAGGGGAGGACCTCCTTTGGTGGTTCAACAAGAGTTTTGGTCTCTTTGGAGACCACACAAACCCTACGCATAGCCTTGGGGCTAAGGTATCTAGAGGAAAATACCTCTTCGTACTTGGCTTGGTCGAATTCCACGATGAGGGTCTCGATCATTATTCCAGCGAGGTTGATGTCAGATTGCACCACCACTTCTTTGTTAGTGAAGCTAGTCCCCAGTGGAGTCGCCATCTTTTATTTGGTGAGAAAATTGAAAGAAGAAAATGGAGAATTGAATTTGTATTATTCTCTCTAACAGACTTAGAAAAAGAATTAATTACAATTCTCTCAATGTAATAACTCTCTAACAAACTCAGAAAAAGAAATTATAATCTTCTCGATTTACAAAAGAGAGAAGGAATTGACGAAGATCCTTCCTTTTGTTTAAAATTGGGTTCTTCTTGGTGTCGATGAGATGTCTCTCTCGAAGCCCGTGTCAAGTTTTCTTCTCGTTGACGATTGACGTTTCACTTTGTTAGAACAAAGTCTATTCCTCTCAGATTTGATGTCATGGAGATTTTGGGTGGCAAGTTGAACAGAACTCTTGACGAGTTTAAGAAGTCAGAATGAGTTTAAAACTCTGTAAAAGAGTTGATTTGAGCCAAATATCAGTTAATAAGCTAAGGATAACAGCTCCAAGATTTTTGTCACGGAAAAGTGCTTCAAGATCTCCAAGTGCCGATCTTCAAAATCTGGATCCCCAAAAAGATTGATTTCCAAAGATTGATCTCCTATGTAAAAAATGCTGATCCCCAAAATTCTATCTCTCTTGATGATCTACCAAAGGATCTTATTTAAACTGATTTTTTAGCTATTTATAGGGGATTAAGGGGTGTAACTGACCCCTAAAATCGCTCCTAATGTGGGGGAGTGATCTTCTCAAATCGTAGAAAATGGTTTTGAAATAGTTCAGCTCGTGTTTGAACGAGTCAAATGCAAAATCCGTGTTCTGGCATGAATTTTGCATTCGAACGCAGCATTTGGAAACTGCGTTGGCAGTAGTTGGAAGCTGCGTTAGCAGCAGTTGGGAGCAGCGTTGACAGCTTTTGGAAATTACGTTGACAGTAGTTAGAAGCTGCGTTAGCAGCTGGGTTTGAGCTGCGTTGGCAGCTTTTGAAAACCGCGTTGGCAGCAGTTGGAAGCTTTGTTGACAGCTGGGTTTGAGCTGCGTTAGCGGCTGGATTG
The DNA here is from genome assembly GCF_001876935.1 of Asparagus officinalis. NCBI lineage: Eukaryota > Viridiplantae > Streptophyta > Magnoliopsida > Asparagales > Asparagaceae > Asparagus > Asparagus officinalis. The sequence continues at coordinate 13,371,616 of NC_033795.1, read as the reverse complement.
AAGTTGCGTTTGTAGGTGGATTTGAGCTGCGTTTGTAGCTAGATTTGAGTTGTGTTTGCAGATAAATTACACAGTGGTTGTGTTGCTTTGACTTTGGAACGAGGCCACTTGCATTTCATTTCTGGGATGAAGAGATGAGCTCTGCATCTTGGGCTGAAGAGATCATTTACTTATAATCTTTTTTGTCAGAGCGTTATAACGATTGTTGTTTTGTAATCTTTGCTTTAGCTCCTTAAAATGTGAGAGTCCTCAGATTGTAACTCTCACTGTTGATTATGATGACTGTTAAATCAGAGCTTTCATTGGTTGTCGTGAAAGTCATCGAATTGTAACATTTCTCGGTCTACGTGAAAATCTTCTAATTGTAACATTCATTTGTTGATGTAAAAGTCATTTGATTATAACATTTATCGTTGACTTGTTGATACGGAAGTCATCATATTATAACTTCCATCATTGGTGTTTGATAGAGATTAGTTATCTGCAGTAATTTTTAGACTGCCTACACCTTAACATATGACATTATTTGGAGGGAACTTAATATGTTTCCCTCTAGTTTTCCCTTTCTCTCCAAAAAATCTCTCACAGCCATTAATGTAATTCTTCTCTCTTCTCTTGAACCCGTTACTTGTCACTTCTTACTGTATAATCTAATCAGGAGCCGTCAAATAAGACAAAAAAAAATATGACATTCCACAAAAGTGTACAAAAGAGTAAATTGGGTATTACTTTAAATACAGTATAATGATTTTATACTTTGTTAGGCTTGGGATGTTTTAACATGGATACTTGGGTCAAATAGCTTAAATAGATTTGACTTCAGTTGGGGGTAGGGAGTGCATAACTTTTGACAAATTGCTTCCTCCATGCAATTTTCCCTAAAATAAAATTAATTTGAAAAAGGTTAATAGTCCCACATTGGTTGTGTGAGGATCTATTGATGGGCTTAAATAACAAGTCTTAGATTTTGAGTATATTGATTAATAAATATATACGATAGTGTATAAGTCAAACAACTTTATGGTTAAGTGTGCTTTGGTAAGAGTAATCCTAGTATAGATAAACTTCTGAAAAGTTTTAGTGTTGAATGGTGATCCTCCATATTTTTATGGTCTCGATATAACTATGTGCTGCTACGCTCGACACATATATGTGTCGTGAGTTTTACGATACATATATGTGTCACAAGTTTTGTGACACATATATGTGTCTGTTTACATGTATGAAAAGATGCTCTTCACACATGCTCTACCGACATTTTTGATATGTATCACGTTTCATTTATAAAATAAGAAAATACGTCGCGTAAAAACAAAATGTATCATAATTTATAACTTTTATCGTAGTTCTCATAACATCCCTAAAATAAAGACTATCATGATTAGGCAATAGAGGGTGCTTGTATCTCTGAGTTTGTTATGAAGAAATCTCATCATGTTTTCAAAAAGTAGAAAAGTAAAAAACGATGCAACCTGTTAGAATTTTTAGATATTTGGCAGGTGGAGGCGACAAATATTGTAAGTATTTATTGTGAAAATATAGTTGTAGCCTCATAAATAGTCATTTTTTTACCTGCCCCTAAAGTATATATGTGCTACTTTAAGTAAAGAATTACTATAATTTATTGGTGTAGCATGATTAAGAAGTCACAGATTAATTAAAATGGTATTTATATGCAGTTGTAGATGATATGGTTGATGTCAGTGCACTTAAATTTTGCTAATAAATGAATGCACGGTTTGATGCTGTAAAACAGCTATACGTAACCAAGTGAGAAGTATTTCGTAATTTCATGGGAACTATACGGTCTAAACATTCAAATCAAAGTGAGCTTCCTTAATGAGTCATCAAATTTGAAAAAAGTTAAATAAAATAGACCACACGTTTTTCTTTATTTTACTACGGAAATGGTATAGGAGTAATAGTATAGTTATCACTAATTAGCAAATATTAGATGATGTTGATGAGAATTTTTTTTCCTCCATAAAAATAGAATATAGACACCTAGTTGTAGGATTTGGATCCTCTCCACTATCAAAAAAGTAGTGAAGGTACTACTATATTATAAGTATATATAAGTATACTCTCTCTTATATATGTATACTCTTGTATATATAATATATTTCTATATATGTATAATATGTCATATGTGTGTATATATATACTCTCTCTTATATAAGTATATATATGTATAAGTATATATAAGTATGCTTTCTCTTATATAAGTATATATAAGAATACTCTCTCTTATATATGTATAATGTATGTATGCATGTATATATATACTCTCTCTCTTAGTATATATGTATATATAAGTATACTCTCTCTTATATATGTATACTCTCTCTTATATAAGTATACACTCTCTTATATATGTATAATATATGTGTGTATATATATACATATATATACTCTCTCTCTTAAGTATATATGTATATATAAGTATACTCTCTCTCTTAGTATATAAGTATATATAAGTATATATAAGTATAGTATATTACAACGGCTACTTCTTCCCCATTGGCTCAATGGGCAACGGCTACTTATGCGATTCTCTCTCTCTCAAGTTATAACTTATAAATATATACAATATATTTACATATAATATATAGTTACATAATAATTTGTAAGTATATACTAATATATAATTATATAAAATATAATAATGTTAAACTAATTTTTAGCATTTTTTATCAAAAAAAAGAAAAGAAAAGAAATTTAAAAAAACCTAGTTGGGAATCTTGGGATGTACATCTATTGTGATGCGATGAATTCCAAAATAAATTTATACTTGTAATTTATAAATGATTTATTAATTATTAATAAATAATTTATTTTTATAATTTTTTATTTTTAATTTATGTTATTTTAAGTGATTAATAAAATTATTGTTTTTTATTAATTTTTTTGTCTTTTTGTATAATTTAAATTTTATATAGAATTAAAAAAAATTATAATTTGAATTCTTTTTGTAACATGTTTATTTACATGTTTATAATGATTTTCTAAAGTTTTATATTTTTTAGAATTTATTTGTTATTTTTAAAGGCACTTCAAAAATCAGTTTTATTATTTGATTCAGGCTGATAAACTATTATCAGTCGACTGGTAAGTCGACTGATGACATCAGTCGACTGATGTGTCGACTGAAGAATATGCCTGGAATCAACAAAAGTTTCTGTTTTATTTTGGTCGACTGACCAGTAAAATATTGTCAGTCGACTGATGAGCTGGAAAATGATTGTAACGGTCAGCTCATCAGTCGACTGATCAGTCGACCGATGACAGTAACAGCTAGTTTTTTGTTTCCGTTTTTTTTGTCTTTTTGCTAGGTTTCACTTGGGTTTTGGGCTTTGTTTCTTGATCCTATATATACCCCTTTCCCTCTAACATTCTGAGTAAATTAAGAAAAGTTTTAAAAGAGGTTTAACAAGTTTAAAGGGAGTTTAGTATTTGTTTCAAGTTTGAGTTTTGAGTTTCAAGTTTGTGAAGCAATTTTCACAAGAGCGAGAAGAGATCATCCTTTGGTGTTTGAGCTTCAACTCATCTCTCTCTCTCTTGTGTCATCTAGAGAAGTTTTTCTAAATTCTTATCTAGCTATTTATTTGTTTGATTTTCATTTCCATAAGCTAGAACTTATTTGAGTTTAGATTTATTTTGATTATTGTAAAACCCCGAAATTTTATAATGAATATATGTGAATTATTAATAGTAAATAATTCTCTTATGATGAATAACCATATATATATATATATATATATATATATATATATATATAAGATAAATTAAATTTTATTGGGAACCCAACAGTGTATAATAAGAAGAAAAGATGTTAAGGCACATGTAAAATGCAGCATCAGCATTTACCGGCTGCGCGTTGACCGAGCGCGTCGACCGGGCGTCTACCGCATCGCGACTGAAGAGGCGTTTTAGAAGTTTCAGGTTGATTACGGGTTTGTTTATGGTCTATTTGGTTTTCGGCGGTTAGGGAATGGTATTATAACATAACTAAACCAGGAGACTACTATTCACTCAGACCTAAAACCCTAGCCCCTATCCCTCTCTCAAAAACCCTAGCTACTGGTGATATAGGAGTTGAGAGTTCAGGGATTCGCAATTTTGGCAAAGGAGGATCACTCCGATGTCAGCATCTAAGGGTATCACTCGCCACTTCCCTCACTATATATGGTTATTTCGATTTTATATTTGAAGATCCAACAGTATTTTGCGTATAAAAAATGATTATTACATTATGAGTATGCAAGAAGCTATAGTATGAAGTTCCCAACGTTTTTCTAAATGAAATCTAGATCTGAGATTACTTAACAAAGTTTAATCATGTTAAATAGTATTAAAAATCTAATTGTTCCATATTATGAAATATAGGATGGGATTCATGCTAGATAGTTGTTTGTTCTCTAGAGACATTAGAAACTTTATTATCGTAGAAAAATTCAAAATTATGTTTAGGTATTTGCGTTGACACGAACCCAGATTGGGTTCTGTCCGCATTGCAGTCGAGGCGGTCGAACCGCTGACTCCGTAGGGAGAGATCGCGTCGGTACGAGCCGATCCGGTCGAGGCCGCGACGTCTGCGTCGACTAGCTGCCGAGGTGACGTGGCGCACTGTCGGTGACGAAAGCCCTTGTGCACGCGCGGTCGACCGCCGCACAGTCTGCCTGTTCTGTCTGTTTTGCTCATGTTCAAAGTTTTGGCCTGTTATTTGACTCTGGTTTGTAGTCTTATTATGTATTCATATATAATAGATGATCTGAAGGTACCATTTAGGGTCATGCGCACTGATTTGAGTGTGAACTGATTTATGTAGAATTTCACTATGTGCCTTGGCTGTATTTTCACTAGTTCACAGTCCTCGTGTTGGACTATAATCCATTTCAGTCCTCGTGTTGGACTATAATCCATAGAAGTCCTCGTGTTGGACTATAATCCATTTCAGTCATCGTGTTAGACATTTGCCAACTATCCCGTGAGTTTGGAAACTACAGTATACAAACACTGTAACAGACATGGTTCTTAACCCTGCATAAGACATTCTTACAGAAGCCCATGATATGACACTATGTAGATTTTTGCCATGACACTCATGCGAGCTATATCATGATATTCATGTAGGCTATGACATAGCACTACACTTACGTTCTGAGATTGATTGTATTTCTTTTATTACTGTTCCTGTACTAGAACCTCGGGTTTGGTGGTTAGGGGTTTACAATTTGAGATACAAGGTATATACATGAGGGTTTCCTTGTTTGGATTATTTCGCTCGACGTACCTATTCTCGTGTTGTAAAATTCTAAATACTAAAACCCTTTTTAGTTATATATTAACTGTATTTTTCTTATACACGAGCCCTTTTTCCCTTGGGGTTGGTTGTGATGTTACTCGCTAGCGCTTTGACGCTCGTTGTCCCTCCCATTTCAGGTCACGAGCCAGGAGCCCGGAGAGTCGCAGGTTGATGGCGACACACTTTAGTGTTCCGTTGTTTAGTTATACTTATATTGGAGCTCCACTATTGATTTTGTTAGACATTTGAGAGTATTGTTTTTTTAGAAGTTGTAAAGGTTGTGTGCCTTATTTCCTTCTTGTCAGATTGTATTTGAGACTTGTTGAGTACTCCAGTTCATTTATTCAGACATTGACTATGTATTTCTATTTGTTGGATGATGAGACATCTACTTGATCAGTATTATTTCATCAGCCCTTCGTGTATTATCTTTTACTCGCTTTTGTACCTACACCTGTTATTGACTCTACTAGATAGATGTTAATTGTGATGGTGAAACATGTTGTTGCACGGTGTGGTGCATGGCAGGTTTGACATTCTTGGTTTCACCTTGGACTGCAGCCTTGTGTGAACCCAGGGGCGTCACAATTATACTCATTGTTCACACACAACCTATTGAGCTTATTGTATTTGCATACATAGTATTATTTGTGGTTGTAGGATTGTGACTTTGAGTGTGGGCTTAATTGTGTTCTCATCTATTATAGAGAATAAATTTGTATTTGTGAGCTAAATTGTGAGTTACACTTTGTAATACACTTGTACACCGAGAGGAGTGTGTGGTGAGAGACGGGGTCATCCCAAGAGGAGTGGAGTAGGTGGTAATACCTGGAGGTTGGTTGTAATTCCTAACACTTGAGGGAGACACGGGCTAGAGACCAACACTTAGAGGATTTAAAGTGGGATTACAAGAGTGTGGGATTGTAAAGTTTTTGATGAACTAAAAAACCGAGTGTGAGGTGTAAATGTTATTCGGGTGAGCGTAGAAATTAAACCCGGTTGTGATAGTGGAGATCTCCTCGAGGTGAGGAGCACGTAGGTCGTGGGGACCGAACTCCGTGATCATATCGTTTGTTTGCGTTTGTCATTGGCGTTCCTTTATATTCGTGCTTATCATTTATATCGCCTTTGTAAATTGCTTGTTGTTTATATTACCCTATCACTTTAGTAGTTTGTTTACCCTTGTGTTATTTGTATATCCTTGCATATATATTGTTCATATCTCATTTGCTAGGATATATTTGTTAATAAGTTTTAATTGATATAAATCGGATTAGATTAGCATAAACCCTATTCACCCCCTCTAGGGTTCTTTCCTAAAGGAATTAGGGTGTTTTGAATTTGGTCTTGAAAAAAAATAGAGAAATAACTTTTGGGAAACTACACAAAGACAGTTGAAATTTCATCCAGGTGCTAAATTTCATACAGATGTCTGAAATAGAAATCCAAAATAGAAATCCAGGAGTATGAAATCTAGATTTTGGCAACGTTCACAGATTCAACCTAGGGTTTTCTCATACCTTTTTCATGCTATTCTTAGGGAAGCTGTCTATGCCTTTTTAACATGAACTCATGAATCTAATATGTTTAGAACATCTAACATAGCCATGGATTTGATAAAAATATGATTTGTTCATGTAGGATTTTATAAAATCTTGCTGAAACATCGTTACTATTCATGCAAAATGAGTTAAGAGACATATTACAAACAAAAATCAAGAGAATAAACATGGTCTACTAATTTTCATTGGATTTTTCTAATTCTAGGGTAAAAAAACATTTGTGCATGTTTAAAAATTAAAATATCGATATGAACTTGAATATATATCATAAATAACTATGATAGTGAGTTGGTACTTACTTGAAAGTGTTTTACTGAAGAAAATCTTTAAGCTAATGAATAGTATGCAAAAAGCTATTCTATTCCTTCTCCTTGCTTGACCAGCCCATTAGGTGTCAAAAATCTAAAAATATTGATCTCTAGGGTTCTCTAGACCTTATATAGGGATTTTTGGGCTTAACAGATTGCCTAATGGTTTTGAACGTTTTTGACTTAAACCCGGCTAGGTTTTTTAATGTATAGAATCTTGTAAAAAATCTCTATTTTTATAGCCAAATCTCAAAAATACTTTCAATATCATAAACAAAAGAAACCAGAAAATTGATTATGGAATTATTTTTCGGTCTCGATGAAGTGGGGTGTTACAATTAAAGTATTGGTCTCCACTACTTTGTTTGTAGTGGAGAGGATTCAAATTGCTAGTGTTATTACCAAATAATGTTATTTTTTAAAAACAACATGACTACCAAAATTATGTCAGCCTAGATCTGTAATCCACATACTTTTAACTTTTAACTTTTATTTTTTTTATTTTAAACTTTTTATTGATTGAGAAAAAGAACAATAAAAGCTGTATTCTTCATCTTGGACTTTATGGCTTCAAAAAGGTAATATAACTATATCCAAACATATTGATCTTGTTATCAGAAGCCTTGTATTATACAAATATTGAAGGTGATGTTCTCTCTAAAAATCATATTTTTTTTTATAGTATCAATATCAGTAAAAGTGTGCGCTTATAGGAGGGCGGTCTGAAGGGTGTACGTTAGCAGGCGATTTCCGACGCTAACGTGCACCTCCGCCAGGTTTTGAATGAGGAAGAAGAAGAAGAGTGGAGAGAAGAGATCTACTAGTAATGAGATTCGAGATTCAATCTTTGCTTATCCTCCTATTTCCAATGTAACAGTTGGATTGTATGATGAGGAAGCTTCATCGAGTTCAGCGGTAGAGATGGAGAGCACAGGTCCTAAGGGTGCTAAAAAGAAGATGCTGATGAAGGAGATTATTGCTAAATCTAAGCCATTATCAGATCCGCAGTCACCTCCGTTGAGATCTGGTCTCCTGACCTCTCGGCATTTAGGTAATTCTCCTACCCCTCCTCTTTGGGCGGATGAGGTTGAAGAAGAAGATTTAACAGAGAACACTACTCTGAATGATGATGAAATTCTAGATCTCGATAGTAATGCTAGATCTATGAATGAGGAAGCTGAGCTGGATAAAGTAGATTCCGATCTCTCATCCAAAAGAGAAGATGAAAATCTTGAGTTGCCTCCTCAAAAATCTTATGCTAGTCTGTTTACTGATAATAGAAAGTGCGGTAATGGCTTGAATCTAAATTTTATTCCACCAGCTCTGAAAGTGCGGTAATGGCTTGAATCTAAATTTTATTCCACCAGCTCTAGATAATGCTGCAACTTTCTCTATGGAGGAGTGGTGTGAAGGTGAAGACTACTGGAAGTTTGCTATAATTGGGCACGTTATTGGGCTCAATGTTAGATTCAAATCTATGGAATCATATGTCAATAAAGTTTGGGGAAAAATCTCTATCCCTAAAGTTCATTTAATCAAACAGGGGGTTTTTCTATTTGAATTCCAATCTGAAAAATTTATGAGGGACATATTGGAAGCTGGTCCTTGGTTCTTTGGGGCTAGGCCTTTGGTTCTTAAACCGTGGACTATTGATGCTGATATTGACAAAATGCAGGATTATTGTTATCCTATGTGGATTCAACTTCCAAATCTAAGACTAAATCTATGGAGTCCTACTGGGATAAGCAAAGTGGCAAGTATTATAGGGAAGCCAATCACCACTGATAAGCTCACAGCAACAAGGCAAAGATTATCATATGCTAGAGTGCTTTTGGAGGTTAAACTGCCTTTGAAATCTCCCCTTCCTGATCAACTTACTATTAAGGGACCTGATGGTGTGAGTTTTACTCAGAAAGTAATATATGAGCTGAAGCCAAGGTGGTGTGATATGTGCAATATTATTGGCCATATGACAGACCAGTGTCGAAGGAAAACTGGTAAGAAAATATGGGTTCCTATTGTTAAACCGAATGTTCCTGTTGGTGCACATGCACAGCAAACCACTACTGAAGTTTTGAATGGTTTTGATCCTGATAAAGGAGGATGTAACTCTGCTATTGATAATAGAATGCAAGCATCTGATAAGATTACATCAAAAGGAACTTCTGGGAAATCTCCTGAAGTTGTAAGCAATACAACTCACATCTTACAAGCAGTCAGGAATGCAACTGACACTGGAGTGAATAGTACTGGGTTTTCTAGTATTAACAAAGAAAATTATGAAAGAAGAGCAACTTCAAAAGCAAATGAGGCAGGGGTGTCCTATTTTCAAGCTTCACATTTCTCTCCCTTGATTTTTCAGGACCATATTTTAGACCCCTCTAACATGGATAGGGGTGGATCTGGTTTACAATGCATTTAGCTATCTGGAATGTTAGAGGATTTAATAAATCCTCTAAACATCAGATTATAAAGCAATTTATTCATCAATACAAGCTTTCTTTCTTGGCTCTTTTAGAAACAAAAGTGAATACTAGCAAGATACAGTGCATTGCAAAAAAAGTAACAAAAAACTGGAACTGGATCTCCAATGCTCACAATGCAAATAAAGCAAGGATTTTAATCCTTTGGGATAGTGATCTACTCTCTGCTCAATTAATCTCTTCCTCAAATCAATTCATTACTTGTGCTATTGAATCAAAAGATGGCAGGTTATCATGTCTTATCACAGTTGTGTATGCATTTAATGACATGACTGGAAGAAGGGAGCTCTGGCAGGATCTAATAGCTTTCAAACAGCAAGTCAATGGACCATGGATTATTGGTGGTGACTTCAATTCAGTTGCTGCAAATGATGAGAAAATTGGAGGTACAATCCTATCTGATTCTGATTTTGAAGACTTTCGGAATTTCATTTTGGCTTGCCAGCTTGTGCATATGAAAACTACAGGTTGTTTTTTTACCTGGTGTAACAAACAACAAGCTGATACAAGGATATGGAGTAGGCTTGATAGAGTTCTGATTAATGAAGATTGGGTTAACCAGTTCACTTCAAGTCAGGTTGATTATTTAGTGCCTAACTGTTCAGATCATTCTCCTGCTTTAATCACAATAGGACAGGAAGATTTTGGGGGGAAAAGGCCTTTCAAATACTTTAAAATGTGGAGTTCTCATCCTGATTTTCTTCAAACAGTAAAGAACATATGGGAGCAAGATATTAATGGTTATCAGATGTATAAGCTCCACTCAAAATTAAAGAAGCTCAAGCATGTTCTGAAGGATCTGAATAAAAGGAGTTTTATGAATATTAGTGAGCAAGTGCTTAGGGCTAAGGAGGATCTTAATGTGATTCAGCACCAAATGAATTCTGATCTTTTCAATCCTGATCTGATTTCAAGAGAAAAAATTTGTCTTGCAAAATATGTTAGATTGGTAAACTGTGAAACATCCTTTTATCGACAAAAAGCAAATATCAAGTGGGGGATTCAGGGAGACAAGTGTACACAATACTTTCATTCAATCATGAAGGCAAAGAGACACCAAAATAGAGTTCTGTCCTTATACACCGAAGAAGGAAACAGACTGTCTGATATGAATGAAATTACTGCTGAATTCATTGACTACTATGAAAAGTTATTGGGCACTGCTGTGCCTGTTGCTAAGCCTGATTATCAAGTCATTTCAAATGGTCCTATTCTTTCTGAAATTCAAAGTGATAGCTTAAGTTTGCCAGTTACAAGAGATGAGATTAAACAAGCTATGTTCTCCATGTCTGATGATAAAGCCCCTGGTCCTGATGGGTATAGTGCCTCCTTTTTCAAAGCTGCCTGGGATATAATTCATGAGGATTTCTTTCTTGCTGTTGAAGAGTTTTTCCACTCTGGTAAGATACTGGGTGCCCTGAATACTACTTCAATCACTCTTGTGCCTAAGGTCCCAAATCCAAAGACACCTTCTGATTTTAGGCCAATCTCATGTTGTAATTGTGTCTACAAGGTGATCACTAAGATAATTGCAAATAGGATTCAAAAGGTGATGGGGTTTCTTATCAGTGAAGCACAGAGTGCATTTATCAAAGGCAGAACTATTTCTAACAATATTCTTTTGGCTCATGAACTCATAAAACATTATGGTAGGAGGCAAACTTCCCCAAGAGCTATCTTAAATATTGATCTTAGGAAAGCTTTTGACACCATTAACTGGGAGTTCATTAAAGATATGTTGAAGGGTCTGGGATTTTCGGATATCATGACTGGTTGGATAATGGAGTGCATCTCTACTCCAAAGTTCTCCTTATCAATAAATGGCTCTCTTCATGGATTTTTCAACGGAGCTAGAGGACTGAGGCAAGGGGATCCCCTCTCCCCCTATCTATTTGTCTTAGGTATGGAGTATCTCTCAAGAAAACTCAACTCTCTTAAAGATGATAGATTGTTTAAGCACCATCCCAAATGCTCCAGGCTCAACATCACCCATCTGTTTTTTGCTGACGATCTTCTTTTATTTGGAAGGGCTGATATGGAATCTATTACAAGGCTATACTCATGTCTTCAGGAGTTCAGCAGTGTATCTGGTTTAGAAACTAACCCAAATAAATGCTCTGTGTATATTAGTGGTGTTGATGAGGATCTTAAAGCTCAGATTTGCTCCTATTTGAACTTTTCTGAAGGAAGATTGCCTGTTAGATATCTGGGTATGCCTCTTGTTACAAAAAGACTATCATGGCTGGATTGTTCCCCTCTCATTAGCAAGATATCTGAACAAATACACTCCTGGCAAAATCAGAAAACTCTTTCTTATGCAGGGAGATTACAGCTCATCAAGTCAGTGATATTGGGTATACATGTTTTCTGGACAAGTAGCTACATTTTGCCGACAAGAGTCCTTCAGAAAATTGATAAGCTCTGTTCTAATTTTCTATGGAATAAAAAAATTCCTCTGGTTTCTTGGTCCAACATCTGTCAGGATAAAGCTCATGGTGGTTTAGGAGTTTATTCGGCAAGTACATGGAACTATGCTGCTGCTGCAAAACTTCTGTGGATGATCCACCTCAAAAAAGATCTTTTATGGATAAAATGGGTGAATGAATACTATATGAGTCATACAAATATCTGGCAGGTTAGAGCAAGAGTGCACGATTCATGGGCTTGGAAACAGCTTACAAAAGCCAGGAATATGATGATTAACAGATTTGGTTCTGTTAGAAGATTGCAAGATGTCATCAGTGAATGCTGTTCGAATGGCAAAGTTAAAATCTCCTCTATCTACAGAGTTTTACAGCATTCAAATCCCATTGCTGAATGGTGTAATACTATATGGGATGGGCTTCTAATTCCTAAACAC
>NC_033795.1:13269752-13359087 GCF_001876935.1 Asparagus officinalis | reverse complement strand
TTCTTTCATCTTATGGTTAGTTGCTCAATCAAGACTCCTAACCCAAGATAGATTGTGTCGTATGGGGATTATCTCTTCAAATCAGTGTGCATTATGTTCTAACAATCTGGAAACCTGCAGACACTTATTTTTTGAATGTCAGTACTCAGCTACAGTTTGGAACCTAGTGATGGACTGGATGAATTTTAACTGGAAATCTTGTTGCTGGGACTCCATAATTAACTGGTTCAGCCACAATTTGAAAAGAAAGAGGAATTTCACAGAGAAATTAAAGCGGATGGCCCTTGCTGTGTCGGTTTACATGCTATGGAATGAGAGGAATCTTCGGATTTTCCAGGATAAAGCCAGGCCACCTGACATGCTGTTTCGAGCCATAAAGTTTTCTATTTACTCAAAAATTCTAAATGAAAATTTTCCTTTGTATATAAGAGATAGAATTAGAGAGATGTAACTAGGCTCTTTCTAATTTTGTGTTTCCAGGCCAATTTCCTGGATTTGAAAAATGTACAAATTCTCATTTGGTTAATGAATAAAGCTATTTTCATCGACCAAAAAAAATAAAAATCATATTTTTATTGAAAGGAAAAAAGTTGAAATTATTCCATTAATTAGATCTATCTTTTGGTAAACAAGTAGAAGCTAATAGCATCGGATACGTGCCCAATGTTTAATTAAATAACCATTAATGAAGTTATATCAGACTCTAATTAGCATTAAGAAATAAAATTATTTAGGACTATCCATGTCAAACTAGTATTATCACTTTGTTAATTATCCTCATATTTTTTAGTTTAAGCTAATTAATACAGTTGGAATATAATTTATGAAGTATGCATGTCAAACTAGTATAATCCTTTCTTATTTAAATATCATTTGATTGTAAACAAATCTTCTTATCACTATAGTATAACTATTGGAAATATTCTTTACATTGGAATATAATTTATAAAGTATGCATGTAAAAGAAAGAGAATATTTCTAATATAAATATGATGGTTTTGTGCCGAGATAATTTTAAATATAAAAGAAGGGGAAAGAGCGTAGTTAATAAAGGAAGGCGGAGGCATAATGATAGAGAATTTTACTTTTGGAAAAGAAATTTTGTTAGGCATGTCGCTTAGACCTCTCTGTACTATATTATACTGAGTCGAGAAACATATTCTTCTATTTTTCTCCAACACAATATGATTGAATTTATGGTATATAATATTCATAAAAAATTAAAGTGCAAGATTCTCATATTCACTATGACCTATATATAATGGTCCTCTATATGCTGAGGCAATTACGAAACCTTCGTAGAGCCCACAAGGCCCCAGCCGTGTAGGAAAATATGCATGCACTGATGTCTTAAAAAATTAATTAATGTGACCAGGATTAATTATACCAAAACATAGGTATAATAGAGTTGGCCTCTTATACATCTTTAGTCAGCTTGTTAACCATGCAGGAAACGCATGCTTCATCTAAGTTTACAACATCAAGAAAAATAAAACACACCTAACTGTGAATTTACACTAATCAACAGTTTAAGAGAATTTTAAGTAGTCCATATAATATATATTTATTTACTATTGACTATTTTATATCTAAATTAATTACTTGGCAATTACAAATAAAAGATTTTATATTAAAGCTATAACAAAGTATTAGAAGTATGGCTGTACGCAAATTTCATTAGACTTAAGCTGTTTAAGACTTTTACTTAGCAAAATGATGAAACATAATGTTCATATCATAATATTATCTTGTGTCAATTATGAAATAAAATTTTCATATTTATCTCTTACATAGCTAACTTTTTTTTTTTGTATTGTATAACTTAGCAAAATGATAATGGTAAATAATATTCATGTTTCCATTTTGTAGAAAACTATAACATATATTAATATATTCAATCAGGTCGCAACAAATATTGCAATATCGCAGTAAAGTGACAGTAAACTAGTAAAGTACTACGTAATGCCATAGTTAAATCTACTTCAACTCTAAAATTTTAAAAAAATTATTATTGGAACTACCGAAATATATTTTTTTTCCCAAAAAAAGGGCCATAGACTTGGTTGATTTTATCTAGTCCAAATACACACCCGAGGCGTAATACAAATAGCAAATCCAACTACATTTGGTAATTTTTGAGGGGACCAACAATCAAATATCTTAGAGGATGCAGTGGTTGTGGCAATAGAGCTAGCAGTCGTGTTGAGGAATCTGCGCGTGTAGAAAACTAATATTATTTGTTGTTAATGAAGAGTCCAAATTCATTCATGTAAAATATATATGACGCACTTGTCACAGAAAGGAGGTAGTCGGCGCGAGGATGCAGTTGACAGTACCTATACATCACTGAAAACATGGATATCGAAGTCTTTAAAACTATGAAAATATTTATTGTGCAATAAATACATGTTTTTGGCTTTGTTTGAATACCATTGTAGGTTTTTTATTATATTTTTGTAAAAAAAAAATCATAGTGTTATGTTTTTCCCTTACGGTGTTTTCACAATACCATATTGAGTGTTTTTGTTCAACATTAGTTTGACCTATTACAATATTAGTATTAAACATATTATTAATATATTATACATTAATTATAATAAAATATATTATAAGAAAAATATTATAATATTTAGTTTATATTATAATATTATTATAAGTATTAATATAATATAATATAATATTGTATAATGTATTATAATATTATATCATACTTTAATGAGTTATATTATTTTTAGTTCGTTTTTTCGCAATCTAAAAAACCCCCATAAAGCACATACCACACAGAAAGAAGAACACACTGTTCTTCCTTCATCCCACCCAAGTTCACCAACTGATTTGATCGTCGAAGGTACCATGGGGGAAACAAGCCCCGTCCTCTTATGATTCTTGCGTGTGCAGGTCATTCGTCCGTCCCGAGCTCTAAGAACCAGGCACAAAGTCAAAGTAGGAAGCGACCCCATCTCTCATCCTCTCACCCTTCGTCATAAATGCGAAGATCTAAGCTGCATCCATCAAAGGATAGCTCTCATTGGCTGTGTGATATCGAACAGCAACAATAATATTTTTAAAAATTATTATTTTATTATTATAATAATATTATACTATTATTATTATAATATTATACTATTATTAATATGATATAATATTATTAATAATGCTAATATTATGTTATTACTACTATATTATTAATAAATTTATATTTTACAAATATTTTAATATTATATAAATTATATTATTATATAATATAATTTAATTATTATATATTTATATTATTTAATAATGTTTACTAATATATTAGATTAATTATAATATAATATAGTGTAATATAATAAGTATGTTGATAATAACTATATATTACTTATATTTAACATATTATGTTAGATACTATATTAACACCTCCTCAAACTCAAAATCAAAGCACCAAACTTAAAACGCCTAAAAGGTGTTTTGAAATAAGTATTGTACTTTTGGATTGAGAATGTATTAATTAGCTCAAAAAAATCATGGTTTTCAAATTCATGGTGTTTTATTTTTGACAAAAACACCATGAAAACGAGTAAAACACCATGGTATCCAAACGGAGCCCTAACAGTTTTATTTCCTTTTACCCACAACACTGAATGTATATTTGAAACGCCTTTTTTCTACATCAAAGGTTCATGTATCTAAAAGGAACGCTATTTGTTTAATAACTAATGTGATACTTGTTGGATAGCAGGTTCCTAATACATTTCCTAATTTGTTTTGGTAACAGGTTATTGGGATTCCTAATCTGTTTTGGTAACATGATTTCAAATCTGTTTTGGTAACAGGTTATTAGGATTCCTAACCTATTTTGTTTTTTGTTTTAAAATTCCTAGTATGTTTATGATTTTAGGATTTCTATATATATGGAACAATTGGAAGAGAGAATTGAGAAGAAAATTAGGGATATTTGGAGCACAGAAAAGAGGTATTTTCAGAGCTATTGGTTAAGGTTTTATTTGAAGAGAATTAGAGAATTGTTAGCGAGATTAATTGATGAGTTTGAGTGATTTGTAATCTCAGTTTGTACTCTTCTTCTCTATTAGTGAAAAACCATATCCCCTTCTTGTCTCGTGGACGTAGGTAACTTGCCGAACCACGTTAAAATTGGTTGTTTATGTTTGTGGCATTGATTTGGTTCGTTTGGCCTTCTCTCGACGTTCGTTTGATTTGATTTATCGTAGCACGTTGGTTTGGTTGTTTGGCTTCCGCAGCGCTCAACAAGTGGTATCAGAGCTCGGGCTACGCTTGGGCTATTTAGAGGAGTAGGTCATTTTGGAGGCTCGCCTAGGGCTTCGTTTGGTGATAAATGTGGGATCTTTTTGGTAAAGATTGTATCTTTTTTCAGTTTTGGATCTATTCTTTATTTGTTCCGTATTTATTTTGGTGCTTTGAGAAAGATGATCGGGAAAGAAGGAGTTGTGGAGGGTACTTCTGGGATGTAGACCGTCCAAAGTTTGAATATCCACTCTATGAAGATATATGTGGAGAAGTTTAATGGCACAAATAATTTTGGTCTTTGAAGATGTGAAGTCTTGGATGCGCTCAATGGCAAGATTTGGAAGATACTTTGGAGTTGGACGGGAAACCGGACTACATTGAGGAGAAGGATTGGAAAAAAATGAATAGAACGACGTGTGGTGTGATTAGATCTTGTTTGACTCAAGATTTCAAATATGATGTGATCAATGAGACTTCGGCTATGAAGATTTGGAAGATCCTAGAGGGTAAGTATTTGACCAAGATTGAAGAGAACCACTTGTATTTGAAGAGGAGGCTTTATCGCTTTCAATTGAAGAAGGGAACCTCCATTGGTGATCACATGAACCACTACACAAAGCTTCTTACGGATTTAACGAATGTAGATGTGACGATTGAAGATGAGGAAAATGCGTTGTTGTTGTTGAGTTCCTTACCTAACGAAAAATATGAGACATTCGTTCTTACTCTTATTAATGGGAAGGCATCTCTTTCTTATAGTGAGGTCACCGCTAAACTTGTGAATTATCAGCTTCGAAAGAAGGATAAAGAGACTTCAATTGAGCCGGTAGCGGGGGCATTGGTCGCAAGAGCAAAGAGTCCAAACCGTGGTAGGAGGTCATAGTCCAGAGGGACACATCTTGGAGTTCGTAGGAATCAGTGTGCCTTTTGTAAAGAGGATGAACATTGAAAAGTCGAATGCCCAAAGTTGGTTGATCGAGCCAGGAAGAATAAGGGGAAAACTATTCAAGCTTCAGAGGTGAATGTTGTCAATGCTAGTGGCAATAATTCAGATTCGGATTCTTCGGGCTACTCGTTATCTGCACTACCGTCAGTTTGTGTTGCCGACTCTACAGAGTGGATGTTGAATTTGGCTGTTTCTTACTATATTTGCCCTAGGAGGGATTGGTTCTTCAGCTTTTAGGAGTTGGAAAGAGGGGAGGTCGTGCTCATGGGTAATGATCATGAATGTCCTATTGGTGGTATCGGTACCGTTCGGATTAGGATGAGTGACGGAGTGATTCGGGAGTTGGTTGGAGTGAGGTTCATTCCTCAGTTGAAGAAGAACATCATTTTACTTGGAGTTTTGGAGGCAGCAGGCTATAGGTGACCTTGGTCGATTCACGTTTGAAGGTCACATTGGAGTCCATGATTGTGATGAAGGGCGTTGTTTGCGTTGAAAATTACTGTATTCATTGTGGTATTCATTACAACTTCAGTCGTTACAATGAAAACAAAAAGATAGTCTTTTTATAAGACTTTACACAATGAAAACAAAAATTACAACTCTCGTCAAAACAAACACAGGGAGTCCGTTTATCGTCTCCTACTTGTGTGGGTGTCTTCGCCTGTGCCGGGGTTTATCCGTGGACCACCTTTGATCAGATCCGGTTGCTAAAAATTCGGCAAAGCTCCTACCTCACCAAGAAGATATTTGCTTAAAGCGTTGAAATCGACCAAGAGAAATCAGTAGCTTTTCTCGAGATTAAGACCAAGCCTAATCTTGAGGAACGAACGGGAACAGGCTTTAGATCCTTCAAATTGCTCCTTCTTTATGTCGAGATTCGTCGGGATCTCGCTAGCCCTTGCTGAAATTCGTGCTCCATTGCTCTCCAACCCGACAGCACCACCTCGTCTTGATAATTAATCTGCCCTGTGAAATGAGCTCCTAGGCCTGTATTTATAGGCTTCGGTTGGGGGTTTTCGGATGAGAATGAATGATTCCTCCTTATATTCAGTTAATAACTGATTAACAACGTTTGAGGATAATATCAGATCAGTTTGGATGCTCAAAAACAAACAAATCCCGAGAAAAACCTTTAAAAACCGAACAGGGGTCGAAATAGCGCGCGGGGGCGAATCTGACCTGCGCTTGCGCGGGTCGGATGGATCCGACCAGCGCATGCGCGGGTCGGACAGATTCGACCCACGCGGCGCGTTGGGAGTTTGGCTTTACTGATTTCTTTGGTTTTTTTTTGGTTTTTCGGGACTTGTATTCTCCACCGTTTTACGTATTTGATCATCTTGTTGATTCGTACGCTACGCGTGAGTTGACTGACGTGCGCAATTTGACCGACGCGCACGAGTTGATTGTTGGGCGCACATTTGATTGATGCACGCGAGCTGATTGACGCGTGCGAGCGGATTGACTTGAAGCACGTGAGCTGATTGACGCGCGCGAGCTGAATGATGCGCGCGTGCTAACTGACTGTTGGACGCGTTTGGACGCTTTGAGTTGATTGACGCGTGTGGGCCACTTAGCATTTGCCGTTGTGGTGGTTCGTTATCGTGTCATCAACGGTTCGCCAATTCGCTTCATGCGCTTGTTGGTGTCGGATAATCCTTTTCGACTCGGATAATGACGTTCATCACCTTCTCTTTGTCTTAAGCTGTATTCGGGGACCTATAGGCAATTTTTGTTGCCTAAAGATACCCCTCCAAAGAATTTCAGACTCGTTCTTTTATAGGAGAGTCTGGAATGCTTTGGATAATATAGGCCATTTCCTTAATCTCGTAGAGGGACTTGTGAACTACTTCAATTCTTGACTCCTTCAGCCTTTAATTTATTCAGTGTTTTGTCGAATAAATGAAGTTCTTTCGGTGCTGCGTTTATCGTCTGACCGTTGTCGAAATCTTGGATTTGAAGTTGATGTGTAAGTTTCTGAATTTAGCTTTTATTGTTGAGTTGACTTTGAACTGATCATCTTCGTCAGAAATTCATATCTGAATGCGATTGAACTCCCTGGAATTATCCTTTGCCTTATTTTGGCGAAATTATCAATGTGTCGACCAGCATCGACCTTCACTGTAATGCGTTATCCGGCGTTGACTTTAGTTGTAACGCGTTGACAGGCGTTAACACAGTTTATATTTGTACGTTTGCTGGAGTCTACACAGTTTAAGCTTTTAAGGCGTTGGAGCGTGGCGGTCTCAAATATTAGGGTGCAGGACCAACTATTAAAGCTGATTCATCTGCGTGTGTGGATCTTATCCCATAGTTGTTGGATGATCAAGTCATGAGACCAACTAATGAAGCTGATGCATCAATGACTCGCATTTATAGAATTTTTGGCAAATTCTCAGCCATACCAACTAATGAAGCTGATGCATCAATGACTCGCATTTATAGAATTTTTGGCAAATTCTCAGCCATCAACAGGTTTGATTAGCCTTTACCGACTACCGTTTGATTTTGGCAAATTCTCAGCCATCAACAGGTTTGATTAGCCTTTACCGACTACCGTTTGAGTCGGGCTAGCGTGCGAATTGTTTAAGTCTGTTCCGCACGTAGCATTGTGCTAAAAGAGTTAACTCTTTTAGTACTACGATATTGAATACATAGACTTCGTCTTTCTCACGTGAAAAGACTAAACGGCGACGCGTGTTAGGCGTAGACTTAGGATTTTTGGTAAATCCTCAGCCTTTAACGGATTTGATGTACCTTTACCGATTACCGTTTGAATCGGGCTAGCAAACGGATTATTTAAGTCCGTTCCGCATGTGATGTTATGCTAAGAGAGTTAACTCTCTTAGTGCTACGATATTGAATACGTAGACTTCGTCTTACTTACAGGAATAGACTACCCGGCAACGCGTGTTAGGCGCTGTCTTATCCCTACTTAGGATTTGGGATAAAATTCTCCACGCGTGTAAGACACAGTTTATGACGTTATTAACAACAACCTGCCACAATATCAAATATATGGGCTTTTGTTCTTTTTTGCGGTTAAGAACTAACCAGCAACGCGTGTTAGACATTGACTTATCCCTGCTCAGGATTCGAGATAAAATTCCCCATGCGTGTGAAGCACGGATTTTGGTATTATGATTAACAACCTACCATAATGTTGAATATGTGGGCTTTTGTTCTTTTTACAGTTAAGAACTAACCGGAAACGCGTGTTAGGCATTGACTTATCCCTACTCAGGATTTAGAATAAAATTCCCCATGCATGTGAAGCACGGATTTTGGTGTTATGAATAACAACCTACCACAATGTTGAATATGTGGGCTTTTGTTCTTTTTTACGGTTAAGAACTAACCGATAACGCGTGTTAGGCATTGACTTATCCCTGCTCAGGATTCGGGATAAAATTCCTCATGCGTGTGAAGCACGAATTTTGGTGTTATGAATAACAACCTGCCACAATGTTGAATATGTGAGCTTTTGTTTTTTTTTTACGGTTAAGAACTAACCGGCAACACGTGTTAGGCATTGACTTATCCCTGCTCAGGATTCGGGGTTAAGAACTAACCGGCAACACGTGTTAGGCATTGACTTATCCCTGCTCAGGATTCGGGATAAAATTCCTCATGCATAAAAGGCATGGATTTTTGTTGCTACGATAGTGAATACGTAGACTCGGTCGTTTTTACAGGAACGAACCACCCAACAACGCGGGTTAAGCACTGACTTATCCCTACTTAGGCTTGGGATAAAATGCCCCAGACTAGATTCTGGTGTCTTTTTCAATCGGTGAAAGACTAAACCGGCAACGCGTGTTAGATGTTGACTTATCCCTACTCAGGATTCAGGATAAAATTCCCCGTGCCTGTGAGGCACGGAATTTAGGAGTTTGAAAAAATGGTGTCTTCTCCTGGGGCAAAGACGAACCCGATGCGAGAGAGGAATCGTTCGGCCCGCTCTCCATGCACCTTCAACTCTTTCCAGTTATTGGACGGTGCTACTCCCATAACTTCCAACACGTCCAAGGAGAGGTTGTTGTGACAGGTTTGAAGGATGAAGTCCTCTGTGATCGGATCTCGGCAGTTCATTGCCTTATTCCGGAAGCGTTTGACGAAGCCGTCGACCATCTCGTCGTCTTCTTGCTTCTCATCGAAGAGTGTCCTGATTGACACCTCAGCGTCATCATCAAAGAAATGAGCGAGGAATAGGCTCTCCAGGTCTTCCCAGTTATTAATACTTCCGGACTTAAGACAGCGGTACCAATCGAATACGGGCCCGTGAAGGGTGCCAACGAATGACCAAACCATCAAGACTTTATTGTCGGAGATCATACCCAAGTGGGACTTGAAGTAGATCAGATGTTGTATGGGCGAACCCTTCCCGTCAAACGGCATGAAGTTAATCAGGTTGAACTTCGCCGGGTATGCTATTGAATCTCACTCTCTTGGATAGGGACATGGAATGCCGGTCCTTTTCACCTCTCGAACAATCATTAGAGCGTTGATTTTCCTCTCGAGATCTTTTATTTTCTCATCCTCGCTCGTATCGGGCCTAGGATGATTCTTAAGAGGAATAACGGGGCCACCCCCAGTGTTGTCGTTTTTAGTAAGACCACCCACAGCGTTCTGGTCAACGGGAGGGTTATCAGCATTAAGGTATTCATCCTCATCTGAATCGCTAGCTACTTGGTTAACATTATTACGATGACTAGATTCTCCTATCTGATTCGACAAGGCTCGGATCTATTGGTCATGCTCTTGTCTCATCTCCTGCATAGCCATTTCCATTTCGGTTTTGAATGCTTGCTTCTGCTTGGCTAGAGCATCCTCAATGATTTTGGCTATTTGCTCAGTATTGATCATGAATGCTTCCCGGGATTGACCATGGTTGGATACCGTATTGTCAGAAGCGACTGCAGAGTTGGTATCTGACGCTTCGTCATCCGAGGATAATCTTCTCTGCATTCTCTGATAGTCCTTACGTCTAATAGTCCATGTTCGTAGCCAAGTCAGACGATGTGATACGAGGGGGTCAGAAGTAGAAGGTCGAATCGACTTTCCCTTATCAACCCTATTTATTATGACTTCTGGAAGTTCGTCACCTTGAACGGCCTATTGTTTCTTGCGGAAACACCTTGGCTTCGACTTTGCCATTCCATTGGAGATCCTCTCGAATATCGAGACCCTCTGCAGAGCGGTCTTGGGGCAGCTACACGCTGATAATACTGCCCTGATAAGTTCGGTGCACAGACAGTAAGATTTTGTTTCTCGGGTATATCTCTTCCGAGACTTGTTCATACCCTCAGCTCGATAGTATAACTCATCGGTCTTATGACCGGAGCAACCTATCGTGTGTTGACACGACTCCCCCGGTATAACATTGTCATCCTCATATGAATACGTTTCTTTTAGGGGATTTTCCGCTTTATTAGCATTCTCAAGAGTCACGTGTTTAGAACTACACTTTTGGGAGCGCAGGATCTCAACAGGCTCCTGGTTTTGGATACACACCCCCAGGCAGGTGAAAACCGGAGTTTTCCCTTGATGAGAAGGCTTGAAATTGTTGTGAGGGCGTGCGCGACCCCCAGCTCGACGAGTCGCTTGGGGTGCAGTCACCGGACTTAAGCGTTCTTCGATCGGAAATTTACCTCGATCTTTGCGTAAAGGACCCAGGTGATCTGCCATCCTCATCTTGAAACGGGACAAGTCTACGCTATCGCGGGGCTCCGTCGGAGATGCGAAACTCAAAGGGATTAACGAAAGAGGTGCAAAACATCTTCTGCCTTGACTTTGGCGCGGGTCAGATTTGGGTGACCCGCGGGTCGGAGGGTCGGATTTGGATGACCAACGAATTGGCGGGTCGGATTCGAGTGACCTACGTTTCGACGGGTCGGATTTGAATGACCCGCGAATTGGCGGGTCGGATTCGAGTGACCTGTGAATTGGCAGGTCGGATTCGAGTGACCCGCGTTTGGCGGTCGAGATCTTGAAGGATCGGATTCGAGTGACCCGCGTTTCGACAGGTCGGATTTGAGTGACCTGCATTTTTCGGTCTTTTCGGTCGCCGTCTTGGACTTTGGCCTCCAAACTTTGTGCAGTTTTTGTGGCTACTTTTCCACTTCTGCCATCTGTAACCTTTTGGCCTCTTGCGCAAGAATTTGCACGTGCGCAAGCAGTACGCGGCGCTTTTTGATCCGCTCTTCAAGAGTTGAACGGGTCCTTTTGACTTGTACTCATTCACTTGTTGGTGATTTGGAGGAGAGGGTATTTGTTCGCTGTTGGGGTGCTTGGCGTTGTCTAATTTTCAAATCCGCCTCGTAACGGATCCCGTCAATTGACTTCAAAGCCCTAACGAGTTGGAGCGCAACGCGTTGGCGCTGCCTTTGGCGAGCTCTCTTCGATAAAGTGGGCGCGCCTTCTGTACTCAACTCCTTGATTGAGGAGGAGTTTAGATCTGCAGATCCGGACTCGTCGGAGGCCGGAAGGGCGTTACAAGGTTCAGCTACAGCAGCAACGAGGGCGTTGATCTTCCTGGGCTTGCGAGAAGCGGAGGATCTAGAGGAGGAGGACGAGAGGTATTCTTTGTACTTCTGTTGGTCAAACTCGTATTTGACCACCTCTTCAACCGGGATCTTAATCATCGATTGCGACACGACGGCCTCGGCAGCAAGACCGTTGGCTCCTACTGTGGTCGCCAGCTTGTTTGCGTTAAAAATTGTTGTATTCATTGCGGTATTCATTATAACTTTAGTCGTTACAATAAAAACAAAAAGATAGTCTTTTTATAAGACTTTACACAATGAAAACTAAAATTACAACTCTCGTCAAAACAAACGCAGGGAGTCCGTTTATCGTCTCCTGCTTGCGTGGGTGTCTTTGCCTGTGCCGGGGTTTATCCGTGGACCACCTTTGATCAGATTCGGTTGCTGAAAATTCGGCAGAGCTCCTACCTCACCAAGGAGATATTTGCTTAAAGCGCTAAAATCGACCAAGCGAAATCAGTATCTCTTCTCGAGATTAAGACCAAGCCTAATCTCGAGGAACGGACGGGAACGGGCTTCAGATCCTTCGAATTGCTCCTTCTTTATGCTGGGATTCGTCGGGATCTCGCTAGCCCTTGCTGAAATTCGTGCTCCATTGCTCTCCAACTCGGCAGCACCTCCTCGTCTTGATAATTAATCCGCCCTGTGAAATGAGCCCCTAGACCTGTATTTATAGGCTTCGATCGGGGGGTTTTCGGATGAGAATGAATGATGCCTCCTTATATTCAGTTAATAACTGATTAACAATGTTCGGGGATGATATCAGATCAGTTTGGATGCTCAGAAACGAACAAATCCTGAGAAAAACCATCAAAAACCGAACAGGGGTCGAAACACCGCGCGGGGCCGAATCGGACCCGCGCGGCGCGCTGGGAGTTTGGCTTCGCTGATTTCTTTGGTGTTTTTTTTGATTTTTCGGGACTTGTATTCTCCACCGTTTTGCGTATTTGATTATCTTGTTGATTCGTACGCTACGCGTGAGTTGACCGACGCGCGTCAGTTGACCGACGCGCGCGATTTGACCGACGCGCACGAGTTGATTGTTGGGCGCGCGTTTGATTGATGCGCGCGAGCTGATTGACGCGAGCGAGCGGATTGACTCGACGCACGTGAGCTGATTGACGCGCGCGAGCTGAATGATGTGCGCGTGCTAACTGACTGTTGGGCGTGTTTGGACACTTTGAGTTGATTGACGTGTGCGGGCCACTTAGCGTTTGCCGTTATGATGGTTCGTTGTCGTGTCATCAACGGTTCGCCGATTCGCTTCATGCGCTTGTCGGCGTCGGATAGTCCTCTTCGACTCGGATAATGACGTTCATCGCCTTCTCTTTGTCTTGAGCTGTATTCGCGGACCTATATGTAATTTTTGATGCCTACCGGTGTCAGGAGAAATAATTTATATTATTTGATTGGGAGCATGATGTTTGATAGAGAGCTGACGATTTCTTTGGATTTGGTTAGACTGTAGCATTTGTTGAGCCTGGGTTATTTGATTAGTTATGTCGTGCATGGTTTGTTGAGGAGTGCTTTGCCCTGAAGATTGAAGTTCTTTGACCACATTGGTATGAGCAAGAAGACCGAGGTGGAGTTTGGCACTTCTATCCATTGATCGAGGGGTCTTTTAGGTGGTGTTCGGTCCAGCATTTGGGGGCCTTCCAAGAAGGCATCATTGGGAGGTAATCGGTATTTGGTTTCCGCAGTTGGGGATTGTTCTAAGCATTGGTGGGTTGTAACTAGGTCCCATTGGTGTGAAGTCCTAGAAATCAATAACAATTGGAAAAAGTGTATTGAAAGAAAGGTAATCCGTCGTTCTAGCTTTGGTAGGGGTTCTTTCTTGCATTTGTGCCGAGCTCATGACAGTTTGAGACACTTTATTGATGTAGAGACATTGGGGGCGACGAGATGAGATGATATTTTTGATTGGTCGTTTCTTTCTGGAGGAGGATCGACGTTTGCTGTCGAGCATTGGTTTTGGTTTTGGAGCTTCGACATATTTGGGTCATCTTAGTCATAGGTTGTCGACTGTTGTGTTTGGAGATTTTAGATCTGGTGGAGCTGCGTCAGATTTTGGGTTACGTCGGATGTTTGGTTGCCTAACATTTGATCACATCGATGATGTGAGATTTGATCTGATTGTACGTTTGGGATTCAAATGCTCATTTGGTTATCAGTTGGGAGCTTCTGATTTTGTTTTGAGCATGTATGTCACTTTTAACTCTCGGCAGGTGGAGAGTGTTGATCAGATCATTGGGATATCGTAGCGGGTGGAGGGTGATACTACTTCATATTGGATGAATATTACTCCATATACTCCAGATCATACTGCATCGTTTGGGATTCTAGCTGAGGTGACACAGTTGGGAGATCATTTGGATTTGGATGCAGATGATAAGTTGGTTTTGGATTCGAGTGCAGCTGGTGGACATGTTTTGGATACGGCCATTGGTTCACCTCAGGTAGAGGTGTTTGATTTGTTTCAGTTTGGAGCCATTGGGAGAGCTATCAGTTACAGATCCGTTGGTGATATTGGTGAAGAGTTACAAACTTTTCTATTTGATTGAGGGCCTTTGGATGTCGTTTGGGTGAACTACGTGAATGCTTGATTTCTTGGACAAGAGGATATAGGTAGGCAGTCAATTATGATACAGCCGATTTGGTGAGTTGATACCAACATTTGGAGTTTGTTCGCATTCTCATTTGGATTCTCGACTTGTTGTGGATTGAGTCCGTTGTTGTGGATTTGTTCCACTTCGTACTGGACGCAACAAGTGAGACGTTTGGTTGGTATTAGTGTTGGCTCAGTTTTGGGAAAACTTCGTCGAGGTGGAGAATTGTTGGATAGCAGGTTCTTAATATGTTTTATAATTTGTTTTGGTAACAGATTATTGGGATTGCTAATCTGTTTTGGTAACATGATTCTATATCTGTTTTGGTAACAGGTTATTAGGATTCTTAATCTATTTTCTTTTTTGTTTTAGAATTCCTAGTATGTTTACGAATTTAGGATTTCTATATATATGGAACAATTGGAAGAGAGAATTGAGAAAAAAATTAGGGATATTTGGAGTACAGAAAAGAGGTATTTTCTGAGCTATTGGTTAGGTTTTTGTTTGGAGAGAATTAGAGAATTGTTGGTGAGATTAATTGGTGAATTTGAGTGATTTGTAATCTCAGTTTGTACTCTTCTTCTCTATTAGTAAAAAACCATATCCCCTTCTTGCCCCATGGACGTAGGCAACTTGTCGAACCATGTTAAAATTGGTTGTTTGTGTTTGTGGCATTGATTTGGTTCGTTTAGCCTTCTCTCGACGTTCGTTTGATTTGATTTCTCGTAACACGTTGGGTTGGTTGTTTCTGGTTGTTTGGCTTCCGCAGCGCTCAACAATACTAATATCTTATAACTATTATCTATAGTGCGAGCTCTACAAATGATCTAGCCGGTTAAAAGATTTCAATATAGATCCGATGATTTTTGGTTAGATTGGTAGTTTTGGGCTAATTAGTTTTAACACAGCTCTTCTAGAGTCTACACGCGTCCAGTTTAGCATTAACTTGTGCACGCGGTCGACGTGACCGCCGCCCCAAGAGCGAAAGAAAGTGCGGAAGTGGGACCCGTTCGGTCGTCCTCATACCTGACACATCAGCGGTATCTTTTCTAGTTAAAGAAATATGGGTCCCACAACGCACCGAGTTACAAAGTTTACCACGTGTCCATGCATGATTTTGGGCACTGGCGTCAGCGAGAACGTGCCATCCACTTGCCCTCTTATAGATATTAAAAAAAAAAAGAACAAAATAGGAGAGTTTTTTCTTTTATAATTTTTCATGTATTTGACCTGTAATGAATTTTTGAACGTTAATTAAAACAACTTATTAAATTCGGGTATGTAATTCATCATGCTACATGAATACAACAAGTCATTTGCAAAAAGATCTTTAGCAGAACAATTTAAAACTTTTTGAATAAATTTATGTTAAGAATTTACAGGTGTGAACACATATAAATGTGCTAGCTAAAGCAATTAAACAGATTTGTAGTATATATCATGAATTATATTCAGATTTGAATGACTAAAAAAATTAGAATAAAATAGTGTTTAATTCAAGAAAGGACCATAAATATCATGGGAGGAACTGAAATGCTGGTGGAGTACCAAAGAGAGAATTAAAATTTGTTTAACTTTATTTTTTTTTAAATTTTTTTTGATCATATATGTTTTTAAATGCGCCGCAGCTTTGGGATTAAAAAGGGATTGGACTTCAAGGTAGCATTGAAAATAGAAATGCATGCACATTCATGCATCGAATTAGAAGTCTTGGACTGGTAAAAGTTTTAGGGCGAGAGGGAACTTTCACCCTGGTGGTGGTGGTGGTGGTGGTGGTGGTGGTGGTGGTTAGCTGAAGATTTGACTATTTCGTACCATGTGATCCCAAACTAATAAACCAACTATATATAGAAATTGTACTATTGAGGAGTAGAAGGTGCACAGACAGGAGGTGCACGAACTGATCTATCCCCCTGAGATTTGTGGTTTTATGTAATATAGTCTCATTTCTGTTATCTCACTGTTGAGTAGAGATTCTTGATGTACAAAATTCCTATTTTTGGAGATGAATATATTTTTTTCATTTACCAAAAAAAAAACTATATATAGAAAAGATGGGGTATAATATAAATCAGAACAATCGGCTCGCATAAGAGAACATAAATAGGTGAGCTTCACATATATATTTAGCCCTACATATTTTTGATTAAAAAGGCGCTCCTGCTAATATGAATATGAGTGTTACTGAGTCAAGGAGGAATGTTTAGTTATACCGATTCAATATGCATTAATGATACGTTAAAAATTTATTTTGAATTAAAATTTGAGTACTGATTTAAAAGTAAATATCTCTTCCATATATTATTAATTATGTGGGCGTATAAAATAATGTATACATCATCTCTTTCATTGCATAATATCCTCCGATCAAGAGTTAACGTTATTGAAACTCTCCAACGGTGATGAATATCGAGGACGATCTTTTTAGTCAACTGAGCAGCGAGATAAGATCTAGCTAACGTTATTGATGAACTCATGATGTCTTTCATTGGAGAAGAGAATCGGTAGATCTCGAATGCTGATAGCAACAAACACAATAGTAGTCAAAATTTCTAACAGAAACCTCGGTTCCATGTCTCCGGTTCTTTATTGCAAAATATCTTCAAAATAAGTAATTTTAGCCGGCGCTTGCATGTTGATGATGCTGTGCTGGCCATGGTTTTGCCGCTTTGGGAAGCGGAAATTGAAGGCTTTGGCAAAAAACTAATACGGCAAGCTAGTGTTTTTGTATTTGGCAAAAAAAAAAAGGTTAAAGTTGGACCACGCTTCCCTTATCCAAACTAGAACTAGTTTTGGGCTGAATTGTGCGAGGATTAATCATGGCTTAGTTTTGATTGGATTGTCAAACACACCCTTGGGGTCAATTTGGCAAATTGTGTAAACAAGTTAGTCACGGACGAGGTAAAACAAGTCAAATCAAAACCAATTGAAGGCCACAAACTAATCTAAAAAGACTAGTTTAAGGCCGCAAACTGATCAAAGAAGACCAGTTTAAATCCTAATCTAGTTTATTGTCAAACTCAGACGAGAATTAAATTTGGTTATGTTCTACTAAACCAAATTTCATTCGTGTACTTCAAAATCCAAGTTAAAATTTTAGTCCCACGTTAGTTGGTATATTTTAAGATCCACGTGAAACATTTAGTCTCACACTAGATAGGGAGAAAAGAGTTTGTAGCCTTTATAATAGAGCCCAACGAAAGAAATTGAGTAATCGGATCCAGAAATCTTAACGTGCATATCATGTGTTCAGATTTCACATGCAACAACTCCTTAATATATACTTCAGTCCAGTACAAAGTAGGATTTGACAAACCGAGAGAAAAGTCTAAGATTTGACGACATTAGTCAGATAAATTTTGTGGTAGGAACCACTAATTAATTTAGATATAATTAGAGTCAAAGGATATATTAAATAATCTTTGAGGAAGCAGGCTATGCATTGTGTGTCAAAATGTACAATTGATTTTCCTTGAATATGCTATATTACCTAAAAAAAGCATATACTACTCGTCATTATTTAACCTCTAGATCGTCAAGATTATAGTCAAAAGCTTGACTACATGTGAATCATGATTATTTATTCTGTTGATGGCCTACCTTAATTAATTAAGCAAAAGTGTACAACCGAGGTCAAATGTGTAAAGATCTCGGCACAATGAGTTAATTAGACTAGTTAAACCAATGTCGATCAGTCAATCCAATGGCCTCTACCATGCATCAAATTGTTCACCAGCATTAATTAATTAACTGTAACTTTGTAAATTAAGGTAAAGTACTCCCAAAGGCCTGCACTAGTGTAGACTGTCTATGACAATGCCTTTCAATTACCATATGCATGGATTTAATAAACATAACATTGTTAGAATAACCATTGCAATGCACTATTTTATAATTTTTATGTTTCCATGGATCACATAGATAACGATAAATAGACAGACACACACTCATGATGAATGAAGGAATCCAAATGTGATATCAACACATGACATTTATTTATTCTCCAATCCCACTCAACATGGGGCATTTCTGATCACCTAATAGTTGGATAAATTGACACGCGAACAGATGTTTTGATCATTTTACACGTTCCTCTGAGTGCTATATATTTGTTGGGTGAGTTGATTAAAGTCGTTAATTTCTGAGGTGAACAGATAAAAACATCTCATTTGCATGCAGATTATTCTGATCAAAAGATGTGCACCACGTTGAATAGTTGTGTTAAGGTGCTATATATAGAGTTTGTGGAGATACAGAACAATATCTTCCTCATGTAAGAAACAAAAAAGCCATGCATGTAGCCTCATTAGTTCCATAATCAAACACACCCAACCGTGGACCCAGATCGAGCAGACACGAGAAAAGACCCCTTCGTTTTCTGCCACGGATCAAGGAGACATCATTTGTCCACGTAGGGCACGTGTCCTCCAAATTTTTCAAAAGAAGCGGCTTTAGCCTTGGGCCATGGTAAAGTTGTGAATACAACGAAGGGTGGTTGGATTGTAGTGCAGGCATGCATTTTTATCTTTCTTATTATCACATCGATCTCCATCATCTCTCACCATCTTTGTTGTTAGAATTCCTTTCTCTTAACCGAAGGAAAGCATGCTATGACTAGCATTTGTGTTATGTCTGAAGTTGAACACGTGCCTATCATACAATTCATCACTAGAAATATTCCTACACTTTTACTTCTATCTTGAGGAGAACATGTTAGGGTTATCCATGCGTGTATGTACGTATATTGTTCGAGGTCTCACATAAGCTTTGTTGGATGAGATGTTGTCAAGAAAATAGGAAGTTAGGTTTTAATCAGGAATTATATATTACTTAATATGCAAATTATGATTTGCCTTGTATGAAAAATGAATATGAAAATAAGTCATAGAAAACATCACAATGTCCACTGAACAATAAATGAATATTGTTGATTATAGATTGGCACATTTTGACTGGTTTAAGTTGGGGTATATATGAAAAATAAAGATTGAACAGGCTCACATTCAAGTTAAATTCATGTTTATTCTCCACCAATTATCATGTTAAAAAAAATATACAACTGTAAATTTTTATGGAGAAGAAAAATAAGTTGGCTATTATTATATAGAAAGAAACGTATTAAAAAAAAACTATCTTTTTCATTTTGTTATGTTTAAGTGGAGTTTTGGTCACTCTTGGCTAGTGATCATACGTTAAAAGTACCTTATCGGGGCCATCATAATGTGCCTGTGCAAGCAATATTAATTTTCTCCTTCCTCATTCAAAAATGGCTGCATTGAAGGACACTTCAAAGTTAGTGGATAAGTAAAATAATTGACCCTGACCGAACTTTAGAAAAGCAAAGCACATTAGCATCATGAGCCTCGAGGATCTTTAATCTAGTCCCTCCTTTGTTAAGAGATACGTGTTTGGATCAAAATCTTGGTGTTAGAAAATAAGAGAGATAAAAAGAAGGAAAAATAAGACAGTGATAAGTGCTGGGCTGCGGGCCCGCTAAAAACTCCAATATGACAATTGTCCGGCCCACATTAATGGTTGTCTCATCAAAATTACCAAAGGTTTCTGAAACTCGAATACCCTAAACTGTATATTTAGGCGTATAAATTTTATCAAAACGCTTTGCACATCAGTTCTCAATCTTTCACTAGATCTAAAGTTCTTCAAAATACAAAGCACTCGACATAGTACAAATCTCTCTTGACATTTTCAAATAATGCTTAAAAATATGTTAAAACATAGGATGATTTAAGCTAATGACTAACTTTACTAGAAGATTTTGTTTATCAAATTCCAGTCGTAAATGTGCATAATTAGGGACAATTGGTTGGACCAGAATCCTTCAAAATCAAAATTCTACAAAATGTGCATAATTAGGTACAATTGGTTGGACCAGAATCCTTCAAAATCAAAATTCTCATAAGTACATTGTTCAAATAGAATATATATATATATTTGATGCTCGTGACTCATCAGTCTACGGGCATAATAAAGTCATAGACCCTAGGAGATCAACCTAGCTATATGAGTTGGGAACTACTCAATCATCTAACCCTAAAATTCTTTTCTACACCTAAAAGTCATTGACATTAGTAACTTTCCTCTACTGGAAACCATGTTTAGGATTAAATTCCTCCACCTTATTCTTGCTTTTGGGATATAAAAGTAAAAGAAACGTAGCAGATAATGCTGCCTTGTCCAATTTCATGCTCTTAGTGCGCTTCCAGGAGGTGACATGCCTCCATTATGCCCGTTCACAACTCCAAAACTTGCACATCGACGCTGGACATTGTAGCTTGTGGTTATCAAAGTGAATTCGAAGGAAATCTTGTTTGATGAGTATCGTGGCACAAGACTATTACTTTTGGCTTAATTGTAGATGCACCCTCTTTGATCTTGACCACATTAAATTAATTCCCAGTTTAGGTTGAGATGTAAGCAGAAATAATCTGATGATAATTTACCTGTGGTCCTCAATTTAACTGAAATGAGACAAAATTGTCCTCTAAATTGATTTTTTTTTTTTAAATCACATCTGAGATTTAGAGGGTGTAAGTGGCAATAAAAAGTTCAGAAAGATGTAAGTAGATATTCCACCACATTATTAAAAGGGTGTATCCGCATTGAACCCCCTCTTCTTGTGCTTTAGGCTAGCAATCTTGACAAGTGCATTGTGCCACGATAGGTTTTCTGTGCAATATGCGTAGAATAAATCCATGAAGTTGTTAGGAATTTTATGAAGATTGTCTACGAAATTAAACACAACAAACAAATAATGGCACTAACGAAAATGTCACACGTAAGTCAACATCAATATTTAACGTGGTTCGGCAAATCATGCCTACGTCCACAGGACAATCCAGAGAGAAATATTCTATTACGAATAAAGAGTATAAATCTTTAAAGCTACACCCAAACTTGAGGATTAAATCATAAGAAAAATACAAGACCACCAACAACCGCGGAGAAATCAACATCGCATCCTTAATGGCGTCATCATTCTGAAGAAAATTATATTTGAATCACTGCAATCGAACAACTCAGTAATCAAAAAATTAACTTTTACTCTCCTCTATTTCTCTCTCTCCTTGCCATGAAATCCACGCACAAGAATCAATTTTCGGTTCTCTATTTGTCGATCCCTATTAATTCAATTAGAAGGTATACCAAACATTGCGCAGCCACTTTTCTTTAATAAAGGAATTTTATCTCAAGGACCACCAATCCTATTCAATTGCGAATAGGTCCCTCAACTCCTTTTACTATTAGCATTCAATTGAGCAAGGTCCATCTACTGTATGTGGACCCAAAACAACCTCCCCTTCCAGCCCAATGAGGGAGTATGTCAATCTATGACTCCTCACCGGAGTCCATACCGGCCAATCACCGATACAACTCGGTCTTCTCTCTAGAAATAGTCTTTGTTACGAAATCTGTTGCATTCTCATCAATGTGAATCTTTTGTAGCTTTAGCTCCTTTTTTCTTAATAGCTTCTCTAAGCCAATGATATCTCACATCGATATGTTTTGTCTTAGAGTAAAATATAGAATTCTTGTTCAAATCTAAAACACCTTGGCTATCAATGAAACCTTAATACGCATTCTGCTGTAAGCCTAGCCCCTGCAGAAATCTTCTTAACTTAACTATCTCCTTATCAGCTTTTGAAGCTACAATATATTCTGTTTTGTTATGGACAAAGAAACACACTTCTACAACCCAGACTGTCAATATGCATCTTCCCTATAAAAGTGAACAACAACTTGAAGTAAACTTCCTGTTATTGAGATCATCTACCATATTCGCATCTGTAAAAACTTATAGTACTGGTTTGGAATCCAAAACTCAAACACAATCCCGAACTACCTTTTAAATATTTCAAGATCAATTTTATACCTTCCTAATGTACTTTACCTGGATTAGAAAGAAATATTCTCACAACGCCAACTACATATGCTATATCTGGCCGAGTACAAATCATAACATACATCAAACTCTCTACAGATAAAAAGTAGAGAAAATTCTCTATCTCACTTTTTTCCTCATCTATAGTCAGACGAAACTTCTTGCTAAGTCTTCAAGTGATCTGCAATAGGAGTACTAATACATTTTATGTCGAATCTATCAAGCATCCGTTCAATATACTTCTCCTGTGATAACCACAATTTCCTAGCTTTCCTATCATGAGCAATCTCCACACCAAGAGTCCGCTATGTCAAGCCTAAATCCTACATATCAAAATTTAAACAATTCCTTCTTCAGCCTACTAATCATCTGACTGTCTTGACCAACAATCAACATTGTCGTCCACATAAAATAAAAGAATAATGAAGGTAAAATCTAAAAATCTCGTGAAATATGTACAAGAATTTGCAACTATCCTCGGCTAGACATGACTCAACATGAAAGAGTTAAATTTCTTGTACCACTGTCTGGGTATCTGCTTCAAATTATAGAGGCTCTTCTTCAACCTATAAATTATGTGTTCTTTTTCCTTCACTTCAAAACCTTCGAGTTGTACCATATAGATTTCCTCCTCCAAAATTACCATGAAGGAATGTAGTTTTTACATCAAGCTACTCAATTTTGAGATCTAAACTAGCTGCTAGCCCAAAATCACTCTAATGGATGTCATCTTTACAACCGGTGAGAAAATCTCATCAAAATCAATGCATTTTTTTTACACCGCTAATCTAATTTTATATTTCTAAATCTCTTTGTAGCCATTTTTTTAACTTGAACACCAATTTGTTCTTCAAATCTTTTTGTTCCTTTGACAACTCCACTAACTCATAAATATCACTCCTTTGGAGAGACCTCATCTCTTCCTACGTAGCCTGAAACAATTATCCCTATCTTTATGAGTTTGTGCCTCCTGAAAGCTCTCCGGCACCTCCTCTTCTCTCAGCAAAGAACACTCTGAGGAAGGAGATTTCATGGATGGTCTATGTTCTCTAGCTGATATCATGAGTTGTAGCTCTACAATCTCCTACTGCTAATGATGCTCCCCTGGCCGAGGAGTCTCCGCTCGTGATCCTAATCACTGTCTCCCCACTCTAATATGTGACCGTTATTATCAACACTATCATTATCATGCACATGCTATGTATCTATAGGACATAACTATACTGGAGACTGAAAGCGTGTCACATTTGGAATTTCACTTGCAACACTATCTGACTGCTCTGTTCTCCTGAGACATGCTATGAAAGAGCACATTCGTTCATCTAATAATTCTTCACATTCGTTCATCTAATAATTCTTCTCTTCTCAAGATCATATATCTTGTAATCAAACTCATCTTCTCCATAACTAAGAAAGATATAAGGAATCACCTTATCATTAAACTTCTATCTATGCTCCAACGCCTTGCAACAAACACCTTCAGATAAGAGTAGAAAATATCCTTCCCAAACCAAACCCTCTATAGGAACTGAAGGAAATATGTTGATTATGTAGCATGTGGTGCGAACTGTTGTAGCCCAGAAGCTCTTTGATAACTTCATCATCTTTAACATGCATCTAACCTTCTCCATAATGGTTCAGTTAGACCTCTCTACAACTCCATTATGCTATAGTGTGCTGGATTTTATTCTCTGATGACAAATATCATGCCAGGAGCAATAATCTCTAAACTCAATGAAAGTGTGCTCTCCTCCATTATCGGTGCACAAATACTTTAACTTCTTGCGTGCTTCTCTACTATGGCATTAAACGGCTGGAAGACTGAAAATACCTAATCCTTTATCCTTAACATGAAGACTAACATCTTTCATGATGCATCATCAATAAATGTTAAGTACTTGTTTATCACGCCTCTGGCCCACGGATCCGTTGGCGCGTGCAAGTCGTAGGACCCCCCAAGAACAATTTGATGTTGGCTTAAATTCACCGCTAAAATGCTAGCACTAGTTGTTCTTTGGGCATTGGATTTTTTTCTATT
The DNA here is from genome assembly GCF_001876935.1 of Asparagus officinalis. Taxonomy (NCBI): domain Eukaryota; kingdom Viridiplantae; phylum Streptophyta; class Magnoliopsida; order Asparagales; family Asparagaceae; genus Asparagus; species Asparagus officinalis. The sequence continues at coordinate 13,334,810 of NC_033795.1, read as the reverse complement.
TAAACTACTAACATTTCTTCATACTAGTCTGTGTGGGACTAAAGTGGGGATGTCACAATCACCCCACCTTACAAAGATGACGTCCTCATTATCTCGACATGACAATTAGCACATCCCAGTGTCACTGCCACGTAATGTGGACTCTAAAGATAACTCCTACGGGCTCTAGAGGTGTCTCTCACCGTATCCACGTGGTATATCACTTAGCCCCGTATAGCACTTAGCTTCACACTTCTGGCTAGCAACTGCTCTGATACCATTTTATCACGCTCCGGGGTCACGGGCCCGTTGGCGTGTGCAAGTTGTGGGACCCACTAAAAACAACTCGATGTTGGCTTAAATCCACTGCCAAAATACTAGCACTAGTTATTCTTTAGGTCTTGACATTTTCTCTATTTAAACTATTAATATTTATTCACACTAGTCCATGTGGGACTAAAGTGGGGGTGTCACATTATTGCCACCTAAGGACTCCATCTCGATAGGACCATAAACATCAGAATAAATCAAATCCAGAATATTATCTCTTCTCTTAGAAGGCATGCTAAAAAAAACTCTATGTTATTTACCAAACAAACAATAATCATAAGGGGTGAGTGACAAACATTTGGGAAAAAGAATGAGAGACTTCTTTGCCAATACTTGCAACCCAATCTCACACATATGTCCGAACTTCCTATGCGACAAACTGAGAGATTCACCGCCTTGAGCCATGCTCTAAGAATTATATGAAGCCTTCGCTTGAGTCTTGTATAAATTATAACATATACTTCCTCTATCCATCACAAGTGAGCCTTTGGTAATTTGCATTTTCCTCCACCAAAGTGAATATCATATTTCATTTGGTCCAAAGTAAAGATCATAAATCAAGTTGAGCCGCAAATTGAGAATATTATGCACATCTTCACATTACCAAAGTCACATACTCTGTACTAAGTGAAAAGGTCCCGATTTGAGCTAGCATGACATGTAGCTCCTATATTCATTATCCACTTAGAATTCTGACCTGTAACATGCAAGCAGTCTTCTTCTCTGAAAGTGAGAATAAAATCGGTCTTAGACAAGGTAGTTGTAGTATAACTGTCTATTTTCTTCTTCTAATCTTTCTTCTCATCTTTGATCTCAACTTGCTCTTTCTTCTATACCTAATAATTCTTTTTAATATGACCTAGCTTCTCACAATAAAAGCAACCTCTAATTTTAGATGTTGGTTTGCCCGATCTCTGAAACTGGTCCTTGTACTTGTGTCTGCACCTATTCTCATGACAAATGCATGTGTGTTATCTGTGGTGGTAGACTTCCTTTGAGTCTCCTCATTAAATAAACTACTAGTAATCATAATTATCGATAATACACCATATAGAGCTACGTCGCTAACTATTACCACCAATATCTTCTAACTGTCTAGCAAAGAACCCAGTAGCAATAAAGTCTGCAGCTCATCATCAAGAATTATATTCATGGTAGCTAACTAATCAACCAAACTCTTGAATTCATTCAAGTGCTATATTATGTTGCTTCCTTCCTTAAACTTCAAGTTCATCAACTGCCTCATAATGAACGCCTTGTTTCCTGTGGTCTTTCGCTCCTAGAGATCCTCAAGCTTCTTCTATAGAGACTTATCATTAATCTCGCTTGATATATGATAAAATACACTAACATCAATCCACATTTGAATTAACCGATCACTTTCTTGTATTGTTTCTCCCACTTTTTGTCAGACATCTTTTCTGGCTTGACTTTTTCCCTCAATAGGATCTTGTAAATCCATACAATAAAGAATATTCTCCATCTTGGACGTCCATACTTGCCAATTAGAACCATTCAATTTTATCATTGTGCCAAAAAATTTCAGCTTTTCCATCCAAGACATGCTTCAAGCTAGAGCTCTAGCACCACTTGTTAGGAATATTATGAAGATTGTCTACAAAATTAATCACAAGAAATAAATAATGATACTAACGAAAATACCATATGCAAGCAAACACTAATATTTAACGTGGTTCGGTAAATCATGCTATGTCTACGGGTAATCTAGAGAGAAATATTCCACTATGAATTAAGAGTTTAAATCCTCAAAGCTACACCCAACCCTAAATATTAAATCACAAGAGAAATACAATGTTACCTCTAGAATACCAAAATTCCAAAACTCGTCTCAACTCAAATCTCCAACACTTGCGGACAAAGCAACATCGTACCCTTGACGGCGTCGTCATTCTAAAAAAAATTATTTTTAAATCACTACAATTGGACAACCGAATAATTTAAAAATCAACTTGTTCTCTCCTCTATTTCTCTCTCCCTCTCTCTCGTTGCCTGGAAATCCGTGCTTGAGAATCAATTCTTGATTCTCTATTTTTTGGTCCCAATTAATATATGGTATATCAAAAATCACGTGCAGCCACATTCCTTTAATAATGGAATTTTATCTCAAGGACTTCCAATCCTATTCAATTGCGAATAGGTCCCGCGAATCCTTTTACTATTAGGATTGAATTAACCAAGGTCTACCAACCTCATATGGGTCGCAATTTGGGCTAGACCGACAACATAATTGTGCATGGTTTATTTTGATGCTAAACCTTCAATATAAAGATCTTGAGATTTTTTTGATGTATATCTTTTGATCCTCTTTTAATGACATCAAAAGCATCTCTTTGTGAGACGACTTTGTTGGATCTGAGATGCAAGCCGGAGAGGGGGGAGGGGTAAATAGAGTTGCTACCATTTTTCGCTAAAAGATAGAATAAGCAGAGAAATAGATAAAATAAAAATAAAAAATAACTAACCAAAGACATGCAAAATCTTATAGTGGTTCGGATAACAATTATATTTCCCCCTTCCTTCTCATGAACGGGCTTCTTTACTATGCTAATAATTTACCTGAATCACGACCAGATTTAATAGGTTTATAAAGACTGCACTCCAAAATCTAATCGAAACCAATCATCTAACCTAACTCTTCATAATGAGTAACACCTACCCTTAGCTAGTATCAACCCTCAATTAACATTGGCTTGAGTACGTCGTAAACCCTCAATTCACACCGACTTGAGTACCCCATAAAAAACATGTTTGAAACAAACCAACAAACATAGCTTAACTATAGAAAATAAGAAAGATCTTATAACACTCATCGATTGACAAATTGTCCTCCGATGAATCAAAGTGAAGCTTAGTGAAGAATTGTATGGATGAAGAAACCAAGGGTAACTCTCCTTGCTGAGATAATTCGAAGATGATGAGTGCGATGAGAAAGAGTTTGTTGAGGCTCCGGAGATTCAAAATACTAATTTAAACTTCTTCAAATGTACCCTAGAAATTTCTCTTCAAGCTCTCTTTTAAAACCCTAGAATCCTCTCTTTCAACTTTATCTCTTTCAATCTTACATAGTCTTTGATTAAGGGCCTGTTTGTTTGCACGAAAGTAATTGTGAAGTAGCTGAAGTAAAAGAAGTAGAGGCTACTTCTGCTACTTCCAAGCAAAAAACTGTGTTTGGTTCTCTGAAAAACTTACTTCCAATACTTCTCTAAATGCTTATGTGGCGCCTACGTGTCATCCTTACTTCCAAAATATTTTTCCAATCCTCAATACTCTGAAGTAGCTCGGAAGTAGTTGAAATGCATATTAATTATAACATAAATAATTTTTTATTAATATTTTCTTTATTAGTTACTTCTAACAACTTTTCATTGATAAAATTACTTCCTAATAATATTTCCAAATGTTATCCAAACAAAAAAAGTAAATGAAGAGGAAGAAGTTCTACTTCCATTACTTCTAAAAATATATGAAATAAATAAAAAAATGTTATTTTCACTACTTTTTACTTCATAGCTTTGAAAGTTACTTCTATAACCTACTTCTTACTTCTAATACTTCCATTATCCAAACGGGCCCCAATCAGAAAGGAGATTTTCTAATCATATGGAAGTTAGAAATGAAAAGGATCAACAAATGAATATGATTAAATTAATAATTTTGAAAATCATTGTCGTCACCATTGATGGTCCCTAAGCATCATCTATGGGTGCCTACAAATCATTGATAGGTTAAATTAATATTTCTAGAAATATGCAATTTGTTCATGTACATCATTAAGGACCTCAGCCCAATCAATGGGTTTTTGACCCCATTAATGGGTTCAAGGTTAAAATCAACTTTCATGTTGATTTTCACGTCGTTTCGCCTCCACTCTTCGTATCCTTATTTCCTATACTATATCATCTCAAATAATTATTAGTATCAAATAAGAGTTTGTTATCACTCAAACAAGAGCTATGATATAGACTACCTCCTAACAATCAACCTCTTTTGATAATAAAAAAAATTAAAATTTAAAATACCTAAATACATGCATATTTGAGATATACATACAGCAACAATAAGCACAAATACACTTTCATGCAAAAGAAAAAGATATGTAATGCTCCCCTACATTCATGCATTCATGAAAAGTGTAATCAATCATAGGTATAATCAAAAACTCCCCCTTAAATAATACATCGAGTGTTTTCAAAATTTAAAAAAAAAATAAAAAACATGAACAACTTAATCAAAAAACTCCACTCATGAAAAGATCATCAAAAATTTTAAATAAGATCATTAAAAATTTCTAATTTTACACTAAAATTCTCCTCTTTTTGTTACTAGGAAAAGTTAAAAACACAGCAATAGGTACACTTCATACTCGTGAAATTCAGATAAAATTAATCAAAGATGTAAGAAAGAGAAATAGACACTAGTTCACACAAAACAATTTATAGAAAAAATAGCACAATAGATTAAAATCTAATCACAAAACACTTAAATACGAGAGAAATCACATCAAAATCACACACAAAATATTGAAATACCAATGTGAAATTTATAAGAAATAGTAAAAAGAATTATAATAGTACAACAGTCAAATTCAATTATATTAAAAAGAATAATAAGCTATAATAAGACTTGAATTATCTCAACCTTAGAAACCAATGAATAAAGTGTTGACGTATCACCTTAAAAATATAGGATTTATGAGAAACAACAACAGTTTTTTGGCGGGTAGTTTACACCATCTCTAAATATAAAAATATTCAATAGAGGATGGCTACTCTTTGAGATTTGCATAAACATAATCCACGAGTGTGGATCTTTCACCATCTTTTAATGAATACACTAATTTTTTATGGATTTCATAAGAGTGTAGATCTTTGATTATCTTTTAAAAAATACACACTCTTTATTTGATATATTTGTTTAGGATGAATGCGCATTTGTACATATAAAGAATAAATGTGTGCATTATCCAAGTGAAAAACATGCTCAAGAACTCTTGCTATATTCCAAAAATTATCAAAAACTCTGGTTGAAGCAGAGGTCGAGAACAAGTTTGACCAGCAGAAGTTCGAGGAGTACGTCGCATCCTCCTCCTCCAGATCCTCCTCTCCTTGCAAGCACAAGAAGACCTCTTCGTTGAAGAAGGTGCGTTAGTCTTTAGATCTGAAGACACGGAGCGCTGATTCTCGCCCTATCGCCTCTTCGACACCTAAGCAGGCCAGATCTAATGCTGAGAACAACTCCTCATCAATCAAGGAGTTGCTCGTTAAATCTGCGCCAATTCTGACAAATAGGGCTCGTTAGAGGCGGCGCCAACGTCTTGCCCGTCAGTTCGCCAAAGCTCTGGATCAGGTGGACGGACTCCACTATCAAGCGAACTTGGATTTCAGGAGGCGCCAAATGATAGCAACCTCAGAAGCAACGAAGGACTCCGGATCTGAGACCCCAAAAAGAGTAATCCTTCAAGGATAAAGAGGTTCCAGCTATCTTCAAATACCTCCTTGAAAATAACAAAATCAAACTGCCACCTACTACGAATCAGGAGGAAGCTAACAACACTTCGGATCCAAAGTACTGTGCGTACCACAGGAGGATCCTTCATCCCACCAAAGCTTGCTTCTCTCTTAAAAATAACATTCAAGCCTTGGTTGATGCCTGTATCATAACGCTGAATGAGCCGAATGAGAACTATTTCCTCCGATAGGTATATGAGGTTAAACTACGCCTGCAAACTCCGAAGAGTATATAAGTATAAATTGCTCCTCCTTTTTACTCTAACGGGTATACATAAACTGTCTCCCTAACCTCCAATTGGTACATGAGGCTAAATTATTTCCTATTTTGACGGGAAGTTCCTAGAGAATATTACACATAATATTCTTAAGGATAACCCGGCAACCTCCGACAGGTATACGAGGTTAAACTACTTCTCTTATTTTCAACAACGAGAAGTTCTTAGAAAATATTACTCTTAATAGTCTTAAGGATAACCCGACAATGTGGCCGAATACAATTAGATTCAGGTTTGCCAAAGAGCTAGGGGTGGAATACCTCAATGCATTCCAATGGGAAGTTCCGGAAGAATGCTATGTATGGTATTCTTAAGGATAACCCGAGATCAGCTGGTTATTCAAGGTGAAAACCAATCATCGAAATAATTTATTCTTAATCATGATTAAGAACCTCCTACTGTGGTTATCTAATCATTTCTAAGATGATTAAAACCCTCCCACTATGACTTTCCGAGCACTCTTTCGTTGAGATGAGATTTAATGGCCTTATTCGGTCAATCTTCCCTCACGAAATTCCCACGACATAACTGTGGAGTGCTTGATGATTCACGGTCCTCCACCACAAAGTCCCTCACTAATCAAATTAACTGATGGTGGTTCCACTAAAATTCTTTGTGGTTAAATCCGCCCGAACTCCCATTGTGTCCAAGCCTTTAACACTTCCACCGTTGAGGTCTGACACAACACCCCCTCGTTGTGTTAAGTCATTGTCACTTGACACCGAAAATCCCCACTGACTGATTTGTACGAGCCAACATTCCCAGTATTATTTGTATCTTCACTCTCATTGTTTCTTAGTCAAACCTTACTATAGTCAGGACCAAAGTTGGAATTTCGTCTCGATAAACGAGAAAGTCATCTTCTGATCGGGTAACCAATCCTATAAAAGTTAGGGTTATTCATATCTATTTAATTATCGGGGTGGAGATCACACTCTTAGTTTCTTTTGCAGCAGGAGATAGAATAAAAAATTCTTCCTCTCCGGCATCGGGTTCGTCGTTACCTTAAAAGAAGACCTAGAGATAGAATATAAAATTCTTTCTCTCTAGTATCGGGTTCTTCTTTTCCCCAAGAGGAGACATAATATTTCGACAACACAAAAATCTATGTCTTACACGCGTGAGGAATTTTATCCCGAATCCTAAGTGGGGATAAATCAGCGACTAACACGTATTGTCGGTTAGTCTTTTACTATAAAAAAGATAAAAGCCCATATATTCAACATCATGATAGGCTGTTATTAATAACATCATAATTTGTGCCTTACACGCATGAGAAATTTTATCTCGAACCCTAAGTAGAGATAAGTTTACGCCTAACACGCATTGTCGGTTAGTCTTTTACCGTAAAAAGAACAAAAGCCTACATATTCAATATCGTGGTAGGCCGTTATTAATAACGTCATAATCCGTGCCTTACACGCATGGAGAATTTTATCTTGAATCCTAAGTAGATGTAAGTCTACGCCTATCACGCGTTGTCGGTTAGTCTTTTACTGTAAAAAAGACAAAAGCTCACGTATTCAACATCATGACAGGCCGTTATTAATAACGCCATAATCCGTATCTTACACGCATAGGGAATTTTATCTTGAACCCTAAGTAGAGATAAGTCTACGCCTATCACATGTTGTCGGTTAGTCATTTACCGTAAAAAGGATAAAAGCCCACGTATTCAACATCGTGGCAGGCCGTTATTAATAACGCCATAATCCGTGCTTTACACACATGGATAATTTTATCTCGAACTCTAAGTAGAGGTAACTTTACGCCTAACACGCATCGCCGGTTAGTCTTTTACTATAAAAAGGAAAAAATCCCATGTATTCAATATTATGGCAGGATGTTATTAATAACGCCATAATCCATACCATACACGCATGGGGAATTTTATCTCAAACCCTAAGTAGAGATAAGTCTATTCCTAACACGCGTTGTCGAGTAGCCTATTCCCGTAAGAATGGCGAAGTCTACGCATTCAATATCGTAGCATAAAGTCTAAGGGAATTCATTCTTTTAGCATAATGTTACATGTAAAACGGGTTTAAATTATTCACGTGTTAGCCCGATTCAAATGATGATCGGTAAAGGCTCATCAAATCCGTTGATGATTGAGGGTTTACAAAAAATCCTATGCACATTGCCGGGTAGCCTATTCTCGTAAGAATGACGAAGTCTACGTATTTAATATCATAGCATCAAGTCTAATAGAGTTTATTCTTTAGCATAACATCATATACGGAACAGACTTAAACAATCTGCATGCTAACCCGACTCAAACGGTAGTCGGTAAAGGCCCGACAAACCTGTTTATGGCTGAGGGTTTGCCAAAGATCCTATAAGTATTATGGTTATTTATTCTAAACAGAATGAGTAATAGTAATAAAGTACAAAAGTCACTGACGTACTAACTTCACCAGTCCATCTCGTGACTTGAACACCCGGGAGAACATCAATTCCAGCCGAAGTTTCCACAAAGGACCTTGGATGCATTCGCAATGGTAGCCGTATCAACTCCAATAGCTGGTCCTACAACTAAAACTTCCTTATGGTTAAGCAAATAACTAGCGGAATGTAAGGGTAAGATTCATACCTACAGATGAACCAGCATTAATGGTTGGTCCTGCAACCTCTACACTTGGACCTGCCACACGTTACAGTGCAAGTCAACACCGATCAACACATTGCAATGAAGGTCAATATCGATCAACACATTACAATGAAGATCAAACACCGATCGACGCATTATAATGAAGGTCGACGCCGGTCAACGCGTCGATAATTTCTCCAAAATAAGGCTTAGGATAATTCTCAATTCCAAATTAACCCCGGGGAGCTCAATCGTAATTCACATATGAATTCCCGATGAAGATGATCAAGTTCAACATCGATTCAATGACACGAGCTAAATTTAGAAACCAACACGTCAGTCTCAGTTCCAGATTTCGACAATGGTCAGACGATAAACGTAACACCAGAAGAATTTTAGCTATTTGATAAAATAGTGAATAAACTGAAAGCTGAAGAAGTCGACGAATTGAAGGTTAGGCGTATCATATCCAAAGTATTCTAGGCTCCTCTATAAAAGAATGAGACTTAAACACTTTGGAGGGGGTATTTGTAGGCGTCAAAAATTACCTATAGGTTTCCGCACACAACTCAAAATGAAGAGAAGGCAGTGAACGCTATTACTTGAGTCAAACGGGATTATCTGTACTATAAAAAAGCTAACGAGTATACAAAGCAAGTCAATAAAGCGTACGAGTCAACGAAACGACAAAATGTGCAAAACGGTGGAACAAGACCAAACCGAAAAGTCCGGAGAAACCCCTGGCAGCTGAGTCATATCAAAATGACTCAGCCAATTCATCAAAATGACTCAGCCAATGCCAGGTGGCTCGGCCAAGGCCGAGCCACCTTGAAGTGGGCCACTATAAGGTGGCTCACATAGTGCCGAGCCACCACAGGGTGGCTCGCGCCCGGAAACGCTGAAAACGCGTATTTCGATGTTTTCTCAGGATTTGTTCATTTTTGAGCCTCTCAACTACTTAAATATCATTCCTAAACATGGTTAGGCTATTATTAACTAAAGATGAGGCCAAATTACTTGTTCTTATCCAAAAACACTGCAACTGAAGCCTATAAATACAAGCTTAGGGCCCTATACATGGGGGATCTGAAATTAGAGGCGAGGTGCTATCAAATTAGAGAGTGAACCACGAATTTTAGAGGATGGCTAGCAGATCTTGGCAAACTCCAGCATAAAGAGGGAGCTATTCGAAGGATCTGAGGCCCGTTTCATCATTCCTTGATATCAGACTTTGTTTTGATCTCGAGAAGAGTAGTAATCTCACTTTGTTGTGATTATTTACTTCTACGATTATTTCCTTTATAAAGCAAGAGCATTGAATTTTTATTCTATTAACCGGATCTAATCCGTGATTATCCACGAACTAATGCATCCCCGGCACAGGTAACGATCCCACACAAGCAGCAGGTGATAAACGTCCTCTACGTGTGTTTGAAGAGAGTTGTATTTTTATTTTTTTTATTCATGTAAGAAAAGTCTTATAAAAAGACTAATTCTTTTGAACATGTTGTAAACGATTGAAGTCATAATGAGTTCCATGAATAAACCAACTTTCGACGCAAACAAGTAAAAGTAGTGGCAGTCGGCGGAGAAGATGGTCGAGAATTGGATACTACCACTGGGTCCTCCCTCACTTCGGGCTGGCTTGCCTAACTTTCATGATCTAAGTCTCCATATGTCCCTTCGACCACTGATGTGGCATAAACATGTACCAAAAAGGTTGCAAGTGCACAACCGTGTCAAGTTATAGTATTTAAGATATCGATCCCACGAGGAAGGTGTTTTGTAGGAGAAAATATAAAATCGGTTCTTATATTGTGTGTGTGACAAGTAGGAGTGATAAGTGAATGTGATTGTGGAGAGATAGAGAGAGTGGAAGTGATAGTGTGTAAATCGGCACGAGATATAAGTGAGAGTGGATGTGACAAAGAATGAATATGATCAATAAGGCAAGAAGGAAAAGGAAAATAAAAATCAAGAATAAAGAAAATAAAATTCAAAAAGAAAATGCAAGAAATTAAAGATGGTGGATTCAATTATAGATATGGGTAATCTACAATTGAACCCACTTCTTAGAAAAGGGTGATTCCCTAGAGGGTTCTAGCCTAAAGGCGAATCAAACAAAATAAAAATAAACAAAAAGAAAAACTAAACCCAAGAGGGTTCTAGCCTCAAGGTGAATAGTATAAGAAATTAAAATCTAACTACAAAATAAAGTGCAAAATCTAAACTACAAAATAAAATTGCAAGAATTAAATGCAAGAAATTAAATCTATTCTATAAGCATGAAATAAATCTAAGGCAAGAGGGTTCTAGCCTCTTGGCTATTTAACAAGAAAATAAAATCTAAACTACAAGCATAGAAATAAATCTACACTAATAAGCAATAAAAAGGAAATAAAAGAGAAAAAGGAATCGATGCAGGCATCGATGTAGGTATCGATGCCAGCATCGATGCCCACATCGATGCCAACATCGATACTCATTATTTTCAAATTCTGATTTCACGGATAGCTTCGTCTCGTCGAGATAGGCGATTTTCATATATTATATGTTAAATTCCGCCTTCCGGATTAGGAGATATCGTCGTTTCTTTGTGGCCAACCATTTTGAATATGATTTCTTTTCATATTGGATTTTTGATTTTCTCCGGGTTCTACAGGCTACACGACTTCATTCTGGGCTTTTGGATAATTTGGAAATTGATTTTCCAATGTTCTTCTTTTCTTCATTTCTTCATTTAATCAATGGGTTTTTGTTGAGAGATGAGAGTTTGAGATTTATTCTTCATTAACCTGCAATTAAAAGATAAAAATAATTATTAGTGGTATATTTATTCATATAAAATAGATAATGAGGGTATAAAATTGTAATAAAATGTGATTATCAAATACCCCCACACCTAAACTTTTGCTAGTCCTCTAGCAAAGAAAATAAAAAGAAAATCCTAACTCACTTTCGCAGGAATCGCGGTTGTATTTAGCGCATACAACAAGCCTTTAAACCCCTAGGTTACCCTAGTGGACGAGTTGTAGTCTCGTGAGGGTTTGCAGTGAATATACCCACAAAATTCGGTCAACTTGCCAAATTAAAGAAGTCAGTAAATAACTAAATTCACTTGATAACTTTTAGATAATCTAATTGGAGTCAGTTATCACTCAAGAAAACATTTATATATAACTCTAAGGTATATTTTTAAGAAAATCTTCTCATTGTAGCAATACAAAACCAAGCCAAACTTAGAAATTTAATTTAAAAGTTTTGAAAAGAACATGCTAACTCTTTGTTTTAAATAATTTTCAAGTTGCTTGATTTAAAATATTTTCCAAGACCATATATACAACTATAAAACATTTATTAGTTTTTTTAACTCTTTCTTCCTTGGTGTTCATCCTTGGTGATTTTTTTCTACTTTAACGGGCTTTCTAAGTGACCATTTAACGAGTTTTGGGCCAATGGATCCCAACCCAAATGGGCTTAGGTCATTAAGTATGGAAATACTCCTTGGGCTTAATTACTCGGTCAGCTTAGGCTTAATAAGATAGAATCACCTCGAATTCAAAAGTTTTTTTTTTGTGCCCATTTTTCGCACTCTTCTTTTGCAAATATTTTTTTTTGTTTGTGTATTTTTTTTTTTAATGTAAATCAAGACAATTTGAAAAATTATTTTCAACTCTAAGTTAAGCATGCAAAAATTTTATTATTTTAAATAAAAGTCCAAGTTAAGGCTTAAGTAAAGTATACTACTTTGAAAATTATTTCTTAAGAAATTTATTTAGAGTTATCATAAAAAGTGAACTTAAGTAAATAACCAACTAGGGATTAGAAAATTTTAAATTTATCAAATAAATCAATTATTACATAACTCTATTAATTTGGCAAGTGACGATATTTTTAAAAAAAAATTTTAAGGAAAAGAAAAAAAAATGACAAAAATGCACTAAAATTGTAAAATAAAAAGAAAAAATAACTAATTCCCACCCCCACACCTAAATTTTGCATTGTCCTCAATGCAAACTCTATGCCCCCACACCTAAATTTTGCATTGTCCTCAATACAAACTCTATGATGCATAAAGTAAAGCAGATAAGAAGTGAAGCACTTACATTTGGTCGGTTGATAAAAATCTGCAATTACCTTTGGTCTGAGGAGGAGGAAATCAAACATTTATTCTTTTCTTGTTTTTTTTCTTTTTTTTTCTTTTTTTTTTCTTTTCTTCTTTTTTCCTTTTTTTTTCTTTTTTTTTTCTCTTTTTTTTTTGAAAACTGAACAAGAAACTCTCACATGAGAGAAGAATAAATTCTTTTTATTATTCTGAAATAAACAAAATAAACAATGTAGAATGAAATATTCAACATGAAGAGTTCATGTTCTACATTGAATCCTACCTTATTGCTGAAAATTCTCCCACGGATTTTAAATAAATTCAACATGATATAATCAACAATGTGCTGAAATTCTAAGCATTCCGGGGTGTTCAATGATTTTTGTGGCAATGAAAGGTAGGTATTATTGGTGTCATGCATATTGGACTTAGATTCTTGATTTGTGAATGTTTGTTCTCTAACAACCAATTTTTCTTTAACAATTTTCTCAACCCCAAGATTCATGGTTGATGTGTAAAAATTTGGTTGTTGTTTATTTTCCAAAAATCTTAGTTCATCAAGAAAGAGTTTTTCAAAATTCAGTTCAAAGCAGCAATTGTCCAACACAGTTTCTTTATTTTGACAAACCCGATCTGCTTCTCCTAATATTTTTAGCTCCTCACCGAAAATTTCCTCAAAACTTAGATCTGACTCTTCTTCTTCTTCCCCCGGTCTTTCCTGAATTAAATTAGCAGGGGAAGAATGAATTGGAACAAGAATTTGGCTTAAAGGTGTTCTTTCCTGATTACCGACCTGTTTTTCTGACTGTAGTGCATTCATTTGAGTGTCCTTAGGATTGACCACGGGTTGACTCAGAATTTCTCCTTCCTCTACTTCACTTATGGCACTAGCTAGTTGATCAATATGGGTTTCTAATCTAGCTAGGGCTTGAGTGTTAGAGTTAAGTATGAGTTCGGTTGATTGCATAAAGGAGTTCATCGTGTAGGATGTTTGAGTTAACATATCCGTGGCTAGTGTGGAGGCCTTAATAATGATTTCAAAACCTTTTTCCAAAAAATTGAGACGTTCATCATGATCTGTATCAAGAGGAGTGTGAGTTACAACTTGATGATGAGGAGACTGATTTTGATGTGACAGATTGGGTTGTTGAAATTGTGGATGAGAATTGAAAGGAACTGTGTTTTCCCTAGGAAAATGTTGGGTCAAAGAGGGAGTGAAGTTTTGAGTTTCGGAGTGGTTTCCCTGATTCCATGCAATGTTTGTGTAACTTGCCCAACCTGGGTTGTAGGTTGGAAAAAATGGATCATTTACCGAATACTGATATGGACTCTCTACAAACTCCCGGACTTCATTGGAAATTTCAATCCTATTGGGATAACATAAATTTTGAAAAACTTGTGGATTAGCCATTTGTTCAAAATGAATTTGTTGATGTGTATTGTCCCTAATCCACGTTTTGCATGCACCAAAAACAATTACTTTTTATATAATTTTTTTTTGTTTTGGAAAAATAAAAGTTAGTTTTTTTTGAAGAAAAAGGAAAAACAAATAAAAAACAATCACTTTTCAATCATGCTAACTCTAGGGTTAAGCCTAACTCAGCTAGACCAGCTCCTAACCAAAAATTCCTTAAGTGAAAAGATAAAAGTTTTACCCGGGTAGTTAGCCAGGTAAGGATAGTACTAGAGGGTGATCAAAGATCAATTAAGTACCTCTTTCCTTGCGGAGCGCTTTACGCAACCCCTAAACCTTGCCTTAGACACCAACTAATCTGAGAAAACTTAAACCGGTTCACTTAAGGATTTCTTGTTCCTTATTGAGCTCGAATCCTTAGGGGCCAACGTCTAATGAGTTTTATTAGGCTTGGGTGGTGTAGTGAGGAATTAGTGATTTTTGGGCTAAGGAAAGGGTGATGAAATCCCTCACCTTATCTTGATTATGGGGTTTTGCCCTTAAAAATATTTTTAAGTGTGTGTCAAATCAAGATGCTCAAATCACTTGGTGAATTCCTACACTATATGAAATGCAACCCTATGAATTAAAAGCAACTAAAAAGGATGGAAAAGAAAAATCTTTTTTTTTAATTAGGGTTAACAATCAAACAAATGAGAAGGGGGGATTTGTTTGAATTTATTATCTTGTTAGTAAATGTCAAAGTGGAGGATGAATTTTATTATGGTTAACAAAAAAAATAAAATCTTTTTTTTTAGTCCTAATTGTCTCTAATTGTGAAGAAGTAGCTAAAGGGTGGAATTAAAAACTAGAAAGAGGACTTACCCGAAAGCAAATCTTCAAATCCTAGCTCTCCAATCCGCGATCTTCAAGCTCCAAGCGTTTCCTTCACAAAAAACACACAAGTTAAAGAACCAAAATAATTAAAACCTACTTAAGCACCTTCCCCGGCAACGGCGCCAAAAACTTGATGCGGCATAAACATGTACCAAAAAGGTTGCAAGTGCACAACCGTGTCAAGTTATAGTATTTAAGATATCGATCCCACGAGGAAGGTGTTTTGTAGGAGAAAATATAAAATTGGTTCTTATTTTGTGTGCGTGACAAATAGGAGTGATGAGTAAATGTGATTGTGGAGAGATAATGAGAGTGAAAGTGATAGTGTGTGAAATGGCGCAAAATTTAAGTGAGAGTGGATGTGACAAAGAAGGAGTGTGATCAATAAGGTGAGAAGGAAAAAAAATTGAATAAAATCAAGAAACAAATGAAAATTCAAGAATGAAGAACAAAATTCTAGAATAAAAGAAAATGCAAGAAATTAAAGATGGTGGATTCAATTATAGATATGGGTAATCTACAATTGAACCCACTTCTTAGAAAAGGGTGATTCCCTAGAGGGTTCTAGCCTAAAGGCGAATCAAACAAAATAAAAATAAACAAAAAGAAAAACTAAACCCAAGAGGGTTCTAGCCTCAAGGTGAATAGTATAAGAAATTAAAATCTAACTACAAAATAAATTGCAAAATCTAATTACAAAATAAAATTACAAGAATTAAATGCAAGAAAATAAATCTACTCTATAAGCATGAAATAAATCTAAGGCAAGAGGGTTCTAGCCTCTTGGCTATTTAACAAGAAAAATAAAATCTAATTACAAGCATGAAAATAAATCTAACTAATAAGCAATAAAAGAGAAATAAAAGAGAAAAAGGAAAGAAATGCAAACCTTCAAATAATTCTCCATCTTCATCTTCATCTTCATCATCCAACAAAGAGAAGAAGAGAAAAATTTAAAGTGGTGAAAAAATTATTATTATTAATTGCAACTAAAGTTACAATTTTTTTGGAAGGCCTTCTCAATTAAGAGTAGCCCTCCTCTCCAAAAGGAGTTTACAAAATTTTCACACCTCTAACCCCTCACTCTCTACCCCTATTTATAGTAAACATCAGTGAATGTGAGCCATTGGATCGAAATCTTATCCAAAACAATCCATTTTCAGCCATTGATGCATAACAGAATGTCAGACATCGATGCAGGTATCGATGCTGGCATCGATGCCCGCATCGATGCCTGTATCGATACTCCAATAGTAACTTTGACTTCACGGTTGGCTTCGTCTCGTCGAGATAGGCGATTTTCATATATTATATGTTAAATTCCGCCTTCCGGATTGGGAGATATCGTCATTTCTTTGCGGCCAACCATCTTGAATATAATTTCTCTTCATATTGGATTTTTGATTTTCTCCGGCTTCTATAAAGGTTACAAAATGAGGAAGTTGAAGTCTTTTAGGCTTTTATTCATTATTTCTTCATTAACCTGCAATAAAAACAATTATTAGTGATATATTTATTCATATAAAATAGATAATGAGGGTATAAAATTGTAATAAAATGTGATTATCAACCACCTCTTCATTATCCTCATCTCCATTCTCCACTTCAAGCGCAAGCCCTCCTCCTCTTCATTCGATCTCTTGTAGGGCGCTAAGGCAGTTAGCCACTTAAGGAGGACAGTGGGATCGCTTAGGATGAAGCTTGAGATCGGCTGAAAGTTGTGCCCTCATGTAGTCGAATCCGGTCTTACATGTCCATGCCACCTCTACCTTCCCAAGAGTATCCTAGTGATATTCCTCAATGATCAGATAACGATAATCTTTAGAATCCAAATTGTCAAGGTGACATTGCATCTCCTGCCTCTCTGTAAGAAATGACTCACAGTGTCATTCCAGCTCCTTCCTCAACTTCTTACGAGAGATATCCTCCTCCTTCAGTCGATCCCTCAACCCTTGAGCATCCTAGCGAGCTACTCAAGCTTGCTCAAAGGCGTCGGCACTCTCCCACCTCTCGACCTTGATCTCATCCTTTAGATACCTTATCGTGTCATCTCGCTCGAGAAGCTTGTCCTTGAGGTGACCGAGGTCTTCTTGAAGCTTTTTAATTTGGGACAACTTTTGGCTGTTTGAATTAAGCAAACTCTTTTATTTTGTCAACTTGGATCTTAACCTCCCGCTCTAGTCAACCCTGACTTCTCTTCGAGGCCATCAACTCATCCTTCTTGATACCTGCCCTTCGGTCAACCACCTTCCGAGTCGTCTTTTGAGGTTCTAATTCTTCTTGGAGTTTGAAGTGGAAGTTTTGTACATGCTCAAATCAAGCATATAAATCTTGCTCTACTAAAGCCTCCCAAAACATATAGCTCTTGAGGGTCTCATGAAGGCCATAATCTGGCACCGAGAGGATTTCTTCATCATGAGGCCGCGAGAATTGATCCAAAGCCCTAGGTTGAGCTATCCTGGACTCCAAGACTGACCCCTTTTTATTGAGGTGCTGCCTAGGGATAAATCGGTGCTCTTCTGAAGGTTCCTTATCATAATAAGGGACGACCATAGGCGACCCCATCAGCATCATCCTTAGTTCACCCCATACCTCCATGGGGAGATCATCGATGCGGTGTGGGAAGGGCCACCCAAAGCTATCTCTCTGAACAAGGGATGCCTCCTTAGTAGCTAGTTCTTCACCTTGTCGGTGAGTGAACTCGGTAAGCACGATAGGGTTCATTTCCTTCTCAACATGAGACTGGACCCCTTCAGGCTCGGCTGCAATAATCTTACAATGATGACATCTGCAGACTCAGCCCGAAGTGTCTCCTGGACAAGAGCGGCAGAAGCTCCACCCTCTACAGCTTCCTAGGCAAGAGAAGGAGTGCTTACCTCTGCCATGGCCCCTCCCTTATCCTTTGATGGTTCAGCACTACCAGAGGGGCCTTGGCTACCCATTTTTCTTAGTCTCCTCTTCTTCTCGAACCTCTCACCCAAGCTGCTATCTCAGCCGCATTCGCCACAATCTCCTCAGGCTCCTCTAGGGCTAACTCTAAGTGAAGACACTTTTGGGGTCTCCCTAAGGGTCCCATCTGAGAAGCCTCAGGTTCCTCCCGCCGCAGCGCTAATATAGTGGCTCAAGCCTTATCCTCTTCGGTCAAGGGAGTCTGAGAGATGCTGACAAACCCGCAAGACCAACAACAACAACAACAACAATAATCAAAGCCTTTATCCCAAATGTTGATGGTCGGCTATATGAATCCTATTCTTCTATTCTATTCTGTTATGTATCATCTTCTACGTTAAGTTAGTCCTAATTATATCCTTCTTAATTACTTCTAACCAAGTTATTCTAGGTCTATTTCTAGATCTCATAGCTCCATTAACTATAATATTATTGCTTTTCTAATCGGTGTACTAAGCGGTCTCTGTTGTACATGACCAAATCATCTTAATCTATTCTCTCTTATTTTATTTTCAATAGGAGTAACCTCTAATTTACTATGGATGCACTCATTTCTTATCTTATTTTTTAGTGTATACCCGCAAGATCGAAGTGTTGAATAAATTCTCGCTCCGATAAGATCCAGTGTAAGCTAGAATCTCATCTAGCCCACACCTCTCCTCATTTGAGAGAAATTCTAGCCTAAGAGCCTCCTTCTTAATCATGGGTCAAATTGATCAAGCCAAAATCACATCTCCCCTAAAGACTTATACGAACTTCTCTTTCTAATCCTTGTTTGACTCGGGAGGATTAGAGTCCACCTTGAAGTCGCCCACGCTCTAGAAGTAGAAGTGGACCTCTGTCTTGCTGACCTTGACACTGATTAGATGGCCACGAATCCCTAGAGTCAGCTCAACTCCCACCCGATAGCAGATAACAACGAACCCTACCAGCGTACTCCAAATCTTTGAAAGGGGGGGAGGATGGAACGGAAGGCATAAACCGTACTCCAAGTGATTGATATAAACTAGAGTGATGTTACCACTGTGATTGTACACGGCCTAAGTCTTCTCAGGTGCCGACAAGGTGAACACTCGGGGAACATGGAATCTATCATCATAGGTCTCAAGCACCATCAAATGTATCTTAGAATGAATTTTTTTGAGTAGGCTAATTCAAACCTCATTCTAAGTAGCAACGACCGGAGCAGAAGATGCCATTTCTAGTCCAAGAAGATCACCTAAGAAAATGATAGAGACAATCGAAAAGCACTTAGATTGCTAAGAAAATTCTAGGGTTTTGAGCGCAAGTAAAACTAACCCTTTAGAAGAGAAATTGTATATATTAACAAAGAGGAGGACACGTGGCGAGATCTTAACGGCCAATTCTGTTATCAAAGGACAGCTGAAAGGACTCCTGTAATTTGAGGCTGCCACTCAAAAATCGATGCGACATCCCTTTTTAGCCAACTCACAATCTCCTCTCATGTCAAAATGTCACATCAATAGCAATACATTAATGACCCCTCATTAATGCACCTCAAAATTCCAATAAGCGGAAAGTCAGTTTCACTTGGACTCGGTCATCTAAGTTCAAGCGAAAGGGGCTAGTTTTATATCACAAAAATGACTAAGTGTTAATCTCTTTCTAGTAGATGACATGTGTCCTAAATTAACTATACACCGATTTGACCTAACCCCATGAAGGTCGAGTCGAAAGGCATCCTCACCTGGACCCTGTTGCTAAGATCAACTTCATGCATTTTCATTCAATGGACCAAGTCGGAAAGCACCTCATTTCGAGTGGCTAAATTGAAAGGCATCTTTTCTTGACCCCCTCGAGAAACCCAGACAAAAAGCAGTCTTTCTCGAACCCCTCATCAACAGCTAACCACGATAACATTAAACATAAAGTCAAAGCCATCATTACAAATCCCCTGGAATCATAATGAATCATCGAAGCACGCTGGCACCATAACTCTTTTGTCACTGCCAAAATAACTGAGAGGATGACTCGGATCGCCCAACGCTGACACCTATAAGTATCAGCTGATCAAGCCAACTGCTTGGCCTCGGTCGAAGTTACACAAGTACCATTCAAAATCTACTATAAATAGGCGCATTGCTTACTACATAGAGATATGCAATTTCTACTCTGAAACCTAAAGCACTCATATTACATCCACTTAAGATTAATACTGAATTGACCGTCATAGGAATCACCAGAGAACCCAATTCTGATCCTCTTACATATTGTTTGCGTGCAGGATTGATTCCTCTGCTCAATAATTAGCCACCAAAGAAGATTGAGAGACCCTAAACACTCTATAACCTACATAACAGTCTATAACCTCCTGTTAAGTATCAGACGTCAATAATGTGTATGTATATGTATATGTATATGTATATGTATATGTATATGTATATGTATATGTATATGTATATGTATATGTATATGTATATGTATATGTATATGTATATGTATATGTATATGTATATGTATATGTATATGTATATGTATATGTATATGTATATGTATATGTATATGTATATGTATATGTATATGTATATGTATATGTATATGTATATGTATATGTATATGTATATGTATATGTATATGTATATGTATATGTATATGTATATGTATATGTATATGTATATGTATATGTATATGTATATGTATATGTATATGTATATGTATATGTATATGTATATGTATATGTATATGTATATGTATATGTATATGTATATGTATATGTATATGTATATGTATATGTATATGTATATGTATATGTATATGTATATGTATATGTATATGTATATGTATATGTATATGTATATGTATATGTATATGTATATGTATATGTATATGTATATGTATATGTATATGTATATGTATATGTATATGTATATGTATATGTATATGTATATGTATATGTATATGTATATGTATATGTATATGTATATGTATATGTATATGTATATGTATATGTATATGTATATGTATATGTATATGTATATGTATATGTATATGTATATGTATATGTATATGTATATGTATATGTATATGTATATGTATATGTATATGTATATGTATATGTATATGTATATGTATATGTATATGTATATGTATATGTATATGTATATGTATATGTATATGTATATGTATATGTATATGTATATGTATATGTATATGTATATGTATATGTATATGTATATGTATATGTATATGTATATGTATATGTATATGTATATGTATATGTATATGTATATGTATATGTATATGTATATGTATATGTATATGTATATGTATATGTATATGTATATGTATATGTATATGTATATGTATATGTATATGTATATGTATATGTATATGTATATGTATATGTATATGTATATGTATATGTATATGTATATGTATATGTATATGTATATGTATATGTATATGTATATGTATATGTATATGTATATGTATATGTATATGTATATGTATATGTATATGTATATGTATATGTATATGTATATGTATATGTATATGTATATGTATATGTATATGTATATGTATATGTATATGTATATGTATATGTATATGTATATGTATATGTATATGTATATGTATATGTATATGTATATGTATATGTATATGTATATGTATATGTATATGTATATGTATATGTATATGTATATGTATATGTATATGTATATGTATATGTATATGTATATGTATATGTATATGTATATGTATATGTATATGTATATGTATATGTATATGTATATGTATATGTATATGTATATGTATATGTATATGTATATGTATATGTATATGTATATGTATATGTATATGTATATGTATATGTATATGTATATGTATATGTATATGTATATGTATATGTATATGTATATGTATATGTATATGTATATGTATATGTATATGTATATGTATATGTATATGTATATGTATATGTATATGTATATGTATATGTATATGTATATGTATATGTATATGTATATGTATATGTATATGTATATGTATATGTATATGTATATGTATATGTATATGTATATGTATATGTATATGTATATGTATATGTATATGTATATGTATATGTATATGTATATGTATATGTATATGTATATGTATATGTATATGTATATGTATATGTATATGTATATGTATATGTATATGTATATGTATATGTATATGTATATGTATATGTATATGTATATGTATATGTATATGTATATGTATATGTATATGTATATGTATATGTATATGTATATGTATATGTATATGTATATGTATATGTATATGTATATGTATATGTATATGTATATGTATATGTATATGTATATGTATATGTATATGTATATGTATATGTATATGTATATGTATATGTATATGTATATGTATATGTATATGTATATGTATATGTATATGTATATGTATATGTATATGTATATGTATATGTATATGTATATGTATATGTATATGTATATGTATATGTATATGTATATGTATATGTATATGTATATGTATATGTATATGTATATGTATATGTATATGTATATGTATATGTATATGTATATGTATATGTATATGTATATGTATATGTATATGTATATGTATATGTATATGTATATGTATATGTATATGTATATGTATATGTATATGTATATGTATATGTATATGTATATGTATATGTATATGTATATGTATATGTATATGTATATGTATATGTATATGTATATGTATATGTATATGTATATGTATATGTATATGTATATGTATATGTATATGTATATGTATATGTATATGTATATGTATATGTATATGTATATGTATATGTATATGTATATGTACTCAGCAACCCAAGCTGCTATCTCAGCCGCATTCGCCACAATCTCCTCAGGCTCCTCTAGGGCTAACTCTAAGTGAAGACACTTTTGGGGTCTCCCTAAGGGTCCCATCTGAGAAGCCTCAGGTTCCTCCCGCTCAGCAACCCAAGCTGCTATCTCAGCCGCATTCGCCACAATCTCCTCAGGCTCCTCTAGGGCTAACTCTAAGTGAAGACACTTTTGGGGTCTCCCTAAGGGTCCCATCTGAGAAGCCTCAGGTTCCTCCCGCCGCAGCGCTAATATAGTGGCTCAAGCCTTATCCTCTTCGGTCAAGGGAGTCTGAGAGATGCTGACAAACCCGCAAGACCAACAACAACAACAACAACAATAATCAAAGCCTTTATCCCAAATGTTGATGGTCGGCTATATGAATCCTATTCTTCTATTCTATTCTGTTATGTATCATCTTCTACGTTAAGTTAGTCCTAATTATATCCTTCTTAATTACTTCTAACCAAGTTATTCTAGGTCTATTTCTAGATCTCATAGCTCCATTAACTATAATATTATTGCTTTTCTAATCGGTGTACTAAGCGGTCTCTGTTGTACATGACCAAATCATCTTAATCTATTCTCTCTTATTTTATTTTCAATAGGAGTAACCTCTAATTTACTATGGATGCACTCATTTCTTATCTTATTTTTTAGTGTATACCCGCAAGATCGAAGTGTTGAATAAATTCTCGCTCCGATAAGATCCAGTGTAAGCTAGAATCTCATCTAGCCCACACCTCTCCTCATTTGAGAGAAATTCTAGCCTAAGAGCCTCCTTCTTAATCATGGGTCAAATTGATCAAGCCAAAATCACATCTCCCCTAAAGACTTATACGAACTTCTCTTTCTAATCCTTGTTTGACTCGGGAGGATTAGAGTCCACCTTGAAGTCGCCCACGCTCTAGAAGTAGAAGTGGACCTCTGTCTTGCTGACCTTGACACTGATTAGATGGCCACGAATCCCTAGAGTCAGCTCAACTCCCACCCGATAGCAGATAACAACGAACCCTACCAGCGTACTCCAAATCTTTGAAAGGGGGGGAGGATGGAACGGAAGGCATAAACCGTACTCCAAGTGATTGATATAAACTAGAGTGATGTTACCACTGTGATTGTACACGGCCTAAGTCTTCTCAGGTGCCGACAAGGTGAACACTCGGGGAACATGGAATCTATCATCATAGGTCTCAAGCACCATCAAATGTATCTTAGAATGAATTTTTTTGAGTAGGCTAATTCAAACCTCATTCTAAGTAGCAACGACCGGAGCAGAAGATGCCATTTCTAGTCCAAGAAGATCACCTAAGAAAATGATAGAGACAATCGAAAAGCACTTAGATTGCTAAGAAAATTCTAGGGTTTTGAGCGCAAGTAAAACTAACCCTTTAGAAGAGAAATTGTATATATTAACAAAGAGGAGGACACGTGGCGAGATCTTAACGGCCAATTCTGTTATCAAAGGACAGCTGAAAGGACTCCTGTAATTTGAGGCTGCCACTCAAAAATCGATGCGACATCCCTTTTTAGCCAACTCACAATCTCCTCTCATGTCAAAATGTCACATCAATAGCAATACATTAATGACCCCTCATTAATGCACCTCAAAATTCCAATAAGCGGAAAGTCAGTTTCACTTGGACTCGGTCATCTAAGTTCAAGCGAAAGGGGCTAGTTTTATATCACAAAAATGACTAAGTGTTAATCTCTTTCTAGTAGATGACATGTGTCCTAAATTAACTATACACCGATTTGACCTAACCCCATGAAGGTCGAGTCGAAAGGCATCCTCACCTGGACCCTGTTGCTAAGATCAACTTCATGCATTTTCATTCAATGGACCAAGTCGGAAAGCACCTCATTTCGAGTGGCTAAATTGAAAGGCATCTTTTCTTGACCCCCTCGAGAAACCCAGACAAAAAGCAGTCTTTCTCGAACCCCTCATCAACAGCTAACCACGATAACATTAAACATAAAGTCAAAGCCATCATTACAAATCCCCTGGAATCATAATGAATCATCGAAGCACGCTGGCACCATAACTCTTTTGTCACTGCCAAAATAACTGAGAGGATGACTCGGATCGCCCAACGCTGACACCTATAAGTATCAGCTGATCAAGCCAACTGCTTGGCCTCGGTCGAAGTTACACAAGTACCATTCAAAATCTACTATAAATAGGCGCATTGCTTACTACATAGAGATATGCAATTTCTACTCTGAAACCTAAAGCACTCATATTACATCCACTTAAGATTAATACTGAATTGACCGTCATAGGAATCACCAGAGAACCCAATTCTGATCCTCTTACATATTGTTTGCGTGCAGGATTGATTCCTCTGCTCAATAATTAGCCACCAAAGAAGATTGAGAGACCCTAAACACTCTATAACCTACATAACAGTCTATAACCTCCTGTTAAGTATCAGACGTCAATAATGTGTATGTATATGACGTCAATAATGTGTATGTATATGTATATGTATATGTATATGTATATGTATATGTATATGTATATGTATATGTATATGTATATGTATATGTATATGTATATGTATGTATGTATGTATGTATATACATATATATATAGTTGTATCAGCAATTGCACATCACCTTTTTCTTCTTGATTAGGCTAAGGAATATATTCTTGTCTTCCGAAAATGCCTTGAGTAACCAAAATAGATGTTGACTTGCTCCTTAGCCTTTTTACACACTTACAGAAAAGCAAAAAAGTGTGACCTAAGTATCAACATAGGTCCACGATGGTTAGCAATTGTACCTTTTCTTAGGTATCTAAATCTGCTTAACAGTTTTAACTCAATATTGTATATGACAACTCATTAAAACATGATCCATTCTACCACATAATGTATAAATAGTGGAAGATGCATTAGAAATGGATGCAAAAAGAGTTAAATTATTCCCTTTTACAAAAAAAGGTTAAAACTTTTTATGTTTTCTTGAATATGAATAACCAAGTCTAGTTCTAATTTTTGCAAGTCATTGATTGGAAAGGATCATGTTTAAGCCTTTAGAACCTAACAAAAAAAATTTCACGACTTTTTCCAAATCAATATTTTTTTATTTTAGTTTTTTATTTTCATAAACTATAGTAGTGCACCTAATTTTAAACTTTCTTTATTCTGAGGACAACTTATATAAAGCTCATTCACCCTAGCAATTAATTTTTTAAATTCACTTGACTATTTAGTTAGTTGCGTGAATAAGTTAAAATTCATATCTCTATACATAGGAATTGTGTGTATTCAAAAGACATATTTTCACTTGTATTGTTAGATATATTCAATTTTAAAGAAAGATTTTTAATTTTATCACTCAACAATTTATTACCTTTCTTTAAATGTGAATTCAACTTCCAAACAACTTTATATTTTCAACAAACTTTTTAAATTAACCCAATATTTTATTATATTTAGAATATAAATCATCATATGTAGGGTGTACCTCACTATCGAAGCTCTCGTGTTCAGATTCATTAGAATTACTACTTTTAGCCATGAGATAACAATGTGCTCTTTTGTCATTATCACTCGAGCTACTGTTTGACTCATCCCATGTAGTTGTTTTGAAACTTTTGCCCTACCCTTTATAATCCTTTTTTGTTTAATTGGCTATTTTCCTTAAGTGACCTGATTTCTACATCGAAAGCAAACTAGATCAGCATCAAAATTATTAGAATTATATTTATTTACCTTAATTGTATAGTGATCCCATTTGTCTTGCAAGAATTTTTGACCATCCTTTGTTTTGAGGAAGGATTCGTAACCTTCTAACAGATTGGTCAACAAGAATATTTTTATCCTCGGAAATTGAGTTTGACTCTTTATTCTTCTTGGGTCGGGATTTCTCCTAACGACTTATTTTTTGAATCATCTTTAGAAGCATCTTCTCTCTCTCTCTCTCTCTCTCTCTCTCTCTCTCTCTCTCTCTCTCTCTCTCTCTCTCTCTCTCTCTCTCTCAATCGAACTTCATAGTCGAAAAGATTCTCTCAATCAAACTTCATAGTTGAAAAGATTACCTACAAGATTTCAAGAGTTAAATTAGAAAAACTTTGCAATTCTTCGATAGACGTTACCTTTGGCTCCCAATCTCTAGAAAGAGAACAAATAATTTTTCTACAAAGCTCTTTATTGTCACACTCTCTTCCTAAAACTTTTGATTTGATCACAATATCCATGAATTGGGTGAACATATCCTGAATACTCTTCGAGACCTTCATCTTAAAATTATCATATTTACTGACAAGCATGGTAAGTTTCACCTCTTTTACCTATGAAGTTCTCTCATGTATTAACTTTTAGAGTTTTCTTAATTTTCTACGTAGTAGTACAATTTAAAACACGTTTAAATTTTTTAGTAGTTAAAGAATAACAAAGAACATTCATAGGTTTAGTATTCAAAGAATAAATCTTTTTGTCATGAGCAGTCCACTTATTTCTAGGTGTGATAACGTAATCTTCTACAATAGCAGTAAGGTTCACTATAGTCATTCTCTATACTACTCCAAACATCAAAATTGGTTGACAACAAAAAGACTCTCATATAGGTTTTTTAATCGGTATAGTTTGTCCCATCGAAAAGTGTGGGCCAGTTTATAACGTGTCCCTCAGGAAAAGCCATTGTGGTGGTCAAACTAAACATCCCTACCCTAGATTGTGAATCCTAAAGATGGATAACGCGGCTATGATACCACTTGTTGGATCTGAGATGCAAGCCTAGAGGGGAGGTGAATAGAGTTGCTATCATTTTTCACTAAAACATAGAATAAGCGGTAAAATAGATAAAATAAAAAATAACCAATTAAGGACATACAAAATTTTATAGTGGTTCATGTAACAATCTTACGTCCACTATTCCTTCTTACGAATGGGCTTCCTCACTATGCTAAGAGTTCACCTGAATTACAACCTAATTCAGTAGGCTTACAAAGATAGCTCCCTGAAATCTATCTGAAATCAGTTGTCTAACCTAACTTTCTATAAAAAGTAACAACTAGCCCTAGCTATTACCAACCCTTAATTAACACTGGCTTGAGTAAGAGTAAACCTTTATTTAATACTGGCTTGAGTATACCGTAAATCCTCAATTCACCAGGGCCAGAGTACGCTATAAAAACAAATTTGAAACAAAACAATAAACATAGTTTAAGCATAAAAAGCAAGAAAGATCTTACAATGATTTTTTATTAACAAGACATCCTTCGATGAATCACAGTGAAGCTTAGTGAAGATTGGTGTAGATGATGAAACCAAGGGCAACTCTCCTCGCTGAGATGATTCGAAGATGATGAGTACGATGGGAAAGAGCTTTTTAAGGCTCCTGCGGTTCAAAACACTGATCCAGTCTTCTTCAAATAGACCCTAGAATTTTTCTCTTCAAGCTTTCTTTTAAATCCATAGAATCTTCTCCTTCGAATTTTTTTTAATTTATATAGCCTCTAATCAATTAGGAAAGAGATATTCTAATCATAATGGAAGTTAGAGATGAAAGGGATCAACGACCGACTATGATCAAATTAACAATTCCAAAATCTACCATCGTCACCATCGATGGATGTTTGTAGATCATCGATGAGTTGAATTTCTGCTTCTCGAAATCTATAATTTGTTAATGTATGCCATTGATGACCTCAACCCCATTAATGGGTTCCTAATCTCATCGATGGATCCAATGCTCAAATCAACTTTCATGTTGATTTTAGTGTCGTTTCGCTCATACTCTTCGTTTATCTATTTTCACTTATAGTATATCATATCAAATATTTATTAATACCAAATGAGAGTTTGTTATTACTCAAACAAGAGCTATTGTATGCACTACGTTCTAATAAGCCTCAGTTTGCAAATTAATATTCAAACTTTAGAGCCAACTTGGCTATATTAGCATCTTAATTCCTATGTCCTTGATAGATAAATTAGAGCAAGTTTGTTTTTGATGCTCATGGCTCATATTTCATTAAATTTTAATTTGAAAAAGATGAAAAAAATGAAGTAGCAAGTATCATAATTCCACCCATTTTGGGAGGAATTAGGTCTTAAGCAAATACGATAAATCGATGTGATGCATCAAATTGATACAATGCGTTCCACATTAATTCTTGGAGAGAAGAACCATGGTTTTCTTTATGAATATTCCTTTTTCTTCCTTCTATCTCTTCTTAAATAGTTTTTCGTGTGGTTTCTTTTTCTTCTATTTATTCAAGTCAGATAAGATTTAATCTTTGTTTTTAATGACTAATATTCTGGTTTATCCTGCTGCGATGCTTTTTACCTGAAAACTTGGAACTCGACATGACTCAAACCCTTTGCTTAGTAAGTGGAACCAATTATATCCATATGTAATCTATAGTTCGACAAGTGTAGGATGGAGCATCTTCTCCTTGAAAAATTTTCACATTTTAATTTATGTGTTGTGCATGTATATTACAGCTCGCACATCCAAGCATGGGCTTGAGAAATTATGTCTGCCATTTTTGTATACACTAGTTGAGATGCACGTACAATGCACGTGGTTAAATATCATGATTATTAAATTAATAAAAAGAAAATAAAAATAAAAATAAAATAAAAATTTTTGTGGGATTAATCATCAACTCAATAATCTCTCTCTCAACTGAAATATCGTCATTGTTTCCTTTAACCCAGAATATGGCCACATGATCTACTATTTATAAGTTATAAACACATTAATCTAGTACAACATCTATGTTTATTAGTATCTTAAAGTTTTTAAAAGATGGGTGATCATTCAATTCGTAAAATGAACTTTTTATATGAATTTACTTACAATATGTCCATTAAACTTTTAGTTGTGGTTTGACTCATATTCATATTAACTTTTAGTTATGGTTTCACTCATATTTACATTATCTAATATTTTCATTTAATTTTATAGCTCATTCTCTGTATCATAGAAGTAAATTAAACTGAAAGTATGAAGAATTATTTTTTTACGAAATTAGAGCAGGAAGATTATGATATATTTCACCATATGCTCTAAATATTTTTTTTTCTTTGATACAAGGTCCCTATCAAATCTTACCCTAAATGATGTGAATGAAAAAAACTATTATAACTCACTTACTGAGGGCAATTGTATTATATATAGGACGTATAACTCATCTGGAATATGCACATCTGCTAAGTGGATTTTGCTGTTGTGAGAGCAACATATTAGAGGCTCGTATTCGAACTTTTTGACTCTATAAAAGACACAAGAATTTGGAGTGCATAGCTAATATGTCGTAAATAACATATTGGTTCATGAAGAATTTTCCCTAATATCGATATTATTACAACGATATTACTATTTAGTATTAAATTAATTTTATTATATAAGATTATATGATCCTTTTTAATAAATTATAAAGTATATATATGAAAACCTCAATCCTTATAGAAAATAGTTGGGATCTACAGAATAGATTAAGTTTACATTATAGTTTGTTATTTGTAGTACTGTTGGCAATACTATTATATTTCATATTTATCTTATTATTTATGCTTTTCTGATGTAAGTTCTCTTTTGCTAATCACTCAATTAGCAATATTTAGTTTTTATAACATTTGAGGTTAGAATATTCTCTTCTGTTTAAAAAAGTGTTGACATGATTTTCTTAAAAAATATATAAACATAGTAGTAATAATATATACTTCAATTCAACTCAAACATTAGCTTGAAGTCATTTAATGTGAGGTCCTTTCTATGCTAGAATGATGATGTAGTGATTACACAATCCAAAAGTCAAAGAAGAAATTTCTGCAAAAAAAAAAATTAATATGTAAAATTAACAAATAATTAATAAAATATACATGGGCGTTACAGATAGCTATACAAAGTAAGATATATATCTTCACGAAAATTCCATAGTGAGTGACCAACTACAATCATCCTAATTTAAGAATAAATTATTATTATTTTAGTTACTAATTTGATATACATAACTATTAAATAAATCTCAAACAAAAAAATTTAAAATTGCATTAAATTTAAAAGTAATAATTTAAATTATTAAGTTCAAAATATTAGTTCATGTGAGAAAGTAAAGTAATCTATGGTCTATATACATAAAAAGTCAATCAATCAAACATATTATAATTATGATGACTACAGTCAAAATTATATGGTGGATTCACATTAAATATAATTTATAAAAAATAGTACATTAGAATCAAAATACTTTTAACCACTATATAGATTGTCTAAAATTTTTTGCATATATAAATTACACTGCCTAGGAAACAGTGATGTGTTGTATACTTAACTATGACCTAATAATCTTAAGAACGACTTACTCTGTAATATCATCATTAATTAACATATCTATGAATTACATTAAAACACAATAAAAATTTAGAAAACTACAAAAGAAACACCCTCAAAAATTTTAAAAATTATAAAACAACACCCTAAAATTTTATAATTTACAAATACACAAAACTATTAAACATTACATTGAAATCAAAGAATTACAAAAAATCATTGAAAATTTTTCAACTTTGGAGGGGTAATTTGCAATGTGCTAAACTTTAAGGGTGTTTTTTTATAATTTTCAAATTTAATAGATTTTCAATCATTTATGTTCTTTTGAAAAAGGTAATTGGTAATATTGACCATGAAAGGTTTTTTCTAAACCTATACTTTTAAAGTGAGTATGATATTTTTTATAAAATTTTACTTTTTTAAGGGTTGTTAGTAATTGTATATTCATTTTAGTCTCTATCGGTTAGAAATTCTCATGATGTTTTTTTATAAATTATAAATTTTATGGGTTTTTTGTAATTTTTAAACTTATAGGTCTTTTTTATATATTGTAAATTATTTATAGACTATTTATAATTCATATGTTTTCAATTTACTAATGAGTTTGAAATTCTCAATGTGTTATTTGTAAATTTTGAATTTTAAGATTTTGTTTGTAATTTTTGAAACTTTAAGCGTATTTTATATAAAATATAAATTATATAGGGAATATTTATAATTCTAAATTTTTAATATACTATTAGGTTAGAAATTATCAGGATTTTTATAAATGTTACAATTATGAGGGTTTTATTTTGTAATTTATAAAAAGTTTAGTGTTTATTACAAATTCAATAAATTTTTGTGGGTTGTTTGTGTTATTTGTAGGTTTTTAGTGTGTTTATAGGTTTAAAACTTTCAAGGTGTTTTTTATAAATTTTAAAATTTTAAGGGTGTTTTTATAATTTTTAAAACTTATAAGGTATTTTCTTTTAAAGTCAAAATACTTTTAGTTTCTAGCTAGCATATGTTTTTCAGAGTTCTCACTGAATTAAAATAAGTAAAATTTATAATTTTCAAGATATTTTAATAAAAATTTAAATTTGTAGGGGTGTTTTTGCAATTTAAAAAACTTGGAGGATATTGTTTACAAAGTCCAAAAGTTTTTAGGTGTTAGCTAGCATATGTTTTTTATATTTCTCTGCAAACTGAAATAAGTAAAAGATTTGAATTATATCAAACATATTTTCTTTATCCAATAACTTGTTAAGTCTCATTATGAATATGATAAATCTTTTAGTTACTAATTCAAAGAAGATAGGATAATTAGAATAAATTAGGATAACAATGTAATATTTAAAAAAGTTAAGGGTAATATTGACCAGAGAAAGATTTTTCCAACCTCGTACCTTTAAAGGGAGTATGATTTTATTTCAGGTACGTAACGGTAAGGAATATCATTAACTTGGATAGGAACAGCTTAATCTGGTCCTTTATGTGAGGAACCTGGTTTGGTTTGATGGAATAGTGTGCTCATGTTGTGGTCCATGCCACAGTTATGTGCTCGAACTTACCTTACCAATTATAGAAGTGTGAGCTATAAATAATGAACTCTTCAATGTATACAGTACTGGGCCACTAAATTAAGTCACTTCTTTGATGCGAGGAATCTTGGCTAGGGCTATCAGGTATAATAGCGATGGACCCCTGAATTCGAGCCCTCAACTCGACCAATTACGAAAAAGATAAGAAAACTCCTGGGTAATCTTTATCCGGCTAACAAAGACCCCCCTATCCATTAGACTTTTCAATTTTTACTGTTAATTTGGATCGAATATAAGTTTAATTGCACAGACCGGTGTAGTATCACTATTTTGAACCTACTACTCTAGTTTCATTCGTGGAGAGACAGCCTTGGACTGCTAATTCCATTAGTTGAGTTTTGGGCGCTCACGATCTCTAAGGGCCTGTTGAGCAATCTCTCAAAATCGCACTAGGTTCAGACTTTAGTTTGCTTTTGAGAAGAAATCAGTTTGGAAAAACTGGGGCAAAGTTGGCCTAGTTTTCTCAGGCGATAAAAATGACACTTAAAAATAGAACCAGTTCATCAAATAAGTGTCAATCGTAGATTATTTAATTCTACGATTTGTGTATTGATCAAAGGATTAACATCTCTTTAACGCATATTTAATATTATGAATCAGATCCACTTGATATTTTCTCAAGCGAGGACTATCACAAAACCTAGTCCTTAAAATTAAATGGTAATAAATTTTAGCACGATCCAATCCTACTTGATAAGCCAGTGCCGGAGCGGGCTTCTTTTTGGATCCATATTAGGCGCCGAATAGCCGTATGTGGCCCATTGTTCAGCCCGCAAAGAGAAAATTTATCAGCAACATTTCTCAAAAACTTAACCAACTTTAACAGAACTACCGATTCAAGTCGTACATCCTATATATTTCATGCGCCAAAGAGGGAAAAGTGGTCACCAACAATCGTAACGTGTCTTCGAGAGTACTTCAAAGTTCTAGCCTATGCTTTGCTTGTGAGGCACGCCACAAGCGTAGCATCTAAGCTAAGATTCAACTTAACAAAAATTTACATAACTTAATTATAGGATATGAATGATAACTAGTGAAACTTTACACAACTTATAATTGATCTTCGACTTTAAATCTAATCTAAAACGCTACACCTCTATATATTCATTGCTTGGCAAATCCTATCACCAAGCACAATATTCCCTCAAAATTAATGGCTCTACCTCAAACCAAATCCCTCTTTCTCCTCTTTCCACTGTTGGTATCTCCCTTCATTCCTACCATTTTCGGTGAAAACCCTAGCGAGTTCTCAAAAACCATCGATGTCCCGGAAGAACCGATGCGTCGCCAAAAACTCACTTCCCTGCATTTCTACTTCCACGATATTGTAAGCGGTCGCAATGCAACTGCGGTTCCCGTAACTAAACCCCCTAACCCTTCATCTTTTTTCGGTGTTATCATGATGATGGATGATCCGCTAACAGAAGGTCCGGACCCGAACTCGAAGCCCGTGGGCCGTGCACAAGGGATGTATGCAAGTGCTGCTTTAGAGGAGCTTGGATTCATGCAGGCTATGAACCTGTAT
Source organism: Asparagus officinalis (assembly GCF_001876935.1). NCBI lineage: Eukaryota > Viridiplantae > Streptophyta > Magnoliopsida > Asparagales > Asparagaceae > Asparagus > Asparagus officinalis. The sequence continues at coordinate 13,300,502 of NC_033795.1, read as the reverse complement.
TTTACTGCAGGTAAGTACAACGGAAGCGTGTTAACGGTTCTCGGGCGCAACGCCCCGATGCACCCGATAAGGGAGATGCCTGTTATTGGAGGTAGTGGGCTGTTTAGGTTTGCTACAGGTTATGCACTGGCTAGGACGCATTGGGTTGATTTGAAGACTGGGGATGCGATAGTGGAGTACAATGTTACTGTTATGCAGTCGAGTCCAGTCCTTGTGGGTTGATTAGGGTTATGGGCTTATGTGCTCGTAGTAGCATAGTTTAATTTTCATGTTGATCCGTTATAAATTTTATTATGTTTACTAGTTGGATCCCGGTACTCGGTTGCTTACTTGTTGCGTTGGAGATCCATAACTGGACATATATCCAGTTAAGACTTGGCACTTATCATCTCTAACCTTTTTTTAATTAGCATTTAATTGTTTTTTTTTTCTTGTGAAATAAACCAATCTCTATGTTATATGTATATGTTTTGTAAAGGGATGTACGTACGTCAACACTTACGGAGCGTTCGACGGCTCCACTAACCAAATTAGTGGAACTAATTAACTCTGTCAAGAGTCTAATTTTTATCTGGCTAAAACTGGTCGAATTCAAAGTCTGGTTTATATGCGCTTAACACGTTGTACGTCTTCACTAGTTGAGTTGGCAAGTGTATTAATGAAGTTGAAGCGAGAAATTTACTTAGGGCCTGTTTGGCTATTTCCAAAAAAAAATCGGAAATGGAAATGTCACTCTTGAAAACATTTCAAGTCATTTCAAGACATTTCCAAGGTTTCTTTTTTTTTTCGCAAAGAAAACTCACCTTTTCACTGCCAACTCACACAAACAAACAAAAAAAGCCTCCATAGTAACAGTGACTAGAGTTCTATTTCTTGTGTTTGTTTGAGAAAAAGAAAAAAGAAAATGAGAAACCTCTTATTTAAATAATACGGTTTATTCTTCTGAACTATTCAAACAGTTTTTTTTACTAATTAAAAATTCTCAGATGGGACATTTCCAAGTGTTTTCAGCTCATTTTGTTGTGAAAACACATTTCTTGAAATATTGAGGTGGCATCCTACGTGGTAGTCCATTTCTCAAAATTTAAAAATGAAACAAACATGTGAAATGGAAATGTCTTGAAAACAAAAACCCATGTGGCACATGGGGGTTTTCTTGAAAGGTGAGGTGGCAACACATCTCCTCTTTTTTTTTAGCAAACAAACAGGCCCTTAGGGGCTGTTTGGTTGTTGTTGGTAAAGTTGTGTATTTATGACACAACTTTGAAAGTTATTGTCTACCTCATCGATTTCACTTTTATATTTTTCTTTGTTTGTTTTTTATTCCATTGGAATCATAAATTGCTTGTTTGGTTTGCAAATGTAACTTTAATTGTTTGTTTGGAAAGTGTAAAAAATGGTCCTTACTCAAATGATCATATTGTTTGGAATTATTTTTATTATTTTTTTCTGACTTCAATGTCAGCTTTCTCCTAAAATCATGTCTTTTTTTTATGAAATCAGTTTACAAGCCACATCAGCATATGAAATCACTTTACACTATTTTCACAACCTCAAACAAACAATTGAAAGTGATGAAAGCTGATATTGGGACCCACTTTTTTACACTTTTCATCTTTTTACATGGTAAAAACATACAACCAAACAGCCCCTTAGGAACTGTTCTCTACCACTTCGTAGCCAGAGCAGACACGTGGAGTTCACCGGAAGGAAGAACTTGGGGGAATGATTTCTTGAACCGCAACGGAACTCGAAGCCCATAACTGAACCACCCCTAACTTGGAGCTGAACTAACTTTCTTAAGACCTTAATTATTTGGTTGGTGGGGTTGTGAAACGCAACCTTATAAAAGAAACATGATATCCATATGCAGCATACTAAAACATCAAAGGATCTATCCACAATACATGGATGTGTCACTAGAGTTTCACGTACGTTTTAGATGTTGATATTAGAGAAATAACATTATTTGTTGGGGTCTAAGTGGTAATAAATTAATTTAGTGGTAATACTAATAAGGGGCTAACACCTTATAGTTTTGTTTATTAAACTTTTTAAAGGGCTTATTTGGATGGAGGGTAATAGTAGAGAAGGGAAGTTAGGGGAAAACTATTCGCTCTAGTTCACCCTATTTGGGAATGCTTTAGAGAATAGAGTGCTCGCCTTGTTTCCCCTAACTTCACTTCAAAACAATTTAAGCATTTGAAAACAATCTAATAGCAATTTCAATGATTTAAATGACTAATTTGTATCTATTCACTATTTTTACTCTTGATTTGAGGGACTAATTTCAAAATAACTTAAGATTTGAGAGTCCAATAGTAATTTTAATGATTTGAGGGACTAAATTAACAATTTAAGCATTGAGGGACTTAATAGCAATTTCTATGAATTGGGGACTACTTTCAAAATATGAAAGAGGTAAGGGACTCGTATCGAGAAAACCCTAAACTTTTAGATACTCTTTCGTTACGAGAGAGTGTTAGCCGTATGCCAAAAATAATAATGTGTTAATGATTTGTTCTCTAATGTCGAACTTTTAGTTAATATAAGTCATATGAAATCCAACTTAGCAGTGTTGCATTGCCTTTTGCAGATAGATAAGTTGAAACTCTCCAGTCTTAAAAGGGGCGGTCTGTATGGTGTATGATAGCGGGCGATTTTCGCTTTGCTATCGTGCGCCCCCGCTGAGAAATTCTGAGAAAATTTGAGTTTTCTGATGGTGAGGAAGAAGAAAGGCAGTGGAAAGAAGATACTGGAGATAGGTCTGAGAGCTCCTAAGCTGAGTTCAACAGCTCCTGATGGCCTCTCTGATATTCTAAGCGAGGAAGATGATGTAGATTCCATTGAAATGGGTTCTACTGGGCCAAAGGGGGCAAGAAAGTCTAGATCTATGACAGAGGTGCTGAATTCGGGGAATTTGGAGTTCGATTTTGTTCTGGATCGTCAGATTCTTCAAAATTCTGGTCGGCAAGGAGATCGGAGTTCTAGTGGTCTCGTTCTTGGTAAGAATCACTCTTCTGGTTCTAATGGAAATCTTGAGTTTAATAAGTCAGCCGTTTCTAGTAGATCTATCAAATCTTGGGCAGATGAACTGGATTCAAGTAAAGATATACTAGATCCATCTTTAAATCAAGATCTTCGGTTGAATTTGAAGAATCCTGTGAGTCCTGTTCTGGAAAAAGGAAAAAATACTATTCTATTGTCTGGAATGAATAGTTCCCCAATTTCTATAGAACATTCTGATGAAAATTTAACTGAAAACACTGTTCTATTGAGTGCTGGAAGAAATAGTTCTCCGATTGTTAAAGAACATCCTGTTGAAAATTTAACTGGTTCAAATGGTACTGGTGAAAAATTGGATAAAAGTTGGGCTAGTCTGTTTACAGATAACAGGAAGATAGAGTATGGGATGAATTTGAACTATATTCCAGTGGGTAACAAAGACACAATATCTTTTAATGATGATGAATGAAGAAGATATTGAGAGGATTAATGACAGTGTGTATCCTATGTGGATTCAGCTTCCCTCTCTGAGACTCAATCTATGGAATGCTAAAGGTATTTCAAAAATTGCAAGTGCTATAGGTTGTCCAATAGCTACAGATAGACTGACTGCAAACAGGCAGAGGCTGGCTTATGCGAGGGTGTTAGTAGAGGTCAAATTGCCATCCCCCCTTCCAGACAAGATCAACATTCTAGATCCAAAAGGGACGGAATACACTCAGAAGGTGATTTATGAATTCAAACCTAAATGGTGTGAAGTATGTAAGCAGGTTGGTCATGATATTAAAAACTGTAGAAGGCAGATTAAAACTCAAAGATGAGTTCCCAAGCAAGGCCAGAATCCAATATCTGGTGATATCAGGAAGGAAAAAGATATAATTGAGAATGATAATCCTATGATATCAAATGTTAACCTGAATTTGGATATTACAAGACAAGAGAGCAGTGATAAGGAGGAGAATAGTAGGAAAATGGTTGTGCATGTTTCTGATACAGGTGGAGATAGTGGAAGTGGGATTGCTGTTACATCTGGTTATGGGTTGAAAGCAAAGCATAATGATGTGCATGAGATAAAGGAGAAAAATACTGATGATTTTGGTGCTGATACTCAAGGAATTAAACCTTGGACTCAATTTCAAAAAGGATTTAGGAGTAAAAATATCATTCCTGGAAATTCTTTTACATTTGTGGATATTTTGGATATTGACCCTTCTACATTAGATAGAGGGGGGAGCATAGATGAATATATCCTTCTGGAATGTTAGAGGATTGAACAAATCCTCTAAGCAACATATGGTTAGAAATTTCATATCTCAATACCATCTTTCATATGTGGCTCTACTTGAAACAAAAATAAATGAAAATAAGATTCAGCAAGCAGCAAAAAAAATTGCTGGAAATTGGAATTGTGTCTCTAATGCTAGTAATAATAGAAAAGCAAGGATCATGATTATGTGGGATCCAAAAATTCTTGGTATTCAAATTAGCTCCATATCAGACCAGAGTATCACATGCAAAATTGTATCAGTTGATGGAAGAACAGAATGTATGGTTACTTCAGTCTATGGGTTTAATCAAATGGAAGCTAGGAAGGAATTATGGAATGAATTGAAGACTATTCAGCAGTCAATGGGGAATGAACCATGGATCTTATGTGGTGACTTTAACACTGTAATAAAAGGTGAAGAAAAGCTTGGAGGTGCAGCTGTTACTGAGGCTGAAACCAAGGATTTCAGGGGGTTTATTGAAGACTGTCACCTAAATCATCTAAAAACAACTGGATGCTTTTACACATGGAATAATAAACAGGATCATGATACTAGAGTGTGGAGCAGGCTGGATAGGGCTCTGGTGAATGATGCATGGCTTAACATGTACAATGCTAGCCAGGTTGAATTCTTGCTTCCTTATTTTTCTGACCATTCTCCTGCCATGGTGTCTTTATTCCAGGATTGTTCAATTGGGAAAAAGCCTTTCAGGTTTTTTAAAATGTGGTCTAAGCATGAAAGCTACATTCCAACGGTCTCTGCAATCTGGCAAACAAAAGTACAGGGATACAGAATGTTCTCAGTCTGCAAGAAACTCAAAATGATGAGAGGTGCCCTTAAGGAATTAAACAAGAAACACTATTATAATATCAGTGAACAAGTTCTTAGAGCAAAAATTGCTCTTGTTGAGGCTCAAAGTAATCTGCAATTAGATCCTCTCAATTCAGATTATATTTTGAAGGAAAAGGAGTGTATTACAAGCTACAACAAACTCCTAGACTGTGAGCTTTCCTTTCTGCAGCAAAAAGCTAGGATTATTTGGAGTATGCAAGGAGACAGGTGCACAAATTTTTTCCACTCCAGAATCAAAGAAAACAGGCATCATAACAGGGTTTTGGTTCTTTACAACAACCTTGGACAAAGACTCACTGATCAAAAGGAGATAGCAAATGAAATGGTGGATTTTTTCAAGGGCCTTTTAGGGACAGCTCCAGTCACTACAGCACCTGATATACATATTATTCAAGCTGGTCCCTGTTTAAATGAGATTCAAGCTAATACTCTTTCAAGACCTGTTTCAAAAGATGAGATAAAGAATATTGTCTTTTCAATGGATGAAAACAAGGCACCTGGGCCAGATGGTTATGGATTTGCTTTTTATAAATCTGCTTGGCCTGTGATTGGGGAGGAGGTAACACTTGCAATTCAAGAGTTTTTTAAGAATGGAAAATTACTGGGAATGGTTAACTCAACTGCCATTACTTTGGTGCCAAAGAAACACTGTCCAGTCACCCCAGCTGATTTTAGGCCCATATCCTGCTGCAATTGCATTTACAAGATCATTTCAAAAATTCTAGCAAATAGGATTAAGCCAATCATGGGGAGCATTGTGAATGAAGCACAGAGTGTTTTTGTCAAAGGTAGACAGATTACAAGTAATATTTCCTTGGCTCATGAGCTAGCTAAAAGTTATAGTAGAAGAAACATTTCTTCTAGAGTCATGTTGAATATTGATATCAAGAAAGCATTTGATACAATAAGCTGGGACTTTATTAAAATGATGCTTGAAGGGCTGAAATTTCCAAAGGAGATGACAAACTGGATTATGGCTTGCATCACTTCACCAAAATTCTCTATCTCACTTAATGGATCTCTTCATGGCTACTTTGAAGGAAAGAGGGATCTAAGGCAGGGTGATCCCCTATCACCTTATCTTTTCATACTTGGGATGGAATTCTTATCAAGGAGACTGGAGCTCTTAAAAAAGACAGGTTGTTTAAGTATCACCCGATGTGTGGTAATCTCAAAATTTCTCATCTCATTTTTGCAGATGACTTGTTGCTCTTTACCAAAGGTGATCTTTACTCCATACAAAAGCTATATCAATGTGTTAAGGACTTCAGTGACACAACTGGTCTTGAAGCTAATTTGGATAAATGCTCAATTTACTTTGGTGGGGTTGATGATGCTATTAAAACAAAGATCAAAGATTTCCTGGGGTTCTCAGAAGGTGTCATTCCATTCAGATATCTAGGGGTACCTCTCATTTGCAAGAGGCTCACTCATGTGGACTGTAACCCTTTGCTGGATAGTATTTCAAATCAATTTCAGAAGTGGTCAAGACATAGCAATTTGTCATATGCAGGGAAGATTCAGGTTATCAAAAGTGTGATTTTGGGTATTCAAAATTTCTGTACATCAAATTTTATACTGTCAGTAAAAGTAGTGAAGAAGATTGATGAAGTCTGCAGGCAATTCCTGTGGGGAAAATCTAAAAACTCTTCAAAAACTCCTTTGGTCTCATGGGATAAGGTATGCTGTGGGAGAAGTCAAGGTGGTCTAGGGGTTTATTCTGCAGCTATTTGGAATCTAGCTACTGCTATGAGGAGTATGTGGTACATTCATGTCAATAAGGAAATTTTATGGGTGAAATGGATCCATGGAAATTATTTAAAACAAAATGATGTATGGAATGTTAAAGCAAAAAGGGGAGACTCTTGGATGTGGAAGCAGCTACTTAAATGTAGGGACAAGGCCTTACATGAAGTGGGAGGCATAGACAACCTGAAGAAACTGCTTAATGATTGCTACAAAAATTCAAAAATCAAGTTGTCAGCAGTATACACTGCATTCTCCCCTGCCATCAAAGTTCCCTGGTTTAGCACAGTGTGGGGGAATTTGAACTACCCTAGACACTCGTTTGTATTGTGGCTTGCGGTGCTGAACAGGTTACAAACTCAAGACAGATTATTGAGAAGGGGGTGCTGAACAGGTTACAAACTCAAGACAGATTATTGAGAAGGGGGATCATCAACTCAAATCAGTGTCACCTGTGTGCGGGTTCTGAGAACAGAGAACAGATTATTGAGAAGGGGGATCATCAACTCAAATCAGTGTCACCTGTGTGCGGGTTCTGAGAACAGAGACCATTTATTCTTTGAATGCAATTTTTCCAGGGATGTGTGGCTAGGCATCATTAACTGGCTTAGAATTGATTGGCAAACATGCTATTGGAACTTACTAATGAATTGGTATATCACAAGACAGAGAGGGAAAGGATTCAAGACAAGAGTTAAGAGATTGGTGCTTGCGGCTGCTGTGTACAGAATTTGGGAGGAAAGGAACAGAAGGTGTTTTCAGCAGAAGTGTAGGAATCCTGATCAGTTGGTAAAGATCATCAAAACTGATATCTTCACCATATGTCTGAACAGCAACATCACGGCTGAACGGGAAGAGTGGTTAGTATCTTTGTAAGTTTTGTATAGCTTCAAAGTTTGGTTTTTCTCTTTGTTGAGATAGTGATGTACATAACTTCCATATTTTTGGCAAATGAATAAAAGTTTTTCATTTACCAAAAAAAAAAAGTCATATGAAATCCTTGTTTACATGAAAGATTAGAAATGCAAATATTTTCTTAGACTAATTTCGGCTAGATTGCATGCCTCTTAGTTTACATGTGTTCAATTAGATACCAAAACGAAAATAGTATCGAAAAAATCCTAAACTATTAGGTAATCTTTCGTTATGAGAGAGTGTGTAGCCGTATGCCAAAAAAATAATGTGTTAATTATTTTTTCTCTAATGTTGAACTTTTAATTAATATAAGTCATATGAAATCCTTGTTTACATGAAAGATTAGAAATGCTAATATTTTCTTAGACTACTTTCGGCTAGATTGCATACCTCTTAGTTTACATGTGTTCAATTAGATACCAAAACGAAAATAGCAAAAAAAAAACGTGATAGATTAGAAATGCTAATATTTTATTTGACTAAGCAAATAAATGTTCACCAGTACAAGTTTTATAAATATAAGCCCTCTCAAACTTGCAAGATTGAAAAAAAAACCCTCCCAGACCCCTCTACGAAGGATAAGGTATCAATAAGGGATAAATTACAAAAAGAGACCTTGAGAAATTTGGTCCACTTGAAGATAACACCTAAATATTTCAAAATATCTTATTTAATTAACCCTCATAATTTTTGCATTTCTCTGAATGTATTTCAAATAGCCCCCAACTTTCTGGAATTATCTAAAAAATAATTTGGGGCTAAATAATATTTCCAAACGTTTTAGGTCATTATTTCAAGAAGGCCTAACTTCATGGGGATCTCATGAATTTTGTAATAAAACCCATTTATTACGACCAGAAAATTGTTTTCATAAAAAGTTTCTTTGGCCCCACCACGGCTCCACTCTGACAAGCAGCAGTGGTGGGGTAGTGGGCAGAGGTGGATGGGCATGCTGCAAAAAAGGGTGGGACAGCGGATGAGAGTTTGGCGATGAAGCGGAACAAAGGGCGGGAAAGTTGTTTATAATTAACCCTAATAAACCTATTATTAATGCTTAACAATCATTTCACTGATTGAATTATATTGAATGTAGCAGCAAAAACATTTGTGCTATGTTAAATTTTTTTTTTGTCAATGAAATAAATTTTATTCATTTTCCAAATGTGTAAATTGTGTAGAACATCAAAATACCAGGATTTTCCTGGCAATCAAAAAACAGCAAAAGTGTCAAAGAAAAGCAATTACAATTGCACTATTCTCTCTTTTATATGGGGAGAAATATCATCATTCAAAATTCTAGATAGTATCAGTGTCTTCACTCTTCGAAAAATTGTTGCTGGATCTTGTGTTCTCTGCTGGAATATTCTTTGGTTTCTTTCCTTCCATATAGCATAGATTGATACAGTTAAAGCCATTCTTTTAATTCTCTTCATAAACCCCTTTCCTTTCAGATTAGAGCTATACCAGTCTATAATAGAATCCCAATTGCAAGACTTCCATTTGTATTTCAGCCATACCATAACATTATTCCAGAGTTCAGCTGAGTATGCACAGTCGAAGAAGAGATGCCTGCAGGTTTCTTGTTGCTGAAACGTGCACAAAACACAGTCCCTATGATGTTGATTGATGTCAAGAATCCTCATGTGACATAATCTATCCTTTGTTAACAGTCTAGAATGGATAGCAAGCCAAGAGATGAAGGAATGTTTAGGATATGACCATTCATCCCAGACTGTTTTAGACCAGACCATTTGTGTATTAACATTTTGATTGATGAGCTCATGGTAAAAAGCAGATATCTGAAAATTACTTCCAGAGCAACACTTACTGATGACATTCTGGACATTTGAAACATCTCCCAGCTTGCAAATCACTTTATCTCTCACTCTAATTATTTGTTTCCACATCCAAGAGTCATTTACTTTACTTTGTACTTGCCAAATATTGAACTGTCTGAGATAATTTCCATGCACCCATTTAATCCATAACAAACCTTTCTTAAGATGTATCATCCAAATAAGCTTGATTGCAGCTGCAGTATTCCAGATTTTTGCAGAGAAAACCCCAAGCCCTCCATGTTCCTTGCTTTGACAAATTGTCTTCCAGGACAGCAAATGGATTTTATGATTCCATAGGAAATCTGCACAGAGACTATCAATTTTCTTCAATACCTTTGTTGGCAGAACATAGTTGTTAGTCCAGAAATTTTGTATGCCTAGGATGACTGATTTGATAAGTTGTAATCTTCCTGCATAGGACAGCATTTTCTTTTTTTGCCAGCTCTGAAACTGAGTAGAAATTTTGTCTATCAGGGGGGAACAGTCAAGGCATGATAATCTCTTTGAGATTAATGGGACTCCGAGGTATCTGATGTAGGCATCGAAAATTGCCTATAGGTCTCCACGAACAGCTCAGTGTTAAGAAATGACGATGAACGTCACCATCTGGTTCACAGAAGCTTGATTGATGTCGGTGAACGCTTGAAGTAAACCGACGAACTACGTGAAACAACGGAACTTCGGAATGATGAAGATATGAACCGATCGGGAACATCGTATCGTTCACAAACGGTGGAATACCCTTCGTGTCTCATTTATTCCGTGGATGATTTAATCATTGGAGCTTATAGAACGCCTCGTCGGCTTTCCAACACACTTTGAATCGTTCAAATCCGAGTTCGGATGAAGAAGTTACGGCGGAAGCGGACGAATGCACCACAACGGAGTGTCTCGGCCAAAGCCGAGACACCCTAGGGTGTCTCGGATTTTGGGAGACACCCTAGGGTGTCTCAGATTTTGGGAGACACCCTAGGGTGTCTCCAACACGGATTTGGGCCCTTTAGGTGGTTTTAACCGCTCCGCAACCCCTCAAGCCTATAAATACAAGCCCCAGACCCTCATTTTTTGAGATCTGGAATTCTCGTGCCTCGGCGAAGCCCTGCCGGATTGAAGACTTAAAGTACACAGATTTCAGAGAGGAGGAGGAGAGATCGGATCGAGTTCTTCAATGCAAGAGAGAGAGAGATTCGTCAGATCTACATCACCCGCATCCAATCCTTAGTATTATCCCGTTGTGGTAATTCTAAGAAGAGCAATTATCTCGCTTTTGTCGAGATAAGCGCTTCTGTTTCTAGATCTCCTCGCGGATCGACGAAGCTCTGCCCAATTTTTCAGCAATCAGATCTGATCGACGGTGGTCCACGGATAAACCTCGGTACAGGTAAAGATCCCACGCAAGCAGAAGACCGATAAACGATCTCTGTGTTTGTTTGATAAAGTTGTAAACTTTTTTTATTTTCATTGTGTAAGGAGATCTTATAAAAAGATCAACTTTATATTTTATTTGAGTTTATTGTAACGACTAAAGTTGTAATAGATTCGATAACAATGGAAATATCAACTTTCTCCGCAAACAAACTGGCGACCACAGTGGGAGCCAACAACCTCGCTGCCGAGGTTGTCGTGCCGCAGCCAACGATCAAGATCCCTGTGGCTGAAGAGGGCGAATAAGGTTCGAGGAGTGCAGGAGTGCCTCCTCCTCCAGATCCGCCTCTCCTGGCAAGTGCAGGAGTGCCTCCTCCTCCAGAAAGATCTGCTGGTCTTCAGATCTGAAGATCCAAGAAGACGATCTCTCCGCCGCTGTTGCTGTTGCACCTTGCAATGATCCACCGGCGCTCAATGAAGCCAAATTTTCATATCTGAACTCCTTCACGATTAAGGAGTCGACTGCTGAAGGCGCGCCAACTCTATCAAAGAGAGCACGTCAAAGGAAACGACAACGCCTCGCGCGCCAATTCGCCAAGGCTTTGGATCAGGTGGATGGACTCCATTACCAAGCAGATCTGGAGTTCAGAAAGCACCAAGTGGCTAATCTGTCGCCATGACCAGCTTTGGACATCTCCTCCCAACCACCTACTAACGAATGGGTTCGTGTCAAACGAACTCGTTCAACTCTTGAGGAGCGTATCCACAAGCGCCGAGCACAGCTAGCGCAGACGAGGATCCTTACGCGAAAAGCACGTGAAATGCAAAAGAAAGAGGCAGTTAAGAGATCGCCGAGATCCAAACAAGTTTGGGTGCCAAAAACCAAATCAGCGCCTAAGGCAAAAGCAGACGACGTTGCTCTCCGGCCTTCGTCAACTCCAGACCATGCTCCCGCACTTCCGGTGAAGCTCTATGACAACATGGATCTCCCCAAAGCTAGAGTCCCATTGAAGGATCGCATCGGTTCTCTACCCGAGGATCGAGGAAAAGCGCCTGTTAAGGAAAGCTTGAGTTCGTTGAAGGAGCTTCGAGCCAACATCCGGGCTGGGGGTCGTACGCGACCTTCTAACAAATTGATTTCTGCAACGGCCCGCTTGGCGGTGCGTGCAGAAAATCAGGAGCCCGTTAAGGTTTCACCCTCACAAAGGTGTGATTCCAAACGTGTGACTCCCGTAGATGTCAACAAGGCAATGTTTACTCAGAGGAAAACGTGTCAGACAGACGAACGAGTTATACCTGAGAATCTATGTAAACAGCCGATAGGTTACTCCGACCGCAACATCGATGAGTTGTACTATCGGGCTGGGGGTACGAATAAATCTCGAAAGAGAAGTACCCCGGAAGCGGACTCTCGCTGTCCGTGTATCAAAATTATCAGGGCAGTATTATCAACGTGTAGCTGCCCCAAGACCGCTCCGCAGAGGGACTCGGTATTTGAGAGGATCTTTGATGGAACGACGAAGCTCAAGTCAAGACGTTTCCACCAAGGAGGATCGGTTGCTCGAGATGATGAATTTCCAGAAGTTACCATCAACATGGTCAATAAGGGAAAATCTCTGATTGTTTCAAGTGGTTCCAACCCTAATTTCTCTCTAGGAAGAAGAGTCAGTTCGGGAATAACCCAACAAATATCTCAGCTTCAGCTAGAAATCGTTGGACATAATGATTACCAGGGTGTCCATGAAGGAATACATTCTGATGACGAACTCTCAGATTCTTATTCCGCAATCGCCTCTGACGATACAACATCTAGCATAGGACAAGCTCGGGAAGTATTCATGGTCAACACCAAGCAAATAGCCAAAATCATTGAGGATGCTCTAGCCAAGCAGAAAGAAGCATTCAAAATCGAAATGGAAATGGTCATTCACGGGATGAGACAAATGCACGACCAACAAATTCGAGCTTTGTCGAATCAGCTAGGTGAGTCTAGCCGTCGCAGCACTGCTAACCAAGCAGGTAGCGATTCAGATGTGGATGAACACAACGCTGGGGGTGGTCCCACTAAGGACAATAATACTGGGGGTGGTCCCACCAAAGATGACAATGCTAGGGGTGGCCCCGTTATTCCTATCAAGAATTGTGCAAAACAGGATATAGATGAGGACGAAAAGATGAAGGACCTTGAGAGAAAAATTAACGCTTTAATGTCTGCTCAAGAGGTAAAGAAGACTGGCATTCCGTGTCCTTACCCGAAAGAATGGGAATCGATTCCGTATCCAGCGAAGTTCAACCTGATCAACTTCACGCTGTTCGACGGGAAGGGTTCCCCCACTCAGCATCTAATCTACTTTAAGTCCCATTTGGGAGTGATCTCTGGCAACGAACCTCTGATGGTCCGGTTATTTGTTGGCACCCTTCGCGGGCCCGCCTTCGATTGGTACCTCCGCCTTAAGCCCGAAAGCATCAACAGCTGGAAGGACCTGGAAAGCATGTTCCTCGCTCATTTCTTCGATGATGACACCGAAGTGTCGATCAGGACACTCTTCAATGAGAAACAAAAAGACGGAGAGTCGGTGGATACCTTCATCAAACGCTTTCGCAATCAGGCAATGAACTGCAAAGATCCCGTCACGGAGGAATTCGTCTTACAAACCTGTCATAACAACTTGTCCATTAACATCTTGAACGTTATGGGAGTAGAGCCACTCAATACCTGGAGAGGGTTGAAGGCGCGCGGAGAGCAGGCCGAACGATTCCTTAGAAGGAGGAAGGTTGAAAGATGCCAATCGATGACTAACCCTCTGAATACGGGTCTCGTTTCCCATAATGAAGGGAATACACCTACAACAGTTGTTGACGTTAATCAGACGTCGCAACAGCAGTCCCGAAGACAGCAGAATAGTTCGGATCCGAGGCTCCAAAAAGAGTACTCATTCAAGGACAAAGACGTTTCAGCCATCTTCGAGGCCCTTCTTGAAAATAACAAGATCAACCTGCCGCCCATCATAAATCAGGAGGAAGCGGACGATACTGCAGATCCGAAGTACTGCGCGTACCACAGGAGGATCCTTCATCCCACCAAGGCTTGCTTTACTTTAAAGAATAGCATCCAAACCTTGGTTGAAGCCGGCGTCATAACGCTAGGGTAAGCCAATTAGGAACGGCGTTACTCCAAAGAGTATACGAGTATAAACTGCTTCTCAATCCTCCAATCGGTATATAAGGTTAAACTGCTCCCTGATACTCCAATAGGTATATGAGTCTAAACTGTTTCCTACTGTTAATGGGAAGTTCCTGGAGAATGTTATGCTAATATTCTTAAGGATAACCCGAACATGTAACAGAGTACAAAGTCAGACCCAGTTCCAAGAAAGAAGCTGGGGGTGGATGATTCATGTAAAAATTCCTCTCTCGATTCCTTCCATGAACGAGAGGTCCACTTTCAAATTGAACGATCAAGCCTGTAAGAGGTAAGATCATTTCAAACCTCCCACTTTCACTGCTTCCTTGGTCAAACCTATAAAAGTTAGGGCCACAACCAGATTCTCCTCTCGATTCCTTTCATGAACGAGAGGTCCACTTTCAATTGAGCAATCAAACCTATAAAAGTTAGGGTCGAAATCGGAATTTCCCCTCAATAAATGAGGGACTCTTTTTGGATCGAATGACCAATCCTATAAAAGTTAGGGTCGTTTGAATCTTTCCGATTCTCGGAGTGGAGATCCCACTCTTAGTTTCATCATTTCGGATTCTGAGGGTGGAGATCCCACCTTGAGTTTTCTTTCCAACTGGAGATAGAATATAAAATTCTTCCTCTTCAGTGCCGGGAGATAGAATATAAAATTCTTCCTCTTCCGTTTTCCAGTCCGTCTTTACCCTGAGAAAAGACACAATTCCCAACTTCCAATCCGTGCACTTTGTGCACAGGGAATTTTATCTCAACTCCTAAATAGAGATAAGCCTACGCCTAACACGCGTTGCCGGTTTAGTCTTTCACCGATTGAAAAAGACACCAGAATCCAGTCTGGGGTATTTTATCCCGAAGCCTAAGTAGGGATAAGTCAACGCTTAACCCGCGTTGCTGGGTGGTTCGTTCCCGTAAAAATGACCGAGTCTACGTATTCAGCATCGTAGCAACAAAAATCCATGCCTTTTATGCATGGGGAATTTTATCCCGAAGCCTAAGTAGGGATAAGTCAACGCCTAACACGCGTTGCCGGTTAGTCTTTTGCCGTGAAATTTGACCGTAAAAAGGACAAAAGACCACATATTCAATATTATGGCAGGTTGTTATTAATAACACCATAATCTGTGCCTCACACGCATGGGAAATTTTATCCCGAAGCCTAAGCAGGGATAAGTCAATGCCTAACACGTGTTGCCGGTTTAGTCTTTTACCGATTGAAGAAGACACCAAAATCCGAGTCTGGGGATTTTTATCCTGAAGACTTGAGCATCCAACAAACTCAGGATAAGATCCACAAATGCAGATGAATCAGCTTTAACAGTTGGTCCTGCAACCCCGACACTTGCGATCGCCGTGCTCTAATACCTTAAGAGCTTAAACTATGTATACTCCAGTAAACGTACGAGTATAAACTGTGTCAACGTACGACGTTCGAAACCCTAGGGTCAACACCGGTCAACGCGTATCCCTAGGTCAACGCCGGTCAACGCGTTGCGATCAAAAAGTCAATGCAAATTAATATATCATGACAGAGATAGTCAGTTCAAAGTCAACTCAATGACACGAGCCAAACTCAACTCACAAACGCAGCGCCGGAAGGACTTCGGCTATTCGTCAAAGCATCGAATAGACCGAAAATCGAAGAAGCCAAGAGTTGAAGCTAACTACAGGTTCTTTACACCAATCGAAGGCTGGACCAATCATATCTAAAGTATTCCAGTCTCTTCTATAAAAGAAACGAGTCTGGAACGCTTTGGAGGGGGTATCTGTAGGCATCGAAAATTACCTATAGGTCTCCACGAACAGCTCAGTGTTAAGAAATGACGATGAACATCACCATCTGGTTCACAGAAGCTTGATTGATGTCGGTGAACGCTTGAAGTAAACCGACGAACTACGTGAAACAACGGAACTTCGGAATGATGAAGATATGTGAACCGATCGGGAACCTCGTATCGTTCACAAACGGTGGAATACCCTTCGTGTCTCATTTATTCCGCGGATGATTTAATCATTGGAGCTTATAGAACGCCTCGTCGGCTTTCCAACGCACTTTGAATCGTTCAAATCTGAGTTCGGATGAAGAAGTTACGGCGGAAGCGGACGAATGCACCACAACGGAGTGTCTCGGCCAAAGCCGAGACACCCTAGGGTGTCTCAGATTTTGGGAGACACCCTAGGGTGTCTCGGATTTTGGGAGACACCCTAGGGTGTCTCCAACACGGATTTGGGCCCTTTAGGTGGTTTTAACCGCTCTGCAACCCCTCAAGCCTATAAATACAAGCCCCAGACCCTCATTTTTTGAGATCTGGAATTCTCGTGCCTCGGCGAAGCCCTGCCGGATTGAAGACTTAAAGTACACAGATTTCAGAGAGGAGGAGGAGAGATCGGATCGAGTTCTTCAACGCAAGAGAGAGAGAGATTCGTCAGATCTACATCACCCGCATCCAATCCTTAGTATTATCTCGTTGTGGTAATTCTAAGAAGAGCAATTATCTCGCTTTTGTCGAGATAAGCGCTTCTGTTTCTAGATCTCCTCGCGGATCGACGAAGCTCTGCCTAATTTTTTAACAATCAGATATGATCGACGGTGGTCCACGGATAAACCCCGGCACAAGCAAAGATCCCACGTAAGCAAAAGACCGATAAACGATCTCTGCGTTTGTTTGATAAAGTTGTAAACTTTTTTATTTTCATTGTGTAAGGAGATCTTATAAAAAGATCAACTTTTTATTTTATTTGAGTTTATTGTAACGACTAAAGTTGTAATAGATTCGATAACAATGGAAATATCAACTTTCTCCGCAAACATCTGACAGGTAGCATACCTTTAGCAAAATTCAAAAGAGAGCAGATATGGGTTTTCAAGTCCTCCCCAATTCCACTCATGTTTATGGAACATTTATTTGGATTAGTCTCCAACCCAGAAACTTGACTGAATTCAGATAGGCATTCTTTCAGTTTTGCAATTGAGTAGATATCAGCTTTGTAAAATAGTAGCAGGTCATCAGCAAAGAAAAGATGGGAGATTTTGAGCTTTGAGCATTTTGGGTGATATTTGAAAAGCTTGTCAATAAAAGCACTTTGGGAATCACTGATAAGTGCCCCCATCACTCCTTGAATTCTTGTTGCAATAATTTTAGATATGATTTTATATAAACAGTTGCAGCAAGAAATAGGCCTGTAATCTGAGGGGGATTTAGGATTGAGAATCTTAGGGACCAAGGTTATAGATGTAGCATTAAGAGCTCCTAGAAGTTTACCAGCTTTGAAGAACTCTTCAACAGCAAGGAAAAGATCCTCTTTAATTAGCTTCTAGGTTTCTTTGAAGAATGCAGCAGTGTAGCCATCTGGGCCTGGTGCTTTTCCATTGTCAATAGAAAATAATGCCTGCTTAATTTCATCTCTGGTGATTGGAGCACTGAGGTTATTTGAATGAGCAGAAGAAAGGATAGGACCATTTGATAATACATCAGCATTAACCTCTGCAATAGGACCAGAGTGACCTAAGAGATTCTTGAAGTAAGTAGTGAATTCCTCTATTATATCTGAAATGTCAGTAATTCTCTCCCCACTGTGATTGTATATTGATAGAATCTTATTATGATGCCTTTTTGCTTTCATAACAGAGTGAAAGTATTGAGAACATTTATCACCATGAATGCCCCATCTGATACTAGCCTTTTGTCTGAAGAAGGAAGTTTCAAAATCCACCTTTCTTGTGTAGGTGCTCAGACATTTTTTTCTCTTTAGAAATTAAATCTGAGTTGAATGGATCATTCATCAGTTGCTTCTGAATCTCAGTCAAATCCCCTTTTGCTCTTATCACCTGCTCACTGATATTCATAAAGTGCCTTTTATTTAGATCTTTCAAAACTGGTTTGAGGTTCTTAAGCTTTGAGACCAGTTTGTACATATAGAATCCCCTAATATCAGTGTCCCATACAGATTTAACAACAGCATGAAAACTAGGGTGCTTGATCCACATATTGAAAAATTTGAAATGTTTTTTACCCTCACAAGTTTCATCACCAATAGTTAACAAAGCTGGAGAATGATCAGATAAACTAGGCACCAAGAAATCAACCTGACTAGTAGTGTAATTAAGAATTCATTCCTCATTAACTAGGATCATGTCCAGTCTACTCCAAATTCTGGCATCGGCCTCTTGTTTATTGCACCAGGTGAAGAAACATCCAGTAGATTTAAGATGATTCAATTGACAAGAATTAATACACTTTGCAAAGTCTTCAGTATCAGAAACAGTGACTTGAGATCCTCCCAGTTTCTCCTCACTACTGATAATAGCATTAAAGTCACCACCTACAATCCAAGGAGAGTTAATACTATGCTTGAGCAGCAATAGATCTTGCCAGAGAGCTTTCCTACCAATTTGGTCATTCAAAGCATAGACAATAGAAGCAATACAATAAAACTTGCCATCTTTGGAAGATATGTTGCATGTTATGCATTGTTCAGTGGAGGAAGTGCATTGGACAGAAAGAACATCTTCATCCCAAAGAATCCAAATTCTAGCTTCACTAGAAGGCTGAACATTAGAGATCCAATCCCAGTTTTTTGTCATTTTTTTGCTATAGTTTGCATCTTATTATTAGCTACTTTTGTTTCCAAAAGAGCTAAAAAGGAGAGCTTATAATCATGAATCAGCTGCTTAACTATCATCTGCTTAGAGGATTTGTTCAATCCTCTAATATTCCATATGGCAAAATGCATAGTTATTGAGTAGTCTTACCCCTATCCACATTAGAGGGATCAAACTGCTCTAGCAATGCAAACTGTGAAACTTGTGAAAAAGTAGGAGCAAGACCACCATCATCCATAACTGACCTTCTAGCAATACAGTTTCTGGAAATATTAGTAAATCCACTGATATTAATCGAGGGAGATAGATTTGCATGATAACCAGAGTTTTGCTTAATAACACTAGCTTGTGGGGTATGTATTTCTGTATAATTCTGCATTTGACTGGAATGTTCATTACCCAGTGTTACTGTTGGTGCATGTTTTCCTGCTACAGAAGATGGAGTATGAACATGGATCTCTTGTGTATGTGAGTTTTCAGGCATAACAGCATCAGCATTTACCCTTTCCTGTGCAGGCTTATCTCCTGTATTTTGATGTTTAGGAACCCAGACTTTCTTCACAGCAAGTCTTCTACAATGTTCAGACTCATGCCCCACTATTTTGCAATTTACACACCATCTTGGCTTAAGCTCATAGATCACCTTTTGGGTGTAAATTTTCCCATCAGGCCCTTTTATATCAATTTGATCTGGAAGGGGATCCTTTAAAGGCAAATCAACTTCAAGAAGAACTCTGGCATAAGATAATCTTTGTCTCATGGCTGTAAGCTTATCCGTAGTAACAGGATTACCAATTAGGCTAGCAATTTTGCTAATACCAGAGGAGCTCCACAGATTCAGCTTCAGGTTAGGAAATTGAACCCACATTGGGTATTTACAATCCTGAATTCTTTCCAGATCAGTATCTATCTTCCAGGGCTTCAAAATCAATGGTCTAGAACTAAAAAACCATGGTCCTGCCTGTAGAACTTCCTTCATTTGATTTTCAGTGTGAAATTCAAAAAGAAATACCCCTGGTTTAATTAAGAACACTTTTGGTATAGAAATTCTTCCCCAGATTTTATTAATATATGATTCCATAGATTTGAATTTGACATTTAAACCAATAACATGCCCTATAAGAGCAAACTTCCAGAAATCTTCACCTTCTTTCCATTCTTCTTCAGTAAATGACACAGTATTAGCTAGAGAAGGAGGAACAAATTTGAGAGATAAGCCATTTCCATGCTTCCTATTATCTGAAAATAGGCTAGCAAAGGATTTTTCAGATCCATTCTTATCTTTGTTGCTTTTTTCCTCAGATATAATATTGTAATCCACAACATTAGAGTTTGATTCATTAGGATTTTTTGACTGCTGAACGTTTGATTCAGAATTTTCATCATCAAGATTAGTACGACTAGAATCAATTTCATTTTCAATCTCATCAGACCAAAGAACAGAACCAGGAGATTTACCTAGATCTCGTGAGGCCATCATATCAGTTTTCATTGATAGCGATTGAGTAAGATTAGATCTAGCAAGAATTTCCTCCATTAGCATCTTCTTTTTTGCTCCCTTAGGACCTGTGCTCTCCATTTCCTGGCAGATCTGAGAAGATACTGTTTCATTGAAATCTGCTTCATCCTCTACCAGAGAATCTCCATTCTTCAACGAAGTCAACGAAGCTGAAGCTGAAGGAGAATATACAAAAATAGCATCTCTTAGATCATTACTGTGGATTCTATTGTTGCCGGACTTCTTCTTCTTCGCCATTGAGAACAAGGCAGAGGTGCAGTTTAGCAGGGGAAAATTCGCCTGCTAAAATGAGCCATTAGAGCTGCCACTTATTATCTTTTGTGCTATGTTAAATTATTTTGGAAAAAAAACACTTTTTCCTCTTTCTAACATTTCTAATTGACACCTCTTTGTTTATTTTGCAGGATTGTCTCGATAGATTTTCCCATATGTTAATAACTTAATTTATTGAAAATATATATATAAAAATACTATGATATTCGACTGTGATGGAAAATTTTTAAAGTATAAAATTGTAGCTCCTACAGTCTTCACCGCAGTTGTAGTCTTAGAATATTTCTAAGCATTTCATATTTACATGCTCACAGGAAATTCAAAACATGAAACAATAGTGTCCACGTGAAACGCACGTACATCATACTAGTACTATTATAAAAGTGGATTGTCATGTTAAAGCAATTCTATCTAGAATGCCCTCCGGCACACCCATTCATATTTACATGAAGATGCTCAGTTTTTCATTACCTCCATATTATTTGCACATCCACGCATACATACTCAAAGACATACATACTCAATTTTTCATAACCTTTCAATTGATTGCCATCAATTTATAAAGTAACCAACCACTCATAACACTCCTCCAATAAATCTTAACACTAAACATAACTTTATTCACGCTAGTGATAAAAAAAAGTTATAACTATTCCACTCCTGCCAGTCACTATAAATAACAATAAAATTTTGTCATATTTCTCCCATAAACATTCCAATTCATAATCAAAACTTATATTGGAAGAAAAGATCCAAACCTAGCTCGTTTTTGCCATCGTGGCTTTGTAATCCTCGAGCTCGCTTTCTTTGCAATCTTTATAATTTTCATGTTCTTTTCTTAATCATCATTGCTGCACACTGAGATATTGATGGTGTTCATTTTTTTGGAGATGATCTAAATATGTAAGATTCATTTAATAAATAGTAATTGAAGTTTCTGTCCATTTTTGCATTTTGTTTTGGTCTCAAACTAGGTTTGATGTGGGATTTTGCTAACCATGAGGTTTTTTGTGATTCTTTAATTACATGATTATGTGCATTGAATTAAATGAGGAAAAAGAAATTCAGGTGTTAATTATGTAGCTTATTAGTTTGAGGCTAAACTTAACCTATATTAGTAAGTTAATTTTAACTAATTAATAATTTAAGTAATAACTAAGTTAAATTAATAAATTATAGCATCATATTCTTATTAAATTCTCTGAAAGTGTTGGTGGGATAAAATTTAATGAAGAAAACAAATCAAAGAGTACATCTACAATTTTACAAGGTCCCAGGTCTATTCATTCTTTTTATCTTTGATTCCAACTTTGAATAGAAGAATTAGGTTTGTTGCTTAATCCTTAAAACTGAATATTAATTTGATCGAGGAAGAATGATTTGAACTCTTGCATTGATAATCTATTTTAGCTTCTTAACTCTTATATTATAACATTTAGTTGAAATTCATGAAACTAAATGTAGTTGTCCCTTTAGTAAAATCATGCAAACAATTGACTAATTATAAATCTTGAGACAATAAATTAAGTAGCTTTTCGAAAGCAAATCAGAACAAGTTATCTTCTAACTAAGTAATTTTTGAAATTGAGTCATTGGTTTATTATAAAATTTTATATTCAGTGAAATACTATTATATAATAAATGGTTGAATGCAAATAAAACTAATTTGAAATACTAATATATAATAAAAATATATATCATTGCAATGTGCACACATAGTCTACATATAAACATGAAATGGATACACGTGCAATGCATGTGCAGGATACTGTTATTTAAAAATACACATGAAACTAGAGAGGTGGGTTTTTTTTTTTGGTCCAAGAGGAAGAAAACATTTGATTTTTTTCTGCTAGGTGGGGAGCACATTATGTTAAATGTGGGGTTTAAAAGTAACTTTTCCATTGTTTATTTATTAATTATTAATATTATTTTTATTTATTTATTTATTGTTGGGAAGCCTAACCATCAACGTCAAGCCTAGTTGCACACCCACCATCCACAACCAATGCAATTAAAATAAGCATGAGTAGTGGTGCTAAACTGTATCTGTATTTGAGGAAATATCCATAATGGATACGGATATAGTTCCTCAAATCTATAATCAATAGGATATGATTTAGAATATGGTTATGTACTGAAATATCCGGAATCGTATTCGTAATATCCGAATACATATTAGTCATATTGTTACAATGGTTTTAGTCTTCAGATTATAGATATGAGGTTAATTTCGACGATCAGGATATCTAATCTTAGTTTTTTAGATATAATTAACATATTAATGAACTCTTTTCCATCACGTGAACTATATATTTTTAACAATATCTAGTTTTCTCATATCCTTTTTATATCCGCATGCATATTTGCTTTTTATATCCGTATGTATATCCGTATCAGTATTAGATTTTAGAGGATGCGCATATGGATTTTTCTTACCAAAATATATCTATATCCATATCCGTATCTAAAATGAGTAGGTGGATATAGAGATAAGCATTATATATGATCTGTATCCGGACCAAATGCACCCCTAAGCACGAGTCATGGACATGGGGGAAAAGCTAGCCAAGTTAGAATGAGGCTTCCCACCCTTTTCCGAAACCCCCACACGTCGCAAGTGCATTTGCTATGTCCTTTGATAAACAACAATAAGCCCTCGACATGCTTCGACATTGACCGATCACAAACGTGAACGTGTTTATCAGATGGATTCTGATTGTAACCCGTGTTAAAAAAAAGTGAAGAAATCACTTCTTTCACTTCTAATCATTAATTATTTAATGCATCATTATTATTTATTTTTAGAGTGTAAAATAGTAATTAGTGAAATTACAGGGATATACTACAAGCTTTATGTTTAGACCGAATGACAATCCTTCTTCATTAAATAATTAATTATTTGAGTTAGAATTAGTGGTTTCTTCAGTTCCATTTCCTCCCGCCTNCCCCCCCCTTTTTTTTTTTTTTTTTTTTGTGACAGCAGAGAGTATCCAAAATCCATGAGTAACAAAACGACAATCCTTCCGTGCAGAAAAATAGGAAACTTGTGATATAGTCCAATAACTCCGGTACCAAATTGTGGGTCCTACAATAATGAAATTTCCTACTTGTCTTATACAACATAATACCTTTCAGTTTTAGATAAATACCTTGCAAGGGGCCTACATGTATAAGTGACGTTATTATTGTCAAACCATAAGTTCAGAGATTTGTACTCAAAGCCAAACTCTACATTATATAGTGATCAATGTTATCACACACTCACATACAAACGCATCTCTCAAAATGGCCAAGTCTCTCTTTGTCCTCCTGCTCCTCTTCCTCCTACTCCTCAATGTTGACTGCAAATTAGCCACAGCCATCAAAACAAGCCCAAGGCCCTTTAAGACCCATCTAACACAAAAGCTAAGCCACCTCCACTTCTACTACCAAGAAGTCGTCAGCGGGCCAAAGCCCACCGCCATCCCCGTCACCAAGCCCCTTGACAACACCACTTTGTTTGGCATGATTACGGTGATCGACAATCGTTTGACCCAGGGCCCAAGCCCAAACTCAACCGAACTGGGCCGGGCACAGGGAATGCATGCTGGTTCGGCCCAAGGCGAGGCGGGCCTCTTGATGGCCATGAACCTGTATTTTACTGAAGGGAAGTATAACGGGAGCGTGTTAACGATTCTCGGGCGAAACCCGGTAATGCACCCGGTAAGGGAGATGCCCGTTGTCGGAGGGAGTGGGTTGTTTAGGTTTGCCACCGGGTTTGCTTTGGTAAAGACTTATTTCTTTGATTCGGAAAAAGGAGATGCCGTTGTGGAGTATAACGTTACTGTGATGCATTACTGAAAGGGGCCTTCGGCTTTAGTTTGATATTTGCGATTTATATGATGAACTTTATATGCTCGGATTTATTGTTCGAGTGTTAATTAGCTTGGACTTTTTTCGTTTGTTGGTGATATTTCTTATTTTATTATTGATTGATGCAAAATCTTATGCCGTTCATTGGCGTGATGGCGATAATGGATGATCTGTGAACGAAGGAAAATGTGAATGTGCGAAAATGACGTGATTTCACAACTTTATATGCTAAAGCTTAGGTGAAGTGTGGTAGCTTGCAACTGAGACGTTATAACTATGATTGTACGTAACTATAGTTGTTTTAAATTTTAAGTTTTATTAGTTGTCGTTGCAGCTGTTTGAGTTTTCTTGTAACTTTACATACGCAATTCGTTTTTCACTTTAAATAAATTGGTAAAATTATTAGTTCTTTTTATACTTTTAAAATATTTATTATTTTAAAAAATTATATTTTTATTTGTAAGCAAAATGATTTTTTGAAGTTTTCTAAAAAATATTTTTTTGTTAGATAATATTTTACTATAAAAATATTATAATTGTAAAATATACTTTTGGTAACACCTGTTTGAGTTTTCTTGTAACTTTACATATGCAATTCATTTTTCACTTTTAATAAATTGGTAAAATTATTAATTCTTTTTATACTTTTAAAATATTTATTATTTTAAAGAAAATATATTTTTATTTGTAAGCAAAATGATTTTTTGAAGTTTTCTAAAAAATATTTTTTTGTTAGATAATATTTTACTATAAAAATATTATAATTGTAAAATATATTTTTGGTAAAAAAATATTTATTGCTTTTTATAAAATAAAAATAAGTTCAAAAAATACTTTTTAAAGAAATTAATATCTTTTCAAATGAATAAATATTTACTAAAGTATATTTTTTTCAAAAACTAATATATTTTTTCAAAAACATAATATTTTTAAAAGTGTAAACTTTCAAAAATAAAAATTTTTAAAGATTTTTAAATTGTTTTTTTGAAAAAAAAATTGGGAAAAATTTTGTAAATATAATAGAGATGTGGGATACATATGCAAGATAAAACATCATTAAATTATAGGAAAATTGTATGTAGCAAGCAATTTGTAAAAAGTTAGGCGCTCTCATCCTCAACTAAAGTCAAACCCATTTAAAACTTGGACCCAAGTATTCATGCTAAAACACCCCTAGCCCAAAAAAGTCTAAGTACATATACTATATTTCAGATAATTGCCCAGTTTACCCTTTTGTGGATTGTCAACTTTTTTTTATTTTATTCAGTGTATGGTGGCAATCCAAGAAGTGACAAGTAATAGGATCAAGAGAAGAGAGAATATTTACACTAATGGCAATGGGAGAAGAGAGAATATTTGCACTAATGGAAATGAGAGAGATTTTTTAGAGAGAAATAAAATAAGAGGGAAACATAATAAGTTCCGTCCAAATAATGGGGTAACATTTTGTACTTCCCATTTATAGGTTCTCTTTCATCTTCTTCCCTCTTTAGATTCTACTCATAAGATATTCAACAACCAAAATATTCTTTACTTATTACTCTTAACTTCTCCAACAACCAAAATGGATGAATCTTTAATATGTCTGATTTCGTTGAACACCAATGCAACCCTTATTAAAGTCAATACTGTAACAAGGTTAGCTGACTTGAAGATGCACGATGCAGAGAATTTAAAACTATCATATGAAAGTTTGTTGATAAGCTATTCTCTTGAGAAGCTTCCCAATTACACATTTGAGCTTTTAAAAGATGAAGATATTCTCAACATGATAAATTACCATCGTATAATTAGGTTAAATACGATAATTATGACTATTACTAAAAGAGATAAAAATTTCACGCATGTCGTAGGGACAGAAATAGAGTTTAAGTTAATATTTAAAAGATTCCTTTCAGGTTTTGTATACACGTTATAATGAAAATTGTGATATTTGCGTATTATATGTGATATGTAGAATTAGCTTGTGACATTTCGACGTTATTTATGACACATACAAGTTAACAGTTGCTTTTATATATATTTTACAAGTAATTTATACGTATCATTTGTTATATTCAACTTGCAGTCTTCCAACTGTAAACTCACAGTCATCGGAGCATATCCAGGAATCAGAGAGGATCCAAAATGACAATTCTTAAGGAGATCATATGTAGATGATGGATGACATAGTAAGTGACTTGATAGGAATCTCAGGCATGGTGGCACGAGGCACTGGAGAAGGGCAGCAATTTAAAAGCGTAAAATAAGATAGAATGGCTCTTATATACTACTCTATAGCTAAGAAGTTTTCTTTTAAATATTTTAATAATGAGCCAAAATGCATTCGTACTAATTGCATGTTCAAGAAAGAAGCAAATTGCCCATGGGTGCTTTATGCTTCACCTTTGAGCCATGTGTCGATCTTCGTTATAAAAAAATATGTTCCTCAACATACTCGTGGACAACATAACAACACAGCTGGTCACTCTAGAGCATCAAGAAGATGGATCGTGAGTATGCTATAATCAATTACGAAGAGTCCTCTATATATCACCCCAACTGATATTAGAAAGGAATTGCATTCTTAATATAATTTAAAAGTTAATTATTCTAAAGCTTAGTGTGCTAAGGAGACAGTAAAAGATCAAATATGGTTGTGCAAGACATTCATATGGTTTACTACCTTGGTTAGTCTATTAATTTGTTGATGCATCCTCTAAAACATATATGTGACCTGTATAACTTATATGTGACCTTCCGATCTTATATGTGACATATAGATCTTATATGTGACTTTTCGATCTTATATGTGGTATTTATATCTTGTATGTGGCATTAAAATCTTCTATGTGACATTTAGATTTTATATGTGATCTTTAGAACTTATTCATCATTTAACAAGTTAATTATCCTTTTAATCATTATTTAAAGATACCAAATGAAGGTGATGGAAATAAATCCAAGCAGCATCGTCATCATTGAAGAAGAAGAAAGGTGATTCAAGCGTTTATTTATTTCCTATAGTGCATGCATACAGGGGTTTCTCAAGAGGGTGAAGATGAAGACGGAGCGAAGATGAAGACGGAGCGCGGTCGCTTCCTTTATCTCACCGCAGGGGTCGTTGATGAAGAAGGGCGAGGGCAAAGAGCTTGCAGTTGACAATTGGTGGTCGGTGGTGGCAGAGTGAGATCTTGAGAAGAAGATGGCAAAGAAATAGAGGTTGCAAGGGATCTCAAGAAACATTCTTATAAGGGGGGCCATATTTTAGTTTAGTTTGTAAATGGGAAGGGTATTTTAGAAAGTTTCTTAGTGGGTTGTGGACTTATACACTTTTGGGGGTGATACTTGTACAAAATTATTCGCATAAAAGTGGGAAAGCATGACAATTTTTGTTGGGGAGGAGGATGCATAACGTTATTTTTTAAAGTTGCTACAAGCAATTTTCCTTTAAATTATAGGCAGTGCTTAAAAGAAGTTCAATCTTTTAGGTTCTCATGGCATGCAATTATGTATAACGTGCGGTGCGAGCGTGCTAGGAGGTAGGGGTAGGGGGTGTTGGGATATAAGTAGGAGTGACCATGGGAAAGCATGACAATTTTTGTTGGGGAGGAGGATGCATAACGTTATTTTTTAAAGTTGCTACAAGCAATTTTCCTTTAAATTATAGGCAGTGCTTAAAAGAAGTTCAATCTTTTAGGTTCTCATGGCATGCAATTATGTATAACGTGCGGTGCGAGCGTGCTAGGAGGTAGGGGTAGGGGGTGTTGGGATATAAGTAGGAGTGACCATGGGCCGAGCCGGTTCAGGCCCGTGACCCAACCCGTTGGGTTTAAGGCTGGGTCGTGCCTAACCCGGGCCCTGCCAGGTTAAAGTGGGTAGGGCCTACTGTTCTGATTCCGGGTTTGGGACTGGACCTAGCTTAGACCACAACCCGCCTAGGTGTGGCCGAGTCTTACCCAGTCCATGGATCGTGGGTCGTGGGCCGGTCCATGACTTTTTCGTCCAACTTTTTTCTTATTTTTTTTACCTTTTTAATTATATTAAACTTGTATTTACAATTATAAAATTATTTTTAATTTATTTTTTAGTAATTTAAACTTGTATTAAACTTTTAATTCTTCTAAGTAGACAACAACAAGCTTCAAGATCGTTGTTTTATTTCTCAATGGGCCAAAAGGCCCACGATCCTAAGACGTTACTTTTTGGCTTTGTTGGCAGCTAGCTACAAACCCAAAGCGCTAAAAAAATAGCTAGCCTAATTAAAATATATATCACGAACCAGAGCGGATCAGGCTTGGTCGGGTCGGGCGTGGGCCAGGCCAGCGTTGGCCGAACCTACTTCTCTGACCTCAGATTTGGGATGGCCGTAGCCCCCTGTGACTCAGATATATCATGGGCCTGATCAACTGGTCCATTACAAGCAGACTAGCTCCTGACCCCTCGGGGCTCTAGGACTAAACCTAGACCTGTCACCCGTGACCGCCATATATCTCATACGGGCCGATCGGGCCGGTCCACTACAGAGCAGGCTCCACGACAAGTGGTGCGCGGGCCAAGCAGCCGCAGGTAACCCAGCACGCCCAACCATAATTAAAGTTCATGTTTATTTGTAAGATTCCAAAGTTCGGGTAATTTCATCAAACCCCTTAAGGTTTAGAAGGTTCTCGTCAAATTAGCCCATTAAAACTATAATTATATTTTTTCAGTTGAAAGGTTTACGATGAGGGTGTCCAAAAAGCCCAGAGCCGGCCCCGCCCGTGAGCCGGCCCGGCCCTGTAAACCGGCAGAAAACCCGGTCCGGGCCCCCGGGGCCCGGTCGCCTTGGCACCATCGTCCGGGCCCGGCCCGGCCCGAACAGGCCATTTTTTACATTTTTTTTTGTTTTTTTATTTTTTTATTTCTTAAAAAGAATATATGTATAGTGTATATATAATTGTGTACATAAATAAATATCTACGGACGTAATTATATCCAACAGACTGTATATACATAACTACATAATATACTTACAAGTAGTAACGCTTATAGAGGCGATGTCGTACATACGTAATAGCTAGATTATCATAAGAAACCTAAATAGCCCGGTAGATACAGACCATAGCTAAAATACCGGCTCAAGTTACTAATAGTCTCGTAACATAAGGTGTACGCGACGGCGAGCCCTAATATTATATACTCGTGTGTATATAATAAGAAAAATGTATATCTCGGTACCAAGGGATCCTTGGTAGTGACTGTGACACATCTTGTCTACATCACACCTTGAAGATGAGCTCACCAACTCAAGGTTGATGATTGACAGATGCGCCACATCACTACCAAATGGACCTTGCCCAAGTAACCCATATTCCTCATATAATTAATATAAGTTATTAGGCTGGTATACATATAATATAACCCTACCTATTGTGTATATATATATACTTAGTCTACTATAACATATTATATATTAAGGGCCGTTATATATATATTACGTACATAAGTACACTTAGCAGATATATACTAATACAGCTACTACGGCCCACCCCCTCTCTTAGAAATGTGAATATAATAAGTATTACCCTCATATATAAGATACCTATAATGTATAAAGCATGCCTGTAATTATGTTATAATCCATATATATACGCCATTATACATATAGTATATAATATTAGAACTAACTACGCTAGTAATTAATTATATATATAGGCTATTATACCTCTCTAGTATTAATTATAATAGAGTAAGTCTCTCTTATATAATCCCAGTATAATAACAGAGCGTCAAAGGCTGCGTTAAATATATGGTATTAGCAGGTAAAGTAAGAGTATACATGTACTACCGCCCGCTCTCATATATACACTTATAGATATATCTTGTATATATACTACTATGATAGCGTATCATATATATAATAGCGTATAAATAGTAAATATACGTCATGTATACCTCTCTCCATTTCTCCTAGTATCATATAGAGTATTAGTAAGTATACAGACTCTCTTATATATATCCGGACATCTATCAGGATAGCTGATAAGTATAGATAATATCCTATAGGGAAATACTCAATTCATAACTAAGTATGCATTATAGAAGTATATTCTCTCTAATATCAATATCCCATTAAATTGATATGTATACAGAGATATGCTACATATGATAGTCAGGTAGTATACCTCCTTATAGACTAGTAATAGCTAGCTCCAGATATTAGCTCCTCTCCTTAATAACATATAGGTTTCTTATAATATCTACATGCTATTAAGTATACCCAGTACGTATTATAGTATATGACTACCATGGCCGTAGAGTATGATACGTATACGATACTATGATATATCCTAAGAAAATAG
>NC_033795.1:13191553-13268740 GCF_001876935.1 Asparagus officinalis | reverse complement strand
ATATATATATATATATAAGTATAATGTATAAGTATACTCTCTCTTATATATGTATAATATATGTATAAGTATATATAAGTATACTCTCTCTTATATATGTATAATATATGTGTGTATATATAAGTTTATATGTGTGTGTGTTTTTATGTATAATACAATTTGTTTATGTAATTACTATAAGTATTTACAATTTGTTTATGTATAATATATGTATATGTGTGTCAGTGTGTGTGTATATATATACATATACATATATTGAATGACATGAATACTTTGGGCTACTTAGTATATAAGTATATATAAATATAAGTATATTCTCTCTTATATATGTTTATATCTCTTATATAATTATATATATGTATAAGTATGCTCTCTCTTATATATGTGTACAGTGTATACTCTCTCTTATATATATATTTATATTCTCTCTCTCTTAGTATATAAGTATACTTATATATACACATATATAAACATAAACTTATATGTACATATATAAGTATATTTATATAATAGTATAAATACATATAAGAGTATAAATATATATTTATATATCTATACATATATATAAACATAAACTTATATGTACATATAATATAATTATATTTATATAAGAGTATAAATATATATATACTATTATATAAATATAATTTTTATGTTTTATTGTTTTTTAAAATTTTAAAAAAAATAAAAAAATAAAAAAACATAAAAATCCGGGCCGGCCCGGTGTCCGGCCCGGCCCGGACCACCCGGGCCCGGGTCCGGGCTTGGGTTTTGCCCGGCCCGGGCCCGGTTTTCCGGGCCGGGCCGGGCCGGGCCGGCCCGGATGGACAGCCCTAGGTATATGTAAAGTATTGAGTTAATTATCCGCTTTTCCCTTCATATTGATCTTTGAATTATGTTCCATGGATAAATGGTAATCCTTTTTCTTTTCTTTTTTTCTTTTTCCTTTTCCTTGGGATAAAGCTAGGTGAACAAGCATGCAGTTGAAGGTCAAGACTCGGCTGCTTCGTCGGTCTGAATCTATCAGCGTTTAAAATGCAACTTAAAGGCCTAAGCCCAAGAAGTTCAATGCACCCAATAAGGGGCCATCACCGATAAAACCTCCTCTTACTAATGTAAAAATAACTACTTATGAATCTACCAAAAAAATGCTAGTTCATGTCCTGTGATGCCATCCATAGAAGAGAGAGGAAAAAATAGATACACACACGGTAGTTCGTGTGTCGTCCGCAAATAGTCCCAATTGCTTTCCTATGTGAAGAGTACTAGTATTGTAGCTCATGCTAAGCACAGACTTATCGTAATTTATCTATATTTCATCGTGTTTAATCACTCTTATCCGAGTATAATTTTAAGATCCATATCCCCCTTTGAAGCACGTGAACCTCATCCTCCCCCACACACATTGAGTTCAGAAAACATATACCCGTCTGGAAATAATAATATTAAATAACTTATATAAAGCTACAATTAAATTTAAGATTGTTTAAACTAATTTTTATAATAAACTAAAGTAAGATTTGGTAAGTTAAAATTTACTCAACTTTTCGTATTATTGAATTCACTTTTTACAGAAATTAATTTTCACAACTATCTAAAAAATAAAGAATTTAATTAAATTTGAAAGTTCATAAACTAATTTATTTGGAAAAAAATTTAATTGCTATAATATTTTTAGAAACTGAACATTTATTTTCACAAAATATTTAAATAAAAAATCTAAATTAAAATTTAGAAATTAGAAATCTAAATTATCTTTACAAAAAAATTAATTTCAGTCATCATATTTAAAAACACCAAAACTTCTCATATATTTGAATTCACAAACTCTTGATTGACCTAAATAATTTTGAATTTACTAAACTTTCATAAATTTATAAAATTTAAAAAACAAATCAAATTAATATTAGAAAATATATTTCATAATTCTTTTTTTAAAATCAATATATTTTATTCTAACATATTCAATAAATCAAGCTTATAAAATTGAAGCAAAATATACATCAAAATATGATTGCAAATAACTATTAATTATAAAAAATATTAAACATATTAAAGTATAAATAAATAATCATAATAAAGTTATATTAAAAAAATAAATTATTTTTCCAAAGAAACAAACTGCCATGGGCTGAAGATTAAAAATCACTAATTTGTTTTCCCAAAGTAATATTTACCGAAGATAAATTAAAAATGAAAAAATTAAATGTAAAAATTTTAAATATATTAAATAAAAATACTTATTTAAAGATTTTAGAATAAATAAAAAATTAATATTTTTTAATAACAATTAAAATAGAAACTATTACATTAATAATAATAATAAAATATATAAAATTAGAAATAACTAATTGAGGGTTACATAATAAATACCTAAAAGATATTTCTCTATGAAACAGTGCCTTGGGTCATAGACAAAACTATATAGGAATTAAAACTAATGATCTAAGGAAAATTTCTTTTGAAAAATATTAAAAAAATAATACACAAATTAAAATAAAATAAATATTGGATGGGGATATATTAATTGCTTCATGTATTTTTCAAACATCAAAAAAATTTGGAGTTAAAGGAAAAAAAATTGAGATTAGAAAAAAATTTGGAGTTCGAGGGAAATTTTTGAAATTTAGAAATTTTTTGCATTATTTTTAAAAATACTTTGAAATTAAAAACTTTGAAATAAATTTAAAATTATGAATAGGATCTAAATTAGGTAGTTAAATTAAAGTAATATTTAGTAATTTAAAATTTACTAAACTTTTCATATTATATAATTCATTTTTTATTGAAATTAATTTTTACAACTATCAAAAAAATAAAAAAAATCAATAAAATTAAAAAATTTAAAAATAATTTATTTGGGAAAATTTCTAATTGCTATAATATTTCAAAAACATAAAAATATATTTAAACAAAAAAATTCAATATTAAAATTTAAAAATTATGAAACTAAATTATCTTTGTAAAACTTTTAATTTCAGTCAGCATATTTAAAAATACCAAAAATTCCCATATATTTTAATTCATGAACTCTTGGTTTATAACAATAATTTTGAATTTAATAAACTTTCACAAATTTATAAAATTAAAAAAGTAAAAATATTCAAAATTAAATCCAAACTTGTAAACATGGTAAAAATTTTATTTGGGTAAAATTATAATTTTCATAGTACTTAAAATACAAATTAAGTTTTTGTACTTTTTGTAATTTAAAATTTACTAAAAATTTGATATTATTTTAGATATGTCTTGAATTATAATAATTAAAATAATTTAAAAAAATTGTGAACACGATCTAAATTAGTTAATTAAATTAAAGTAAGATTTATTGGTTTAAAGTGGCTACTTGTATTTGGTAAGATTAATTTGGTAATTTAAAATTTTAAAAAAAATTATTATTATTTTAGAAATATTTTGAAATTAAAATAATTTGAAATAATATGAAAAAATTATGAATACAATCTAAATTAGATAGTTAAATTAAGTCGAGATTTGATAATTTAGAATTTACTTAATTTTTGGTATTATTTAATTCATTTTTTGCTAAAATTAAGTTTTACAACTAACTAAAAACAAAATAAAAAATTAAAAAACTCAATTATATTTGTAAACTAATTTATTTGGGGAAAATTTAAATTGTCATAATATTTTTAAAAACTTAAAATATATTTTCACAAATATTATTTGAAATAAATCCAAATTAAAACCTAGAAATTAGGAAACAAAATTAACTTTATAAAAAATTTATCTTCAGTCATCATATTTAAAAGCATTAAAAATTCTCATATATTTGAATTCATGAACTCTTGATTTACATGAATATTTTTAAATTTAATAAGCATTTACAAATTTATAAAATTATAAAATCTAAAATTCAAAATTAAGTTCTATTATATAAATTTAGTAAAAATTTATTTGGGTAAAAAGTACAATATTAGTATCATTTAAAAATATGAATTAAATTTTCACAATTTTTGTAATTTAAAATTTACTAAAATTTTGGTATTAGTTCAGATATATTTTGAATTATAATAATTTCAAATAATTTAAAAAATGTGAACATAATCAAAATTAGGTAATTAAATTAAAGTAAGATTTAGTGGTTTAAATTGGTAACTTGTATTTTGTAAGATTAATTTAGTAATTTAAAATCTAAAAACTTTTTAGTATTATTTCAAAAATAGTTTGAAATTAAAATTGTTATGGTGTTCCCATTTGCCAAAGTGCAACTCATTGCCAAGTAGCAGATATGTGTAATGTATGTTATGCCCCAATTAAGTTGGTGGCTAGAGACTCACAGGGACGCCAACTCAGACGACTTGTCGAGTCGACATTCCCTCATGTCGACTCGAAAAGTGGTACTTGTCGCCCCCTTCGTCGAAGATGACTCTCCACGAGCCCACTCGACCATTTGTTGGACGCTTTGTGAGGACGACTCGAAAGTCGTTAATTTTCGACGAAGTTGAAGGAAAACTTCTGCCTCAAGCCTCTCTCACTGGCAACTTGTCTTCATCACAGTTAATGCATGACAGGCGCATCATGCCTCTAGCGCCGATAGCCTTCATGACTCATCGGACCACGCACGCGCCGCCATATACCCAATCAATTCCTATTTAATGCTGAGTTGATTGCTCATCTAGTCGTCAACTGACACCTGTAAAGTAAGTGATGACTCAGCCGCTAGCCCACACTTCACCATCGCCATCCTGTAATCGGTCGAAATGACTGATCTACCCTTATACCCTAGGTATAAATATAGGTACTATTCCATCTTTAATCGGGACTTTTTACTGACTAAAAAAATTTAATCTTTAAGCAGACATACTGCACAGACAAGAACTTTGACAGTTCTTTACCTTTCTCTACTCAAGTTCATCAGTTAACTTGATCGTTGGAGGAACCACAGGGGAACCAAACCATGTTCTCTCACGAGTTTCTATCTATGCAGATTTATGAACCCCACTCAAAGAACCATGCATAAAGTCGGGGAAGAAATCGACCCCTCGTTAGTACTCAACAGCACCACCCAACCACGGATACAATTGACTGTGTGATCACTAGTACATCAACAAAAATATTTTGAAATAATCTAAAATTGTGTGAATGCGATCTAAATTAGGTAGTTAAATTAAAGTAAGATTTGGTTATTTGAAATTTACTAAACTTTTGGTTATTTAACATATTTTTTACTAAAATTAATTTTCACAACTATTTGAAGACGAGATGTAAAAAGTTTAATTAAGTTTATAAATTTGTACACTAATTTATTATGGGAAAAAAATTAATTGTTGTAATATTTTAAAAAACTAAAAATAGATTTTCATAATTACTTAAAAAAAATCTAAATAGAATTTTTCAAATTAGGAAACTAAATTATCTTTGAAAATTATGAAACAAAATTATCTTTATAAAAATTTTAATTTCGGTCATCATTATTAAAAATACCAAAAATTCTCATATATTTTGAATTCACGAACTCTTGATTTACATGAATAATTTTGAATTTAATAAACTTTCATAATTTTGTAAAATGAAAAAAAAAATCCAAAATTCAGAATTAAATTATAATCTGTAAATTTGGTAAAATGATTATTTGGGTAAAATTATATTATTTAAAAATAAGAATTTGTTGTAATCTCGTTGTTGTATCTACATACATCACATATCAAAAGTAAGAATCAAACATGAAATGTAAGAGTAAATAAATAGACAAAAGAAGAGATAGGGAGAAAGTGATCATCTCATTTTATTCATCCTCATTTCTCCATCAATTCTATTTTGTCTTCCATGGATTACATTATATAGATGTGGAAGAGAATACTAAAAGTCACAAGTAGGTGAAGAGTCTTCTTCTAGTAATGTCCACATTCATTGTATTTATATTTACAACACTCCCCCTTGGACATTACTACATGATGTTAATGCCTCGTTAAAAACCTCGCTAGAAAAACTCAGTGGGATAAAAACTAGTCGAGGAAAAGAGTACACGACATTAGTAGATTCTTGTTGTATTAGTTGCCTCATTAAAAACCTTTAGCTAAGAAAACCCTGTGGGACAAAACTTAGCAAAGGGAAAAAGAGTACAACTATAGATCTTCGGGATCCAAACTTGTGTTGCATTAGTTGCCTCATTAAAAACCTTTAGCTAAGAAAACCCTGTGGGACAAAACTTATCAAAAGGAAAAAAGAGTACAACTATAGTCCTTCAAGGTACAATCTTCGGGATTGCGTTGAAAATTCGCTCCCCCTGATGATGACAATCTTCTGAGTCTATGCTAAGAAAACCCAGTGGGATAAAACTTAGCGAAAAGGGGCAAATTATGATAATAGACCTTCAGGGCCCAATCTTCAGGATTGTTCTATAAGAATTTGCTCCCCCTGAAGAAGATAGTCTTTCAAGTCTGTGCATATTGTGAACATATTTCTCATAAGTTGATGTAGGCAGAGACTTAGTGAACAAATCTGCAAGATTGTCACTTGAGCGAACTTTTTCGATGGTGATTTCGCCATTCTTTTGGAGCTCATGTGGATAAAAGAATTTTGACGCAATATATTTTATCATGGTTCCATTTACATATCCACTGCTCATTTGTGCAACACAAGCTGTATTGTCCTCATAAAGGACATTGGGGGGAATATCATCTTTCGCTAGACCACACGAGTCACAAATATGTCGTATCAACGATCTTAATCATACAAATTCTCGTGAGGCCTCATATAATGCGATAATCTCTGAGTGGTTATAAGAAGTAGTCACCATAGTCTGCTGCCTCATATAATGCGATAATCTCTGAGTGGTTATAAGAAGTAGTCACCATAGTCTGCTTAACAGACCTCTAAGAAACAACAGTAGAAAAACATAACCAGTCTGGGATCTGGCGTTATGGGGATCATATATATAGCCAGCGTTCTAATAGCCCACCAATGTCATATCTTGGTTTCTTTTATAGAATAGTCCAAGATCTTTTGTACCTTGAAGATAGTGAAGGAAATGTTTAGCGCCATTTCAATGCCTCCTTATAGGAGAAGCACTATACCTTGCTAGCAAGTTCACCGCAAATGCAACATCAGGCCTGGTGCAATTTGCAAAATAAAGAAGTGCTCAAATGGTGCTCAGATAGGAAACTTCTGGCCCTAACATTTCTTCATTATCTTCTTTGGGTTTAAATGGGTCTTTATCCACTTCGAGGGATCGAATGACCATTGGTGTGCTAAGTGGATGAGATTTATCCATATAAAATCTTTCCAAAACTTTTTTCACATAGGTTGACTGGTGTAGGAAAATTCCTTCTGGGAAAATGCTCGATCTGCAGGCCGAGACAAAACTTGGTTTTTCCCAAGTCTTTCATTTCTAAGCATTTTTTGATGTCTACACTAGCTTCTGTAAGCTCCTTGTGCGTTCCAATAACATTTATATCATTAATATAGACTGATATAATACAGAAGCCATTTTCGAATTTCTTTATAAACACACAAGGGCATACATCATTATTTGCATATCTCCTCTTTAGGAGGAACTTACTCAGTCGGTTATACTACGTTCTACCCGACTGTTTCAAGTCGCATAACGACCTTTATAATTTAATGTTATACATGTTGCGATTCTTGTTTTCTCTTAATTCAAGAATTTTAAGTCCATCAGGGACTTTCATATAAAAATATTAGCGTCTAATGACTCATATAAAAATGTGGTCATGACGTACATATACTGCATATATAAATTCATAGTTTCTGCCATATGTATTAACTTGCGGAACGTAATACAATCACTAATAGGAGAATATTTTACATCTAAATCGATGTCGGGTCTCTGCGTGAACCCATTGAGCTATGAATCTCGCTTTATATCTCACCACCTTACAATTCTCATTTATTTTTCTTACGAAGACCCATTTATATCCTGCAGGGATATATGAACTACAGGTTCAAAATACTTTAGCGAGTTCAGCTCAGCCTCAATTGCCACTTCCATCTCACCTAGTCCGAGTGCTTCAAGCACTCTACTACCGACTTAGGTTCTGGATCCAGATTATTTTCGGAGATAGTAAGAGCAAATGTAGAGGCAACTATGTTGTCGACAACTTTTATATTTATATTATATATTTCTCCTTTTTCACAAATTCGTGGCCACTTTAATTCTTATTTTATGTCAACCAAATCCTCGCCATTTCCCTTAACGTTTGGATTTGGCCATTCCGCATCTCCAGTATTGTGATTATATAGTGCACGTGCAATTTACTGGAGATTCCATCTTCAGGATGAACCTCTTCTGAAGGTTATGGGAGTGACTGTCTTTCTATATATATAATTTAGTTTGCCGCGGACTTTTATCTTTTATACTAACATGTTTCATATGCTTCTGGCACAATATGCTTCTGGCATACCAAATCATCAATGATATATTCAACATGAATATGGGGCTTAGTCACTCTTTTCTTGGCAGATTATCATGTGAACTTCTGGTTCAGTTTGACTATTACGTGGATATAAATATTGAAGATCTTTTTCACCAATGGAATTTCTTGACATTATTTTGTATTTTGGGCACTAATCTCCCCCTAATGTCGAGAATTAATCTTCAATAAAAAATGCAGTCAGCATACTAAATTGTAAATTGATCCCCTAACATGGGCCATAGGTACTAAATTATTGACGGAGTTTCATAAATAATGTATGTACCTTCACCGAGGTCCCATAGAGGTACGCTATGGTGGTAATATAGAAACATGGACTGCAAATAAATAATACGCAGATGGGAAATGTTTCGCTTCTTCACTCGATAAGATCCACTTCAATGTCCACTACCTTCCCTCGTCCAAGTTTATGAATATTAGTTTGAATTATGACATGTGCTTCAGGCACTACGACTGAACCAATTAAACTTGCATTATGGTTTCTCACAACAGCTGGTTGTGTTTTTAACAGCTACTAATGCAAGGATTAGTTCATAATGCTTTTAGTTGTACTATTGTAAGAGTACAAGGTTACTTGTTGAATTGTATTCAGTCGAGGGTTTAAAATCCAAAAATGGCTACAGGATAAGATCTCCTACTATGTTCATAGTCTCCCTCTTGTCCACGCGTATACGTAATTTTCTGAATTGTAGCATGTGCTACAAACACAACTCGTAAGCCAATTAGTCTGACATTGTGATTTCTAATCATCAATTGGTTGTGCTTTTCTACGACTACTAATGCAGATATCAATTCAGAATGCTAAGTGCAATTCTTGGTCATGTACTGCTGCTGGAGTACAATATTATTTGCGTGGAATAGGGAAAACAATTTTTCGATAAATTTTGTCATTATCTGTAATGTTCTGCTTACAGAGTTTTAGCTGCTAGATAATTTGGTACAGAACTGAATCATATTTAGTCATGTATTTGAAATTCAAAAAGTTCAGATTCAGTCTGCCAGTTGCGTTTGAGGGAAGATTATTGGTTTCCATAGATCAAAGCGATCCTTCAGGGATTGCCCAGAAAATTAAATACTTTTTCCGTAATGCATTAATTTTTCACGTCTTAATTGATAGAGAAAAAAATTTAAAATGTTTGCCTTCTGGGCAAAGATACTTAAAGAATCAAAAGATATAATCGTGCAAAAATCACAAGGGTGTGTCTAGTAAAAATGAACATTCGAGGCGAAAACAAGTAATAATTACTATCATATATCACAGTGCACTAATCATGGGGACGAAAGATTAGTGCATGAGAAATTAGAAATATTCACATAATCACCAAAATTATCAAGTTCCTTTTTCTAAAAATCTTCATAAATGTTATCTTTTAAATGTTTGCTTCTGGCAAACTAGTCTGATATTATAAAAATGTTCACACAAATTTTTTTTTTAATGCTCAGACGATCAATGACCATCACGAGAAGAGAAATAATCTCTTTCTATGTATATGATTTTCTTTAGACGACCCTCTGGAGGACCTTTCCCCCTTGCTCTTGCTTTGAAGAAGGCAACAAGAGAAGGCCTCGGGAAAAATGCTGCTGCTGTAGTTAGCATTACATAATAAAGTGCTATTTAGCCATTAAAGTTCATGGTAATTTATGCAAAACACCCAAAAATGCATGGTAGTTTTATTAAATTTGCTCATATCCCGATATTCAAATAGCAAAACAAAACCATTCCTTAGGAATTGATATCCTCCATACCAGTGAGTGGCTAAAAATAACATAGCTTACAATCCAGGATTACCTTGCAATTGAGATATGCAAAAAGTACCATAGATTTCACATAGTTCCCTCTAATAAAAAAAGGTTAATAGTAGTTTATGCGAAACGCCCAATTTTCATGGTAGTTTTATGAAATTTACCCACATCCAAACAGCAGAGATCAAAGAACAAATGCAAGAAAGAGAGTTTCACATGGACAAATAATGCTCGACCAATCGTATTCTTCGGGCAAACAATAATTTCTTAATCATACTGTTGAGGAGAAGAAAGCATAAAAGGATAACTGAATAAAAACAATAACATGTTCACCATATCTCCAGAGAGATGAAATGTTTTTTTTTCTTAGAGGGCATATTCCTAATTAGTTCAGGCTCATGGACCGTAATGATTTAAGAACAATATGGCAAACAATTT
The DNA here is from genome assembly GCF_001876935.1 of Asparagus officinalis. Classification (NCBI taxonomy): domain Eukaryota; kingdom Viridiplantae; phylum Streptophyta; class Magnoliopsida; order Asparagales; family Asparagaceae; genus Asparagus; species Asparagus officinalis. The sequence continues at coordinate 13,258,145 of NC_033795.1, read as the reverse complement.
TTTTTTTTTCGGTTACATGAATCAATAACGAAAAATAGAAACATTAATTTTTCAGTTTCATGATTCACGTACGGAAAAAGAATTACCTTGTAGGAAAGACCAGATTCTTTCCTAGACATACACCAAAAATTTTCTTTGGCACGAATTCGATGGTTCCACGTTGGTTAGAGACTCGTGCTGATAACGTGTTGTAATCTAGTTGTTGTATCTACATACATCACATATCAAAAGTAAGAATCAAACATGAAATGTAAGAGTAAATAAATAGACAAAAGAAGAGATAGGGAGAAAGTGATCATCTCATTTTATTCATCCTCATTTCTCCATCAATTCTATTTTGTCTTCCATAGATTACATTATATAGATGTGGAAGAGAATACTAAAAGTCACAAGTAGGTGAAGAGTCTTCTTCTAGTAATGTCCACATTCATTGTATTTATATTTACAACAGAATTAAATTTTTATAATTTTGGTAATTTAAAATTTTACTAAATTTTGGTAATATTTTAGATATATTTTGAGATATAATAATTTGAAATACTTTGAGAAATTATGAACATGATCTAAATTAGGTAATTAAGCTAAAGTATTATTTGATGGTCTAAATTGGTAACTTGTATTTGGTAAGATTGATTTGGTAATTTGAAATTTAAAAAATTTTGGTATTATTTTAGAAATATTTTAAAATTAAAATATAATTAAAAAATTATGGACACAAGCTAAATTAGGTAGTTAAATTAAAGTAAGATTTTGTAATTTAAACTTTACTAAACTCATGATATTATTTAATTGACTTTTTACTGAAACTAATTTTCAAAACTACCTAGAAACAAAAAAAATAAAAAATTTTATTAAATTTTTAAACTAATTTATTTGGGGAAAACTTTTAATTGCTGTAATATTTTAAAAAACTAATATTTTCACTAATATTTAAAAGTGAAAAATTGAAAATGAAAATTTAGAAATTAGGAAACTAATTTATCTTTATAAAAAATTTAATTCCAGTCATATATGTTATAATTAGTTTTTTTAAAAACCAATATTTTTTATCCAACATATTCAATAAATCATGTCTAGAAAATTAGATCAAAATATGCATCAAATTATGATGTGAACAATATATTCATATACTATAATTTACTATAAGTATAGTACTTAACATATACTACATATTATATATATATCGCTATATATAAAATGAGTTTAGTTTTACTATATATAGGTAATATATATAATATATAATAATAATATATATATGTTATTTAACTTATATATATTATATATATGTATAATATATATATATATATATAGATAATATATTATGTATATATATATATATAATATAATTATATATATAGAATATTCTATATATAAATTATTATATATTTATAAATAGTACTATAACATTACATATATATATATATATATATTATATATATATATAATACATATTAACATATTAAAGACATAGAAAATAATCAATTCAATAGAAAAGTTATATAAATATTTGTTTTCTCTAAGCAGCAATAGCACCATGTGTTGAAGATTAAAAATCACCGATTTATTTTCCTACAGTAACGTTTACCAGAGATAAATTAAAACACAACAATTAAATAAAAATATTAAATATATTAAATTAAAAATAATTATTCAAATGTTGTAGAATAAATGCATGAATAATCGTTCTCCAAGTAAGGCTGTTTTGGATCGTAGATAAAATATTGAGTTGTTTCTCGAAATTAAAACTTAAGATCCTAAAAAATAATATTTTTTGATAACAATTAAAACAACAACTATTAGATGTAAAAAATAATAATTAAATATATAAAATTAGAAATAACTAATCAAGGGTTGCATGATAAATACCAAAAAAAATATTTCTCAAAAAAAAGTGCCTTAGATCATAGACAAAATTAAATAGGAATTAAAACTAATGATTTGAAGGAAATTTTTTTTGACAACAATTAAAATAAAAAATAATACATAAATTAAAATAAAATAAATATTGGACAATGTTAGATGAATTACCTGATGTATTTTCTGAAGATAAAAAAATTCAAAGTTCGAGGGAAGTTTTTGAGATCGGAAAAAATTTTGGAGTTCAGGGAAAAAATTTGTTTACGTGAAACTAAAAAACAGAAATTGGTTTTATTTTAATTTTGAAATGAAATGCCTAAATGAGATTATGAGGATCTATTATTGTGACGCCCCTGGGTTCACACAAGGCTGCAGTCCGAGGTGAAACCAGAAATGTCAAACCTGCCATGCACCACACCGTGCAATAACATGTTTCACCATCACAATTACTATCTCTCTAGTGGAATCAACAACAGGTATAGGTACAAAAGCAGGAAAAGATAATACAAGAAATAACTGATGAAATGATAGTGATCACATTAATGTCTCATCATCCAACATACAGAAATACATAGTCAATGTCTGAATAGATAAAACCGTTGTCCAACGCATGGACCGGGTGTGACCGTTGTCCAACGCATGGACCGGGTGTGACCGTTGTCCAACGCATGGACCGGGTGTGACCGTTGTCCAACGCATGGACCGGGTGTGACCGTTGTCCAACGCATGGACCGGGTGTGACCGTTGTCCAACGCATGGACCGGGTGTGACCGTTGTCCAACGCATGGACCGGGTGTGACCGTTGTCCAATGCATGGACCGGGTGGTAAAACATATCCAGTACGATGATTTAAATAACAATGTGTGTCCAACACGAGGACTAAGTGGAAAGGGTGTCCAACACGAGGACTATTAAGTAATGCTTGTCCAACACAAGGACTGTATAACTGTGAAAAGTATAGGCGGACAGATATACATAATCTAAACTCACCCGCATCTCGGTGTACATGTCTAAACTTGTGTCATAAGTCAACCCACATGTACAGATAAGTCATTAACATGATAAGCTAGGGTCAGGTTATCGAGGCGACCCCGAAAGACAACTCAAACAGATCAAAATCTGTAAAACAGCTCATCAGTCGACTGATGTGTCGACTGATGACGTCAGTCGACTCATATGTCGACTGATGAGGCTCAGGCAGCACAGCCTCAGCTCGCCAGTCGACTGACCAGTCGACTGAGAAACTGGGAAAATAAAACCAGCCCGTCAGTCGACTGATCTGTCGACTGATGGCTACAAAATGTGCCCGTCGGTCGACTTATCAGTCGACCGACAGACTGCAGAACCTCTGCACAGATTGCTATATACCCCAAATTCGATCTAAACTCATTCCCATCAATCCCAAGTATGAAGATACTGATATTAACATGTAAGAACTAAACTGAAACAGAAATCCCATAAGTGAAAACATGAACAAAACCCTAAACATGTGTACTTATGTTTTAAATCATTTTTTTGAAATAAAACTCATATTAAATCTCATGTTAGAAACAAAACTCATGTTAAATCTCTTCTAATCACATTTCAGAACTAGATCTCCTTAATAAAACATTGTTGGTTCTTTTATAAACTGAGAGGCTCAAAACCCCACCTCATATACCATAAAGATTCATTCTTTGTACTAAAAATACGTTTTTGGCTAAATCAAAACTCATAAAACTCAATAAATTCGTGTAAAAACAAAAGGGGCAGAGTTGGGCGAGATGTTACTCGCCTCTGGGTGATGAACAGCTCCTAGGTCTGAGAGAGTGTGGATCCCCTTGCTGCAATGTGAAGATTTCACCAAAAATCCTCCAAGTTCTTCCCCAAATCACCAAGAGCGGGTTTCTCTGATCTGAGGATGAGAGGGGATGTTTTCGGGTGAAGAAGGATATATACAAACAGCTAAACCCGACCCAAACCCAAACCAAAACAAAACAAACCCAAAACCTGAAAAACTGGAAATCAGCGTATCGGTCGACTGATGTGTCGACCGACACTGTCAGTCGACTGATGTGTCGACTGAACTGGGAAATTCATTCTGACTAGGAACATTCTCTTTGATATTTTAGCTATAACTTTCTCATACGACCTCAGAATAAGATGATCTAAGATTTGATGGAAAGCTCTTGAAGATACCTACAACTTTGGTATTATACACTTTTTCAGATTCTAAATGAATCAGCATGAAAAACATAGAAACTCTCAACTGGTCAAAATTCTCAGATTTTCACTCTTTGCCTTTGTGCATGTTTTGTTTATTTACACTCATGTATTCGCAAATATACATTGAATTGATCTCAAATCAATTTTTATCATACTCAAACATCAAAATACACTATTTTCACCATGTAATATATTTATAATTATTTATCACACTATATTCAAATTTTTGGGGTTTTACATTCTCCCCCCCTTAAAAGAATTTCGCCCTCGAAATTCGGAAACTACATGCATCTCACAACATGAACTTCCAAATAAACATATAGAGATATTTATACTTAACGAACTAAAATGGTAATACTCTCGCTCAAACCCTAATCAAGTGGAACTAGTACATCGGGTGAAAAATCCAAACAAGGAACCCCCCATATATATACCATGTGTTCCGAAAGATTAAGAATTAAGCGAGAATATTCTCATTCTAGTGTTAAATGCAAATATAACTAAATGTCCAAATATCATATAAGATACATACCATAAGGTACTTGACAGAAAATTTATTTACCTGATCAAACAAATGTGGGTAGTCGCGTCGCATGTCCTCCTCGCGCTCCCAAGAAGCTTCTTCAACTCCACTTCGGTTCCATTGAACTTTCACCAATGGAATCACCTTGTTCCTAAGCCTCTTGTCCTCTCTGGCAAGAATACAAACCGGAATCTCAATAGTAGTCAAATCATCCTGAAGTTCGATCTCCGGTGCATCCAATACTCGCTGTTGCTCCTCATCATGCAAATGCTTCTTGAGCATAGAAATATGGAACACGTTGTGTATACTAGACATAGATGCTGGAAGATCTAGTCTGTATGACACCGCTCCAATGCGCTCCAAAATCCTGAAAGGTCCAATATATCTCGGTGCAAGCTTCCCTCGCCTCCCGAATCGCTGCACGCCTTTCATAGGCGATACCTTCAGCATAACCAAATCCCCAATCTGAAACTTTAAGGGTCTTCGTCTCTTATTAGTATAGTTCTTTTGCCGACTCTAAGCAGCTAGAATCTGTTCTCTGATAAATGTTACTTTCTCTGTAATCCGTCTCATAAGCTCTGGCCCAAGCATTAAACTCTCCTCTGGCTCTGCCCAACATATCGGTGATCTACAGGGTCTCCCATACAATGCTTCATACGGGGCCATACCGATCGTTGCTTGATAACTATTGTTATAAGCGAACTCTACCAGTGGAATATGATCCTCCCAACTGCCTTGGAAGTCAATGACACATGCCCGCAACATGTCCTCCAATATCTGATTTACTCTCTCCGTCTGACCATCCGTCTGTGGGTAAAATGCACTACTGTAAGATGAATATACTGCCAAGTGAAATCTTGGATTCTTCCACGAGTGAGGAGTGAATACTGAACCTCGATCCGATACCATCGTGTCTGGGACTCCATGAAGTCAAACTATCTACCAAACAAATATCCTCGCATATGCCATGGCGGTATAAGTAGTCCCTACTGGAATGAAATATGCTGGCTTCAATAGTATATCCATTATCATCCAACCAGAATTATTTTCTTTCTTCGACTTCGGCAACCCTACAATAAGGTTCATAAAAAAAAAGGTCCGCCCACTTCTATTTCGAAATGGGGAAAGATTGAAGTGTTCCTACCGGTCCCTAATGTTTTCGAAATGGGGAAAGATTGAAGTGTTCCTACCGGTCCCTAATGTTCCACCTTTACTTACTATCCGGTATGACACTTAGCTATATACTCTGAAATCTTCCTATGCATATCACTTCACCAAACGTGTCTCTTTAGGTCTTTGTACATCTTAATTATTCCCGGATGTACAAAATCACGAATTCATAGTTCTCCATAACTCAATCCACCGTCACTGCCTCTGGTTGAGTTCCTTCTGGGAGAAGAGATACTTCAAACTCTGGTGGTCGATGAACAACTCAAATTGCACTCCATATAAGTAATGTCTCGTGACTTCAGTACCAATACCACTACTGCTAATACCAAATCATGAGTGAGGTAGTTCTGCTCGTGCACCCTAAATTGTCATGAGATATATGCTTCTACCCTCTGAGTCTGCATCAAGATGCCTCCTAAACTTGCCAATGATGCATCTGTGTGAACAACGTGCGTCCTGTCACTGCTCGGAATAGTCAAATCTGTAGTCAACTTAGTCTTTAACGTATCAAAGGCCTTCTGGCACTCTATGTTCCAAATGAACTGTACACCCTTCTTCGTATGGCGTGTAAGTGACGTCAAAATCTTCAAAAAGTCTAGGATGAACTTCCTGTAATAACCGGCTAACCCAAGAAGTTTCGAATCTCTGTCACCATCTTCAGCGGTTCCAAATCAAGAATCGCTGTAAACTTAACCGGATTGACTGCTATGCCCTCTCTGCTGTTGACGTGGCTGAGAAAAATCTAACTTCTAAAAACCAAAACCTGTATTTGCTGAACTTGGCATATAACTGATGCTCCTGAAGAGTCTGCAATGCTACTCGTGTTCTGCCTCCAAATCTCGAAGATATGATAATATCATCGATGAAAATGATCACGAACTGATCTAAGAAGGGACGGAACACCCGGTTCATCAAGTCCATGAATTCCGCGGGTGCATTGGTCAACCCAAATGGCATGACCAAGAACTCAAAAGAACCGTATCGAGTAAGAAAGGCGGTCTTGGGAATATCCATCTCCCGAACCCGCAACTATGATAACCAGAACGAAGATCAAACTTCGAGAAATACTACTCTCTCTGCAACTAGTCGAACAAGCCATCAATCCTAGGTAATGATTACCTATTCTGGATAGTGATCTTGTTCAATTCCCGATAATCTATACACAATCTTATACTGTCGTCCTTCTTCTTTACGAAGAGGACCGGCGCTCTCTACGGAGAAAGACTCCAACAAATAAAACTCTATGCTAACAACTCGTCCAATTGGGTCTGAAGCTCCCTCATCTCAGCTAGTGCCATGCGATAGGGTGTGCGGGATATCGGGGCTGTGCCCGGCTACAACTCAATGTAAATCTCAACCTCTCACACAGGAGGTAACCCAGGTATGTCCTGAAAGACATCCTGATAATCTGAGACAACTCTAGTCTCTAACAAATCAGAACTCTGATCCCCACATCTCCTAGTGACTCCGCTCTCGGACCCGTCGGACGCTCACAACTTGACTGTCTTCGCAAAGCAGTCAATGCTAACATGATAGGAAGATAACCAATCCATACCAAGACTGACATCGAACTCGGACATACGCAACACTATCAAATCGACTATAAACTCTGACTCGTCTAGACTGACAGTACACCTCCTACAAACGCTCTCCAGAAGCGATACCTCACCTAAAGGGGTGGAAACAGATAAAGGGGTGTCTAGTGGCTGAGCTACGAGCTGGAGTCTAGTCATAAAAGCATACGAAATGTAAGAACACGAAGCTCTAGAATCGAAAAGAATACGGGCGGGGAAAAAGATTTATGAGGGACGTACCCTCCATAACTGATCTGCCTGCTCCATTATCATGCGGAACTACTGCATATACTCTGCCGGTGGATGAAAACTGCTTTGCTGCTGGTGTTGGAGAATATGGGACAATCTGCCCCTGGGGAACCTCCTGAACTGCTAGAACCTGCTGTGACGCCCCCTCAGTCTTCTGCTGCTGCTGATTCGGACCATTTCCCTTCTGATCTCTTGTTGGTGTACTGCTACACTCAAATGCCTGGTGACCGGCCTTACGGCAGTTATAGCAAACTCCTCGGAACTTACGCTGCTGACGAGCTTTCTGATTCTGTTGGGATCCCTTCTTATGAGGGCCCTGCTGCTGCTGGGGTCCAGACCAAGGTCTCTTGTTCTTACTCTTGTCTTCGGTGTGCCCTCTCTTAGCACTCCCTTCCTTGTCCTTCTGAAACTTAGCCGTCCCATTTTCTTGAGAAATGGCGGTTTCAGCTACTGGTGGTGGTGGTGGTGGTGGAGAAATGTGATTCGCCACAAGCTCCTCGATTGCTGCTATCCTAGCGACTAGGGGAGCTATAAGATCTACCAGGTACTGGGGAGCCTGCTACGGCTCATGGTGATTCCGGTGATGACAGGGATGAGAGCGATGACGATAACAGAGATGAGTATCCAGAATTAATGGAAGACCATTGCAGAGAAACTTATATGGATGATGATGTAGAGATGGATCATGATGTTTGTGTGACGCCCCTTGGTTCACACAAGGCTGCAGTCCAAGGTGAAACCAAGGATGTCAAACCTGCCATGCACCACACCGTGCAATAACATGTTTCACCATCACAATTACTATCTCTCTAGAGGAATCAACAATAGGTGTAGGTACAAAGCAAGTAAAAGGTTCTACAACAAATACTTAATGAAATGATAGAACATCAAATTAACACATCTCCTCAACCAAATAAACTGGAATACATAGTCAAAGTCTGAAATGATTAATAACAATCTGGAGATCTCAACATGTCTCAAAGTACATAATATCTGATACAGGAAATAAGGCACACAGCCTTTACAACTCTAGAACATAAACCTCTTAAGTCTAAAAATGTCTCAAGTGGAGTACAAAATAAAATACATCTAATAAGAGGATAAATAGAAACTAGTAAAGGTCGTCCCCATCCTGCGACTCTTCGGGCTCCTGGCTCGTTACCTGAAAGGGGGAGGGACAACGAGCGTCAAAGCGCTAGCGAGCAACATCACAACCAACCCCAAGGGAAAGGGCTCGTTGTATACAGAAAATACAATTAATACATAATAATATAAAATCATTTGTCCTAACAACAATGGGTTTTGGTATTTAGGAATTTACAACACGAGCGTAGGTACGTCGAGCGAAATAATCCAAACAAGGAAACCCTCATGTATATACCTTGTATCTCAAATTGTAAATCCCTAAATACTAAACCTGAGGTCTAATACAAGAAACAATAAATAAAACAAATACAAACCCGTCTCTACCGATAAATGAAATCATGACAAGGCCACCACAAGTGTCATGCAAACTCACATGAGTATCATGTCCGAAAACGATTAAGTGCCCAAAACATAGACTATATAAATTAAACGTCCAACCCATGGACTGAAAGTAACGAATGTCCAACGCATGGATCGAATATAACCAATGTCCAACGCATGAACTAAATCTAACCAATGTCCAACGCATGGACTGAACATAACCAATGTCCAACGCATGGACTAAATCTAGCCAATGTCCAACGCATGGACTGAATATAACCAATGTCCAACGCATGGACTAAATCTAACCAATGTCCAACGCATGGACTGAATATAACCAATGTCCAACGCATGGACTAAATCTAACCAATGTCCAACGTATGGACTGAATATAACCAATGTCCAACGCATGGACTAAATCTAACCAATGTATGTCCAACGCGAGGACTGAGTGGAATGAGTGTCCAACACGAGGACTAACTGGAAAATTATACAAAGTGTAAGGGTCGAATATATATATATAATAATCTAAACTCACCCGCATCTCGGTGTACATGTCTAAACTTGTGACATAAGTCAACCCACATGTACAGATAAGTCATTAACATGATAAGCTAGGGTCAGGTTATCGAGGCGACCCCGAAAGACAACTCAAACAGATCAAAATCTAAAAAAAAACAGCTCATCAGTCGACTAATGTGTCGACTGATGACGTCAGTCGACTCATACGTCGACTGATGGAGCTCAGACAGCACAGCCTCAGCTCGCCAGTCGACTGACCAGTCGACCGAGAAGCTGAGAAAGCAATATCAGCCCGTCAGTCGACTGATCTGTCGACTGATGGCTACAAAATGTGCCCGTCGGTCGACTTATCAGTCGACCGACAGACTGCAGAACCTCTGCACAGATTTTTATATACCCCAAATTCGATCTAAACTCATTCCCATCGATCCCAAGCATGAAGATACTGATATTAACATGTAAGAACTAAACTGAAACAGAAATCCCATAAGTGAAAACATGAACAAAACCCTAAACATGTGTACTTATGTTTTAAATCATTTTTTTGAAATAAAACTCATATTAAATCTCATGTTAGAAACAAAACTCATGTTAAATCTCTTCTAATCACATTTCAGAACTAGATCTCCTTAATAAAACATTGTTGGTTCTTTTATAAACTGAGAGGCTCAAAACCCCACCTCATATACCATAAAGAAAAATCCTCCAAGTTCTTCCCCAAATCACCAAGAGCAAGGCTAGGGTTTGAGATAGGGGAGAGGGGCTAGGGTTTTCTCAGTTCTGAAGGTGAGAGGGGTGATTTCGGGTGAGAGGGGATATATACCAACAGTTAAACCCGACCCAAACCCAAACCAAAACAAAACAAACCCGAAACCTGAAAAACTGGAAATCAACGTATCGGTCGACTGATGTGTCGACCGACACTGTCAGTCGACTGATGTGTCGACTGAACTGGGAAATTCATTCTGACTAGGAACATTCTCTTTGGTATTTTAGCTATAACTTTCTCATACGACCTCAGAATAAGATGATCTAAGATTTGATGGAAAGCTCTTGAAGAGACCTACAACTTTGGTATTATACACTTTTTCAGATTCTAAATGAATCAGCATGAAAAACATAGAAACTCTCAACTGGTCAAAATTCTCAGATTTTCACTCTTTGCCTTTGTGCATGTTTTGTTTATTTACACTCATGTATTCGCAAATATACATTGAATTGATCTCAAATCAATTTTTATCATACTCAAACATCAAAATACACTATTTTCACCATGTAATATATTTATAATTATTTATCACACTATATTCAAATTTTTGGGGTTTTACAATTATTTGTGATTTAAATTAGTTATTAAAGATATTACAAAAGATACACTAATTTATTATAAATTGGTTTTTACTATATATATATTTTGCTTAAATTAAAAGTTGATATATTATAACAATTTAAATAAAGGAATTAGATGATATGACATATGTCAAGTCTTTGTGATGCCATCAACAAAAATCTTCACACATGATGCACATATACGTTACTGGTGGATAAACAAACTTAATTTAATCACTTTAGGTCCACTGACCTGAACTTGTACTTGTTTTCCATTTGGATTTTATCTCACTAAGATATGATATATATATTCTATTTCATCAAATAAATATACAATAATCAAGAGGAATTTAGTAAATATCATAAAAGAATCTCACCCCTCAAAAATCCTTAATTCCTTAGTAGAACTTTGTACTAACCGAACAAGTGTCGTCCTTCTATCGAGTTTTTCCTTTCAAAGTAGGTATTATAATATTAGCAAAGCATCCATTAATAATGATTCAGCATTAAGAGAGAAGAATTAATAAAAAATTAGCTGGATCTGATGTTTTTTTATAACCAGTCACGAAATTGTTCTAACTTCAAAGTATTAATATTGCACTTGTATGGGTGCACCAAATTGTTTTAATTTTGAGTATTAATTTATGGAAAAGTGATTTTGACTTTATATTATAAAATTGAGTTTCTTCTACAATCAGAAAACATTATCACCGTGGCATGTTTCCTATGGAAAATATCTTGCGTATCTTATGTGCCTTGAGTATGAAAGGAGGAAATGAAATTTCCTAGATCAACAAATTAAAAAACAAAGGGATAATTTCGGATAGATCCCTTGCATTGTCGTTAATTCAAAACAAACCCCTTGTAGTCCTATCATGGTGGATAGACGCCTTATAATTCTACTATTGCAGATGGAACTCCTCAAGTCAAATCCTTTTGACTCTTTTTTAACATCAGAAAAAGAGAATATCGTTTTTTTAATTTATAAATAGTCTCCTAATAACTGGTGTCGAGAAAAATCCACTCAATGATCTACATGCAATCAGACAGTAGTACAAAGCTCTACTTGTACTAATATAACTATAAGGGAAAGGGGCCTATCCGCGATTAACCCTAAGACAAAATACACGAAGTGATCTACCCTCCAGTCATCAGCCTACACCTGTAAAGCAAAGGTAGACTCAGCTGCCAGTCCACACTTCGCCACTGCCCCACTATGCTCAGCCGAAGTGACTAATCTACCCCTTGTACTCCGGGTATAAATACATGTATTATTCGAACATAGTGAGGATTTGAAAATCGGACCTCCTGACATACATACTATATAATTATAAGAATATATAGTTCTTATTTTTTTTCATCAAGCTTATCAACTAACTTGATCGTTGGAGGTACAACGGGGGGGAATCAATCCCCGCCCTCTCACGAATTTCTACACGTGCAGATTGTTCAAAACCTTAATTCAATAACTAGATATAAAGTTAGGAAAGAAAGCGGGCCCCTCTTCAATATAGAATAAAATCGATCTTTTCTGGATTCAACTGACTGTGTGATCTTAGTCATCAACATCATAATTAATTAATGTATCTATGTATTACACTGAAAACACAATAAAAATTTAGAAAACTATAAAAGAAACATCCTCAAAATTTTTAAAATTTGTAAACAAATACTCTAGATTTTTATAATTTATAAATACACAAAACTATTAAACATTACATTGAAATCAAGGAATTATAAAAAATCATTAAAAATTTTCAAACTTTGAAACTACAAAAGAAACACCTTAAAAGTTTTAAAAATTAAAAAAATAACTTAAAATTTTGTAATTTATAAATACACAAAACTATTAAAACATTACATTGAAATCAAGTAATTACAAAAAATCATTAAAAAAATTTAAACTTTGGAAGGGTAATTTGCAATATACTAAACTTTAAGGGTTTTTATGTAAATTTTAAATTTAATAGATTTTTAATTAGTTATGTTCTTTTCAAAGAAGTTATGGGTAATATTAATCATAAAAAGTTTTTTCTAAACCTATACTTTTAAAGGAAGTATGATATTTTTTATAAATTTTTAATTTTCTAGGGGTTGCTAGTAATTTCGTATATTTATTTTAGTGTCTATAGGTTATAAATTCTTATGGTATTTTTTTGTAAATTAAGAATTTTAGGAGGGGGGTTGTAATTTTTTAAATTTATAGGCATTTTCTATATATTGTAAATTATTTATAGACTATTTATAATTCCTATGTTTTTAATTTACCAATGAGTTTGAAATTCTCAGGGTGTTTTTTTATAAAATTTAAATTTTGAGTGTTTATTTGTAATTCTAAATTTTAAAGATATTTTCTATAAATTATAAATTATGTAGGGGATATTTGTAATTCTTATATTTTCTTTACGAACTGAAATAAGTAAAATATTTGAATTATATCAAATATATCTTTATTATTCAATAACATTGTAAGTCTCATTATGAATAGGACAAATTATTTAATCTACAATTCAAAGAAGATGTGATAATTTTAATAGATTAGGATAACAATGTAATATTCAAAAAAAGTTACAAGGGTAATATTGACCATAGAAAAAAATTTCTTGAACTCGTACTTTAAAGAGAGTATGACTAGTTCTTATGCATGTGCAATGCATGTGGTTAAATATTAAAATTATTTTTTTAATTTATTTTATTATTATAAAATAAGTCAGATTCACTTTAAGTTAAAATCTATGAGTATGGTTTATTATATTGCCATAAATTTTATTTAAATATTTTTTAAAATATTTATGAAATAGATTTGTGTGTAAAACTTGGATCAATATACTTTTATATACATGAATACAAAATGTTATTTTTAATTTGTATATATTAAACTTCATGTAACATATTTGTTTATCAGATCAAATCATCAATCTCCAATTTGTTTATCTTAGTCATTAAATGTAGTGTTAAGTTTAAAAAATATAATAATATATTGCTAATGTGTTAATAAAAATATAATAAAATACTTAATATTAAAATGGTTTGTATAAGCTCTGCATAGAGTACATATTTTTTATAAGATTGCAAGACATCTCCATTATTGATAGACTTAAAATAAAAAATAAACACTAAAGATTAATGGTGAATCTACTATAATTTTATATGACAAAATCATTCACATAAGCATATTAAAATTTTTACATGAAAATATCTTCAAAGGATTCCTAATTTTACTTAAAAAATAAGTTTTACTATAAAATATTTAAAAAATATTATCTTTTATTCTTACTTTTTTCATATTTAATTGAGCCGAGATCAATCATTCTCCACCTTTATCTTTTTCCTAGACAATTCTGCAGTAGTGTCTTCATCGTCTACATCAATTGTAATATCATGTTAGTATATAATAAAGAGCAAAAGATAAGACAAGAGTCCAAACATATACTAGGATATAATTGGATTAATCAAATTATATTATTACTCATAATTGATACGCATTAGAGAGAAAATATGTTAACAATCTTAAACTATAAAACAGACTGTATGGGCCCTCCAACATAACTTTTTTAATGCAAACAAAACTCAAGATTAATTTTGAAAATATTTTGGGGCCAAGAATAAACAACTAATAAGTTTGCAGTGAAAGCTAGGAGAATGTAGTACATTCTTAAGAATTATTAATATTTACTTAATTTATTTATAATAACAGGATCTCATTATTAACTAACTACAAGGCCTAGTATATTTTTTAATTGGGTGTTTAAGGCAGGCAGAGGACCCACGTGAGTCCTCATCACAATGAATGTTATATAATTTAAGTACAAAGGAAAAAAGGAAGGTTGATCAATGGTATAGTTAGTGAGGGGAAATGTCAGCAGTTTAATTTAGGTATGTAGAAATATTATAGATGGAGCTGGAGAAGGGTGGTTTTGAAAACAGTGGGTGTGTAGGGTTATTAATATGGTTATTATTTGTGTGATTTTCTTCGTTTATTTTTAAGATATATGTGGTCATGTGGATATATATAGCTTTAGCAGCGATATTTTCTTTTGGTTTTATGGAAGAGTATGGGTGTAAAAAAATTAAATTATCTAATCTGATTAAAATAAAATCATATAAGTTAACCCCATACATGAAATTTATTTTAACTAACACCATTATGTAAGTATTATAATTTGCATTAAGATCTAAGATACGTGTGAAATTCCTCTTTGACTTTTATACAAATAGTATCTATTTAAATAATAATAGTAAAATTAAACTTTATGATCTGAACAAACAAGATCAAATATACAATATAATTAATTTCTTTGAAATAATCTAATAAGAAAAAAGTAGATGAAAGTGACGTGAAAGTTATTGCAATTTTATAATTCATAATTTTTAAACAATCTAATTTAATAAAAAGAAAATAACAAATCCACATTCCTGTTGAAGGAGATGAAAGTGCTATAAAAATTATTATAATTTTTTATCTAAAAAAGATCAAACATACAATATAATTAATTGATTTAAAACAATCTATCTAATCTAATAAGAAGAAAATAGATGAAAGTACTGTAAAAATTATTAGTATTTCTTGATATGAAAAAACTGATTACATATATAATATAATTAATTTCTTTAGAATAATCTAATCTAATCTAAGAAGAAGAAAATAACAAAGACACATACCTATAGAAGGAGATGAAAGTGCTATGAAAATTATTATAATTTATTAGCTTATATGTATTGGTATGTGATGTTGCATGTGAGAGGATAACAATTGTAAATAGAGTTCTATTTAAATAATAATAGTATAATTAAACTTTGAAACTAATTATGCACTACCGTAAACTATTTGAATTTTAGTAGGTGAGAGATCACCATTTTGTGTCCTCGGATCGCATCCGTTTGTTTTAATTTTCCTTTTTTTATAATTTGGAGAATGACTTTTGTCTCTTTAATTTATTCGGTGGATCTTGTAAATATCACTTCCACATTATGTACATTTATAGGTCTGTACTATTCTTGGGTTCGACCTTTTAGGCAGACGTTATTTGTCTCGTTAATTTGTTTGATTTTTACATATATGACATTCATCTTATATACATTTGTAAATTTGGCATTTAATAATTTCATTCAGCTTTATATTTCAATTTAAACTATATTTTTATCTTCATACTATGTGTGACGCTCCTAGGTTCACACAAGGCTGCAGTCCAAGGTAAAACAAAAAATGTCAAACCTGCCATGCACCACACCGTATAATAACATGTTTTACCGTCACAATTACTATCTCTCTAGTAGAGTCAAATATCAGGTGTAGGTACAAAAGCAAGTAAAAGATAATACAAGAGTCAACCGATGAAATAATGGAGATCAAATTAATATTTCATCATCTAACATACTGAAGTATAAGTCAATGTCTGAAATGAATAACTGGAACTTCTCAACAAGTCTCAAATACAAATGTCTGAATAAAGGGAAATAAGGCACACAGTCTTTACAACTTATAGAATAAACTCTCAAAATGTCTAAACAAAAGCCTACAGTGGAGCTCAAAAGTAAAATACAACTATAATAGAATAACTGAAGCTAGAGTACCTCGCCATCAACCTGCGACTCTCCGGGCTCCTGGCTCGTTACCTGAAAGGGGAAGGACAACGAGTGTCAAAGTGCTAGCGAGCAACATCATAACCAACCCAAAGAAGAAGGGCTCGTTGCTACAGAAAATACAGATATAACATATATATAAAATCACAAATCCTATTTAGGTATTTGCAACGTGAGCATAAGTACGTCGAGCGTAATAATCCAAACAAGGAAACCCTCATGTATATACCATATAGCTCAGATTGTAAATACCTATGTATAAGAGGATTTTAGTATTTAGGAAGTTACAACATGAGCATAGGTACGTCGAGCAAAATAATCCAAACAAGAAAACCCTCATGTATATACCATGTAGCTCAGATTGTACCTCCCTAAATACTAAACCCAAAATCTAATACAAGAACATTAATAAAAGAAGGCAAATTATCTCAGACTTGATTACGGTGTCGTGTCACAACTCATATAAATATCGTGTCTAGCCTATACAAGTATAGTGTCAACTCAAGGTCTAAACTAATATCCAACACATGGACTAATATGCAAATGTCCAACACAAAGACTGGAATGGATTATAGCCCAACACGAGGACTTCAATGGATTATAGTCCAACACAAGGACTTCAAACTATTCTAATATCGAAGTGATATGCAATAAGGTAAACTTCATAAATTTCACACACGTCTCGGTGTGTAAACTAAACTAGTGTCTGCATGACATCTCACATGTAATGATGCAAGTTATACATTAGTTTCTAATACCCGTCATTCGAGGCGACTCCTCGTTCTTATTTAAGCACGCAGCAATAATAAACATAAACAATCTCAATTAAACTGAAATAACTCAAACAGATTCAAACTGAAGAAGTACAAAAGAAGGAAACTCCTCATCAGTCGACTCATTGGTCGACTCATCAGTCAACTAATAAGTTGACCCATCAGTCGACTTATAAGTCGACCAGATAAAACACAAAACTGAAGATTTCTCCATCAGTCGACTCATTGGTCGACTGAGCAGAAAATCCCCATTTTAACTGCTTTCGACGATTTTCTGCTAACATTGATAAACTAAGGTTCTTTTGTTCATGTTCAGCAATAAATATCCAATTCTAACACATGTATATCAACAGAAACGAAAGATTTACATGTAACATTTTATATTAAAACCCTAAACATATTTATTCATGTTTAAAAGCGTATTGAAATCATTAAATCACAATAAAACCCATGTTTAAACAAATTCCAGATCTGGGTCTACGTTTACAAATTTGTTTGTGAGCTTTTATAAACTGAAAACATTCTATTTTCACATCATATGCTACAAAGATCCATTTTTATACACAAATAGTGATTTAGGCTCAATAAAACCGAAATAAAACCAAATAAAAGCATACAAACAGTGGGTGTAGGATTGGGCGAGATGTTACTCGCCTCTGAAGTGTTTGTAAACTCCTGAATCCGATGAGAGGACGATCCCCTTCGACAGCACCACAAAGATCCCGCTGAAAACTCCTCCGAAACTCCTCCAAAATCACCAAAACGAACTAGGGTTTGAGGGAAGAGAGGGGCTAGGGTTTCTCTGGGATTCTGATGGGTTTTTGGGTTGGTTTCGGGTAAAATAATATATATATATTATGGTTAAAACCCGAACAAAACCCAACCAAACCCGCAACTAAAAGAAAACCCGAAATCAGCCCGTCAGTCTACTCATAGGTCGAATCATCAGTCGACTCATTAGTCGACTCATGAGTCGACTCATCAGTCGACTGAGCAGACACTAAATCCAGATTTCGTGCATGTTTTGATGTACAGCCAAAACCAATGCACGAAACTCTATGAAACCACACTCATACATGACTAACAACTTGTTACCAAGTATCTCTATGACCTCAATTCATTTATCACAAATAGAATTATTTATACACTAATAATTCACATATACTTCTAACAAAATACAGGGTTCTACATTCTTCCCCCCTTAAAAGAATTTCATCCTTGAAATTCAGAATGCATATTTAAACAAATAGTATCACTCTAGACGAGCATAAAATGATATTTATATTTAACAATCCAGGATGACTATATTCTCACTCAACCCTTAATCAAATGGAACTAGTACGTCGGGCAAAAATTACAAACAAGGAACCCCCCATATATATACCATGTGTTCCAAAAGGTTAAAAACTGAGCGGAATTATCCTCATCCTAGCGTTAAATCTAAATATAATCACACAGATACTCATGCACATAAATCAATTCACTTCCTCAATAAATGCAGAAAGTAGCGCTACATATTATCTTCGCGCTCTCAGAAAAATCATCTTCGATGCCTACACTTGACTATCTAAAATGTAAATACCCCTACTTAACCCCTAACTAAAGGAACAAGTACATCGAGCGAAAAATCCAAACAAGGAACCCCTCATATATATACCATATGTTCCAAGTACTTAGGAGATAAGTGGTAATACCCTCATTTTAGTGTTAAGTATAAACTTCGCCACAATTGAATCTATAAGCCATATATAAATCATACAAAAAGCTTTAATTTACCTGCTCAAACACGTGTGGATAGTCGCGACGCATGTCCTCTTCACGCTCCCAAGAAATCTCCTCAACGCCTCTTCGGTTCCACCGAACTTCCACTAAAGGAATCACTTTGTTTCTAAGCCTCTTGTCCTCCCTGGCAAGAATACCAACTAGAATCTCAATAGTAGTCAAATCCTCCTGAAGCTCAATCTCTGGTGCATCCAATACTCGCTGCTGCTTCTCATCATGTAAGTGTTTCTTGAGCATAGAAGCATGAAATACATTGTGTATACTAAACATCGATGCTAGAAGATCTAGTCTGTATGACACAACTCCAATGCGCTCCAAAATCTGGAAGGGTCCAATATATCTCGGTTCAAGCTTCCCCCGTCTTCCGAATCACTGAACGCCTTTCATAGGCGATACCTTTAGCATAACCGCATCTCCAACCTGAAACTCCAAGGGTCTTCGTCTCTTATCTGCATAGCTCTTCTGCCGACTCTGGGCGGCTAGAATCCTCTCTCTGACCAAGGCTACCTTCTCAGTAGTCTGCCTTACTAGCTCTGGTCCAAGCATTAAGCTATCTTTCGGCTTTGCCCAACATATCGGGTGATCTACAAGGTCTCCCGTACAATATCTCATATGGGGCCATACCGATTTTCGCTTGATAACTATTATTATAAGGGAACTCTATCAGTGGAATATGCTCCTCCCAGCTACCCTAAAAATCAATGACATAAGACCATAACATGTCCTCTAACACCTGGTTCACCCTCTCCGTCTGACCATCCGTCTGTGGGTGGAATACACTACTGTAAGATAACCTGTTGCCGAACGAATCCTGGAAACTCCTCCAAAAATGTGAAGTAAACACTGAACCTCTATCTGACACGATCGTGTCTGGAACTCCATGAAGTCGAACTATCTCCCGAATAAATATCCTCGCGTATGCCTCGGCGGTATAAGTAGTCCTCACTGGAATAAAATGGGCTGACTTCGTCAACCGATCCACAATCACCCAAACTAAGTCGTTCCCCTTCTTTGACTTCGGCAACCCTACAATTAAATCCATAGAAATGTCCGCCCACTTCCACTCTGGGATGGGTAAAGGCTGAAGTGTTCCTGCCGGTCTCTGATGCTCTGCCTTCACCTGCTGACAGGTGTTTGCGTCAAAAGTTGGTTTTGTCATAGAATTCATTATATCTTCAGTCGATTACAATAAACTCAAAAAGAGATAGCCTTTTTATAAGACTTCTTTTACACAACAAAATGAAAATTATAACTCTTGGGAAACAAACGCAGGATCGTTGTTTGGATCACTGCTTGCGTGGGATCTTTGCCTGTGCCGGGGGTGCGTTAGCCCGTGGACCACCAAATCACAGATTCTGATCGAATCGTGAGGGGTTTATGATTCTGACTTCGTTTATCGAAGTGAGAACTTGAAACGATATCTTATCAAGGTAAGATAGTCGTTCTTCTTGAAATCAAGTCAAAGCCTGAATATCAAGGAGTTGCCAGAAACTCAAGAACTCTGCTCTTTCTCTGCTCTGAAGTGCTCAAAATGATCAGCCCCTCTCAAAAATAATCGATCTCAGGGGGTATTTATAGCCTCCAGGATGAACAGTACTTCCAAGACAGTGTTTACTGTCTCGGCGGCCGAGACAGTAAAGACTATCTCTCCCCGCGAGACAGTAAAGACTGTCTCTCCCCACGAGACAGTAAATACTGTCTCGTGAACAGTAACCGTCTGGCAGTTTTTGTTGTAACTGCCTTCCCACATTTTCAAACTCCGTTATTTTGGCAGTTGTCAACGTGATTCTCGCCCACGACATTTTCCATGTTCTTTGGCAGTTAATGGCCACGTGTCGGCGGTTTATAAAACAGTTTCTGAGCCTTTGAGAACTGTCTCGCACGGAGAGACAGTAAACACTGTCTCGAGTAAACACTGTCTCACGCGGAGAGACAGTAAACACTGTCTCTCGCGGAGAGACAGTAAACACTGTCTCGCGCGGAGAGACAGTAAAGACTGTCTTTTTTTCTTTGATTTTTCGATGATCTCCTCTTGGGCTGTATTTGGATATCTATTAGCATTTTTTGACGCCTACAGATACCCCCTCTAAAGTATTCCAAACTCATTCTTTTATAGAGGAGTCTGGGATACTTTGGATAAGATAGATCTTATCTGCAATTCCTTCAAGGCTTGATTGAGTAGATCATACGGAATGACCCATAAATGGATTAGGGAAACAGTTTAGACTCGTGTACCTATTGGAGTATTCAGGTTATTCTTAAGAATATTCTGAGTGATATTCTCCAGAAACTTCCTGTTGAGATTAGGGAAACAGTTTAGACTCGTGTACCTATTGGAGTATTCAGGTTATTCTTAAGAATATTCTGAGTGATATTCTCCAGAAACTTCCTGTTGAGATTAGGGAAACAGTTTAGACTCGTGTACCTATTGGAGTATTCAGGTTATTCTTAAGAATATTCTGAGTGATATTCTCCAGAAACTTCCTGTTGAGATTAGGGAAACAGTTTAGACTCGTGTACCTATTGGAGTATTCAGGTTATTCTTAAGAATATTCTGAGTGATATTCTCCAGAAACTTCCTGTTGAGATTAGGGAAACAGTTTAGACTCGTGTACCTATTGGAGTATTCAGGTTATTCTTAAGAATATTCTGAGTAATATTCTCCAGAAACTTCCTGTTGAGATTAGGGAAATAGTTTAGACTCGTATACCTATTGGAGTATTCTGGTCTCTTGTTTGTTGGTAGAGATGAACCCGATGATGGAGAGGAAGAATTTTATATTCTATCTCCTGGTCTCTTGTTTGTTGGTAGAGATGAACCCGATGATGGAGAGGAAGAATTTTATATTCTATCTCCTGGTCTCTTGTTTGTTGGTAGAGATGAACCCGATGATGGAGAGGAAGAATTTTATATTCTATCTCCTGGTCTCTTGTTTGTTGGTAGAGATAAACCCGATGATGGAGAGGAAGAATTTTATATTCTATCTCCTGGTCTCTTGTTTGTTGGTAGAGATAAACCCGGAATCGGAGAGGAAGAATTTTATATTCTATCTCCTGGTCTCTTGTTTGTTGGTAGAGATGAACCCAGAATCGGAGAGGAAGAATTTTATATTCTATCTCCTGGTCTCTTGTTTGTTGGTAGAGATAAACCCGGAATCGGAGAGGAAGAATTTTATATTCTATCTCCTGGTACAAAGGAAATTTGAAGTGGGATTTCTATTCTGAGAATCTGAATAAGGTTTGATCAATTGAGATTGGAAGCAATCCTAACTTTTATATGTTTGATTGCGCAAATCGAAGGTGGACCTCTTGTTCATGGAAGGAATCAAGAGGGGATTTTGGCTTTGGTCCTAACTGTTTAAAGGTTTGACCAAGATGGGAATTTAAGATAATCCTAACTGTTTAAAGGTTTGATCGTTCAATTTTTGGACCTCTCGTTCATGGAACGAATCGAGAGGGGATTTTGGCTTTGGTCCTAACTGTTTAAAGGTTTGACCAAGATGGTAATTTAAGACGATCCTAACTGTTTAAAGGTTTGATCGTTCAATTTGTGGACCTCTCGTTCATGGAACGAATCGAGAGGGGATTTTGGCTTTGGTCCTTGTTCGCGGGAAAAATCGTGTCTTTCTTTCTAATTGATTCCATTGTCATCTTAAATAACAGCTTTTTGAGTTACAAAAGATCCGGTCTTTTTATAAGATCCGGTTACAACGAAATCAAAGAAAAAGAAAAAGATTACAACTTTTTCCTTTTGTGTCGAACAAATCGCGAGCTCCTGTTTTGCGGTCGCTCGCTTTTGTGGGTTCTTTGCCTGCGCCGGGGTTTATCCGTGGACCACCGCGAGATCTAGATCCGGTCGGATCTACGCAGTACGACGGGTATTATTTCACGAAGGAAATAATAGCCGGGGGGGGATTGGTTCACCAAGGAAACAATCGCCCAAATCTCGGGATCAAAGACCAAGCTTTGATCCGGAGTACGCCTGCGTAGATCTGAGATCCGGTCCTCTCGAACTCTTGCCTTATTTGGCGTTGATGATCGCCGAGCACCAGATCTGGATGAACAAGTCCTCGAAGTCCTAAAGTTCGAATCTTTTTTTTTTAGATCTGAGTCTTCAATCCAGCAGGGCTTCGCCTCCAAAAATTCCAACATTTTCAAATGAACCACAAGGGGGCCTATTTATAGGCTCTCTGAACTGTGCCCGCGCACAGATCTGGGTCGGCCACCTATGGGTGGCCGGCACTGGGCCGAGCCACCCATGGGTGGCTCGGCTTTGGCCGAGCCCCCCTTAGGCATTGGGTTTTGTCGTTTTGTGTTTTCGGTTCAGTCCGTGATTCGGTTGACTTAGACTCTGATTTGTTGATCTGATTTGGCAGTAAATCCGATTCCTGATTTGGCAGTAGATCCACTTCTGAGTTCGAGTCCGAAACTGATCTTGATTCGATCGTGATTCGTCCGAGTCCGCTCTTGTTTGAATGACTCGTTGATTTCCCGAACCGTTGGCTTGATTCTACGCTTGAATGGATGTATTCCGTTGCTTGCGTGCGATTCGTCGATCTCGTCGCCTCGTTGGTTCGTCGGTTTGTGCCGAGCTGTGCTAAGGGACCTATAAGCAATTTTATACGCCTACAGATACCCCCTCCAAAGTATTTCAGCCTCGTTCTTTTATAGAAGAGTCTGGAATACTTTGGATATGATTGTCCCAACCTTCAGTCGGTGTAACGGGACCTTGGAATGGCTTCTGTTCTTGATTCCTTCAATCCTCCAGGCTATTCGGTGCTTTGTCGAATGTCTGTAAGAGTTCCGGTGCTGCATTTATTGTCTGACCGTTGTCGGAATTTTAAACTTGAAGTCGATTCCTGATTTTCTAATCTTTAGCTCGTGTTTGTTGGTTCAACATAGAACTGACCATCGATTGTTGGCGTTGAGTCTTCATTTGCGACGCGTTGTCTGGCGTAGTGTGGTTGAGTTATCCTTAAGAATATTTATAAAAATATTCTCCAGGAACTTCTCAACCAAAAATGGGGAACAATTTATACTCATATACCTTATTGGAGTGTTAAGAAGCAGTTTATACTCGTATACTTTTCAGAGTATTGATTCTTTCATTGCAACGCATTGATCGGCGTTGACCTAGGGTTACGCGTTGACCGGCGTTGACCCTAGGGTTTCGAATGTTGTACGTTGACTGTTTGGTCGCAACGCGTTGACTGGCGTTGACCTAGGGTTACGCGTTGTCCGGCGCTAACCTTAGGGTTTTGAATGTCGTACGTTGATTGTTTGATTGCAACGCGTTGACTGGCGTTGACCTAGGGTTACGCGGTGACCGGCGTTAACCTTAGGGTTTTGAACGTTGTACATTGACTTTTTGATTGCAACGCGTTGACTGGCGTTGACCTAGGGTTACGCGGTGACCAGCGTTAACCTTAGGGTTTTGAACGTCGTACGTTGACTTTTTGATCGCAACGCGTTGACTGGCGTTGACCTAGGGTTACGCGTTGTCCGCCGTTGACCCTGGGGTTTCGAATGTTGTTGGATGCTCAAGTCACGAGACCAACTAATGAAGCTGATGCGTCAGTGACTTTCGTATTTATAGGATTTTTGGCAAACCCTCAGCCATCAACGGGTTTGATAAGCCTTTACCGACTACCGTGTGAGTCGGGCTAGCATGCGGATTGTCTTAATCCGTTCCGCATGTGACGTTATGCTAAGAGAGTTAACACTCTTAGTGCTACGATATTGAATACGTAGACTTCGTCTTTCTCACGGGAATAGACTACCCGGCGACGCGTGTTAGGCGTTGACTTTAGGATTTTTGGCTAACCCCCAGCCTTCAACGGATTTGATTAGCCTTTACCGACTACCGTTTGAGTCGGGCTAGCATGCGGATTGACGAAATCCGTTCCGCATGTAACGTTGTGCTAAGAGAGTGAATTCCCTTAGACTTTGTGCTATGATGTTGAATACAAGATGATTTACGTCATTTCCAATGTTAATCCAGTACGGGTATTTATGACGCAACCGGCTTCTATTGAACTCTGGTGTCTTTTTTTTCGGAGAAAGACTAAACCGGCGACGCGTGTTAGGCGTCGGCATATCCTTTCTTAGGATTCAGGATGAAATTCCCCATGCGTGTAAGGCATGGATTTCGGTGTTATTAATAACAACCTGCCACAATGTTGAATATGTGAGCGGGTGTTCTTTTTAACAGTTAAGAACTAACCGGCAGCGCGGGTTAAGAACTAACCGGTATCCTTGCTTAGGTTTCAGGATAGAATACCCCAGAATCGAACTCTGGTGTCTTTTTCTACGCAAAAAGACTAAACCGGCAGCGCGTGTTAGGCGCAGACTTATCCCTGCTTAGGTTTTAGGCTACGGAAAAAGACTAAATCGGCAGCGCGTGTTAGGCGCAGACTTATCCCTGCTTAGGATTCAGGATAAACTTCCTAGTACCTGTGAGGCATAGATTTTGGGAGTTGAAAAAAGGTGGTGTCTTCTCTTGGGGCAAAGACGAACCCGAAATGGGAGAGAAAGAATTTTATATTCTATCTCCCGACACTGAAGAAGAAGAATTTTATATTCTATCTTCAGCTGGAAAGGAGACTAGAGGTGGGATCTCCACCCCCTGAATCCGGAACGATAAAACTAGGAGTGGGACCTCCACTCCGAGAATCGAAAACTTTGGATGATCCTAACTTTCAGAAGGTTTGATTACCGAACTAAAGGTGAATTTCTCGTTTATCGAGAGTGAATTATGGTTTTGACCCTAACTGTAGGAAGGTTTGGCCAAATAGGAGTTTGAGGTGACCCTAACTGTAGGAAGGTTTGATCACTTGATTTGAAAGTGGACCTCTCATTCATTGGAGGAATCGAGAGGGGATTTTGGCTGTGGTCCTAACTGTAGGAAGGTTTGACCAAGAAGTTGATTTGAAAGTGGACCTCTCGTTCATTGGAGGAATCGAGAGGGGATTTTGACTGTGGTCCTAACTGTAGGAAGGTTTGACCAATATTTGTGGACCTCTCGTTCATTGGGGGAATTGAGAGGGGGAGAGTGTTGAGTGCACAGACGCGGTGAGAATTTGAATGGGAGTTTCTTATTCATCATCTTGCTGTGGTGACCGGATTATCCCTAAGAATACACTATATGGATTTCTTTTGGGAACTTCCCGTTACATGAATCATCCACCCCCAGCTTCCTTTGTAAAACTGGGTATGGTATTGTACTCAGTTGGGTGTCTGGGTTATCCTTAAGAATATCAAGCATGGTATTCTCCAGAAACTTCCCGTGAAAGAAAGGAAACAGTTTAGACTCATATACCTGTTGGAGTATGTACCTCATGCACTCGTTGGAGGATTGAGCAACAGTTTATACTCGTATACTCTTTGGAGTCTCGACTTAATTGAGCGATATAACGCCGGCTTCAACCAAGGTCTGAATGCTATTCTTGAGAGCAAAGCAATCCTTGGTGGGATGAACGACCCTCCTGTGGTAGGCACAGTACTTTGGGTCCGTAGTGTTGTCAGCTTCCTCCTGATTTGTGATAGGTGGTAGCTTGATCTTGTTGCTTCCAAGGAGGGATTCGAAGATGGCTGGAACGTCTTCGTCCTTGAAGGAATACTCTCTTTGGAGTCTCGGACCCGAAGCCTTTTGTTGTTTTCGGAGTTGCTTTTGCGACGTCTGGTTAGCACCATCAGCAGCTGCAGGTGCCTTGCCCTTACCACGAGAGGCGAAGTTTGAGTTCAGCGGATTAACCGTCGGTCGGTTCCTCTCGGCCTTCTTCCTTCGGAGGAAGCGTTCGGCTTGTTCACCGCGCACCTTCAAGTCTTTCCAAGTGTCAGACGGTGCTGTTCACATTGCTTCCAACACGTCCAACGCAAGGTTGTTGTGGCAAGTTTGGAGGATGAATTCCTCTGTGATCGGGTCCCGGCAATTCATCGCCTTGTTCCGGAACCTTTTGACGAAGGTGTCGACCTGTCGACTAACTCCCCGTCTTTCTGCTTCTCATCGAGCAATGATCCGATAGATATCTCGGTGTCGTCGTCGAAGAAATTGGTGAGGAACATGGTCTCCATATCGTCCCAGCTGTTCACGCTACTTGGCTTGAGGCGGCGATACCAATCGAAGGCGGCTCCGCGAAGAGTGCCGACGAATGACCGCACCATCAGAGGCTCATTGCCGGAAATAATACCCAGGTGCGATTTGAAATAAATCAAATGCTGAGTGGGGGAACCCTTCCCATCAAACGGCGTAAAGTTAATCAGACTGAACTTCGCCGGATAGGGGATCGATTCCCACTCTCTTGGGTATGGACAGGGAATGCCTGTTTTCTTCGTCTCTTGAGCGGAGATCAATGTGTTGATTTTGCTCTCGAGATCTTTGATCTTCAAGTCTTCACTTGTATCCTCGTTGGCATCCTCGTTACCACCCCCTGCATTGACGGGAGGGTTATTGGCATTGTGAGCTCCATCCCTATCCGTGTGCTCCTCTTCCTGAACAACCTGGTTACGGTGACTTGGTTCACCTTGTTGGTTCCTGAATGCCTGGATTTGTTGCTCATGCATCTCTCTCATAGTCTGCATGGCCATCTGCATCTCAAACTTGAAACTTTCTTTCTGTTTAGCCAAAGCGTCTTCAAGCATCTTGGCCATTTCTTCCGCGCTTATCATAAATGACTCGCGGGGTTGTCCTTCGCTGGACACTGTATTGTCCGATGCGACAGCAGAGCAGGAATCCGATTCTTCATCTTCCGAAGGCAATCTTGTCCGAACCCTACCATAAGTTCCTCGTGCGATGGCTCCGGACTGCAGACGGGTTACACGCCGGGACGCTTCCAGAAACGATTTGAGATCAATCTGTGTCGATGTCTCTTTGCTGGTCATGTTGGCGGTGACCCTCGGAAATTCTCCGTCTTTAACCACCGTTCTTCTTTGCCGGAAACGCCTATACCTTGGTTTTGGCGTTTCGGTGCCGAGCCTTTCGAACACTGAAATTCTCTCGGGGACTACCTTGATGCAGTTGCATTGAGACAGTACCGCCCGAATGAGCTTTGAACAAGGGCACTGAGTTTCTAGCCTTCGAGGACTTCTCTTTCTGGCTTTGCTCGTACCCCCAGCACGATAGTACAGCTCGTCAGTTTGAAAGTCAGAGCAACCTATCGTGTGTTGGCACAATTTCTCAGGTATAACGTAATCATCATCAGATGATAACGTTTCCTTCTGAGGGAGAATTGCCTTCCTTGGACTTTCAAGAGTCACGCGCCTTGAGACATGCCTTTTTGGGCGTGAATTCTCAGCGGGCTCTTGGACCTCAATGCGCAAATTAGCGCGCGCAGTTGCCTTGAGCTCCTTGTCATGTTGGAGGTAGCGGTGACCCCCAGCGTGTTGATTCGTTCGGGGTTTTCTTAGTGGGCCCAAACGTTCTTGGATCGGAGCTTTGCTTCGCTCATCGGGAATTGGACCGAGGCGCTCCAAGACTGGCTTTCTTCTTCGGGAGGATTCTGCATGATCTCCCGGAGTAGCTATGGGAATTCTCGGCGACTTAGCTGGGTTCGCCGGAGGTTGAATTTTGGTTGGAGGCTGCAAAGGTTGCTCCTTAGCCTGAATTGCCGCTTCAGACTTTGGCCTCCAAACTTTGCGAGTTGGTGGCGGCTTCTTGGCCACTTCTTTCTGCAACTTTCTACGGGCTTCTTCGGCTTGAGCCCGTGCCTGCGCTGATAGTGCGCGGCGTTTGCGGATGCGTTCTTCCAGAAGTTGAACTTTCGACGGCTGCAGTTGACGCTCTTTGGTTTGAACCGCCGCTTCAGACTTCGGCCTCCAAACTTTGCTGGTTGATGGCGGCTTCTTGGCCACCTCTTTCTGCAACTTCCTACGGGCTTCTTCAGCTTGAGCCCGTGCTTGCGCTGATAGTGCGCGGCGCTTGCGAATGCGCTCCTCCAGCGTTGATCGGTTCCGTTTGACACGGACCCATTCCATTGTTGGCGGCTTGGAAGAACCACCATTCATTGATTATTGAGGCTGCTTTCCTCTTTTGTTCGGATCCCGTCAACTGACTCCATGGCCTTTGCGAATTGTTTCGTAAGGCGTTGACGTTGCCTTTGGCGGGCTCTCTTCGAGAGAGTCACCACGCCCCCTGCGGCAGAAGGGTTGGCCAGAGTAGCTCCGCCTTGGTTGGGAATTGGAGGAATCTCACCCGATGCGACTTTGGCATCCAGCGGGGCGAGATCTTCGTTGGTGTTTTCCACGTCTTCATACCAACGAGTTTTTCTCCTGGAGGAGAACTTGGACTTCTTGGACTTGCAAGGGGAGGTTGATCCGGACGAGGACGACAAGTATTCCTCGAACCTCTGTTAGTCGAACTCGTATTCGACCTCCTCCACGACCGGGATTGAGATCCGCGGCTGCGACGCTCCGATCTCGGCAGCGAGACGTGACGATCTCGGCAGCGAGATCGGTGGCTCCCACTGTGGTCGCCAGATTGTTCGCGGGAAAAATCGTGTCTTTCTTTGTAATTGATTCCATTGTCATCTTAAATAACAGCTTTTTGAGTTACAAAATATCCGGTCTTTTTATAAGATCCGGTTACAACGAAATCAAAGAAAAAAAAAAAGATTACAACTTTCTCCTTTTGTGTCGAACAAATCGCGAGCTCCTGTTTTGCGGTCGCTCGCTTTTGTGGGTTCTTTGCCTGCGTCGGGGTTTATCCGTGGACCACCGCGAGATCTAGATCCGGTCGGATCTACGCAGTATGACGGGTATTATTTTGCCAAGGAAATAATAGCCGTGGGTACTATTTCGCCAAGGAAATAGTAGCCTTTAATTCTCGGGATCAAAGACCAAGCTTTGATCTGGAGTACGCCTGCGTAGATCTGATATCCGGTCCTCTCGAACTCTTGCCTTATTTGGCGTTGACGATCGCCGAGCACCAGATCTGGATGAACAAGTCCTCGAAGTCCTAAAGCTCGAATCTTTTTTTTTTAGATCCGAGTCTTCAATCCAGCAGGGCTTCGCCTCCAAAAATTCCAACAATTTCAAATGAACCAAGGGGGGCCTATTTATAGGCTCTCTGAACTGTGCCCGCGCACAGATCTGGGTCGGCCACCTATGGGTGGCCGGCACTGGGCCGAGCCACCCATGGGTGGCTCGGCTTTGGCCGAGCCCCCCTTAGGCGTTGGGTTTCGTCGTTTTGCGTTTTCGGTTCAGTCCGTGATTCGGTTGACTTAGACTCTGATTTGTTGATCTGATTTGGCAGTAAATCCGATTCCTGATTTGGCAGTAAATCCACTTCTGAGTTTGAGTTCGAAACTGGTCTTGATTCGATTGTGATTTGTCCGAGTCTGCCCTTGGTTGGATGACTTGTTGACTCTTCGAACACTTGGCTTGATTCCACACGCGAATGGATGTATTCCGTTGCTTACGTGCGATTCGTCAACCTCGTCGCCTCGTTGGTTCGTCGGTTTGTGCCGAGCTGTGCTAAGGGACCTATAAGCAATTTTATATGCCTACAGTCCTAACTGTTTAAAGATTTGACCAAAATGGAAATTTTGTGAGGGAAGATTGATCTAAAGAAGTGATCGAATCTCATCTCAGCAAAAGAGTATTCGGAAGTCATAGTAGGAGTTTAGTGTTTATCACTTTGTTCATAATGATCGGGGTTATCCCTAAGAATATTACATTTAACATTCTTCCGGGAACTTTCCGTTACATGAATTATCCACCCCCAGCTTTCTTTGCAAAACTGGGTGTAACGAGGAGTACGTTATCCTCAGTCGCATGTTCGGGTTATCCTTAAGAATATAAGATTCTCCAGGAACTTCCCGTTATATAAATCATCCACCCCCAGTTTCCTTTGCGAAACCGGGTTTAACATTGTACTCAGTTGGATAATCGAGAAGCAGTTTATACTCATATGCTCTTTGGAGTGTGGGGAAACAGTTTATACTCGTGCACCCACTGGAGTTTTGGTTGTCTTTACTCGACTTCTTTCGTCGTTATGACGCCGGAGTCAATTAGGGCTTGGATCTTGTTTTTGAGTCCAAAGCAAATCTCGGTGGGATGAAGAACCCTTCTGTGATATGCACAGTAGTTTGGATCTGTAATCCTCTTAGCTCCATCCTGATCTTTAATAGGTGGTAGCTCGATTTTATCATTAGCGAGGAGGTATTCCAATATGGCTGGGGCTTCATCATCTTCGAAAGAATATTCCTTTTGAAACCTCGGATCGAGAGTCGCATTCTCAACGATTGCAGATGTCATTGGTTGGTCTCTCTCAGCTTTCTTTCTTTTAAGAAAGTGCTCAGCTTGTTCACCCCGAGATTTTAACTCCTTCCAAGTTGTGGATGGCACGACCCCCAGAGCTTCCAGGACATCGATGGAGAGGTTATTGTGGCATGTTTGCAGGATAAACTCCTCTGTAATAGGATCTCTGCAATTCATTGCTTTGTTACGGAAACGTTTGACAAAATTGTCAACTGACTCTCCGTCTTTTTGCTTCTCATCCAAAAGGGTTCCGATCGACACTTCGGTGTCATCATCGAAGAAATTGCTGAGGAACAAACATTCCATGTCATCCCAGCAATTGATGCTCCCTGGTTTGAGCCGTCGGTACCAATCGAAGGCGGGCCCACGAAGGGTGCCAACGAATGACCGAACCATTAAAGCCTCGTTTCCAGAGATCATGCCCAAATGAGACTTGAAATAAATCAAGTGTTGAATCGACGAACTCTTCCCTTCAAACGGTGTGAAGTTAATCAGATTGAATTTGGTCGGGTATGGTATTGAATCCCCGAAGGGTGCCAACGAATGACCGAACCATTAAAGCCTCGTTTTCAGAAATCATGCCTAAATGAGACTTGAAATAAATCAAGTGTTGAATAGGCGATCTCTTCCCCTCAAACGGTGTGAAGTTAACCAGATTGAATTTGGCCGGGTATGGTATTGAATCCCATTTTCTTGGATAGGGACACGGAATACCTGTCTTTTTCCCTTCTTGAGCCGTCATCAAAGCGTTGATTTTGTTTTCAAGCTCTATCATTTTCTCGTCCTCGTCTATGTCTTCGTTCGAAGGACATTGAGGAGAATGAGTTAGACCACCCCCTGTGAGAGGTGCTATTGAACCACCCCTAATATCGTTATTGGGAGGATCCGTTAAACCACCCCCAGCGTTATTGCTATTGGGAGGTGTATCAGCCATAATGACTTCATCCACTTCTGGATCACTGTCATCCACAACTTTCTGAGTGTGGCGGCTGGATTCAGTTCTTTGACTGGACTCATAAGGTTGAGGTTGTTGAGTTAGCAACTCTCTCATTTGTTGAATAACTAACTCCATATCTGTCTTCATCTCAGCTCTAATTTCTTCACGTTGCTTCGCTAGAGCTTCTTGAAGCATCTGCGCAAATTGATCAGAGGTGATCGTGAGTACTTCTCTGATTTGTCCCATGCTAGACATTGTATCATCAGAAGCAATGGCTGAACAAGTGTTTGAGAATTCATCATCCGAGGACATTCCTTCTTGAATTCTCTTGTAATCTCTGTGTCTGATGGCTCCTAATTAGAGTCGAGACATCCTTTGAGCAATTCTTGGATTGACTTTTCCTTTCGGGAAAAAGTTGGGATTTGAGTCACTTGAATGCCGCCTAGACTTTCTTTTATCAGCCACGTTGATGGTAACTTCAGGGAATTCATCATCTTGGGTAGCTAATTTTCTTTTGCGGAAATGTCTCGGTCTTGGCTTAGGCTTCGACAATACAGAGACTCTTCGTGGGATGGCTTCTCGTTTGAAACAGTCACATTCTGATGATGCTGTTTTAGCGAGTTGTGCACAGGAACAATGAGAGTTTATTCCTCGAATAACTCTCTTTCGAAAAGTATTCACAACCCCAACTTGATAATACGATTCGTCGGTATGATTGCAAAAAAATCGTATCGTCTGTTGGCATGACCTCCCAGGTATGATGATATCATTTGGTGAATGCGTCTTCTTTCTGTTGGCATGACCTCCCAGGTATGATGATATCATTTGGTGAATGCGTCTTCTTCTGGGGGTGTAAAACCTTGTTGGCATTCTCAGGACAATTTATTTTTGTCTTTGAGTGATCCAAGGTTATGTCGGGAGTCGCACGTCTAAAACCACCCCTTTGCGGGTATGGAGTCTTAATGGGCTCTGAATGCTGATTTTGCATAAGTCCAGACTTTGGAATCCAAACTTGGCAGAGTTTCGGTGGTTCTTTGGTCACCGTTTCCTTCCTCCTTTCTCGTCTTTGCTGTAGGAGAGTTCGGACATGAGCAACATTTGCACGACGTTTTTGTATACGTTCTTTGAGGGTCGAACGAGTCCTTTTGATAATAGTCCATTCATCCGTCGTGAGTTTAGCAGAGACATGAATGATTGGTTGTTGAGACAACTGAACCACTCGATGCCTCCTCAACTCTAAGTTCGCATGATAACGAACTCCGTCGGTTTGTTCCAAGGCCTTAGCTATTTGACAAGCGCGGCGTTGGCGTTGTCTCTGACGAGCTCTTTTCGTCAATGCTGATGGGCTTTGATTTAATGACTTTTTACTTGGCGAAGAGCCATTATGAGCAGAGAGGTTGTGAGTAGAATCCTCAGTAACAATCAGGCGAGAGTCTTCATTCTATGCCTTCTTTGGCATGGAAGTCTTCTTCAATGTTGAGATCTTCTTGTACTTGAGAGACAATGAAGATCTTGAAGAGGATGATAAGAGATATTCCTCAAACTTGGTTTGGTCAAATTCGTATTCGACCATGGATTCAACTGGAATCTTGATCGGCTGCGACACGACGGTCTCGGCAGTGAGACCGTTGGCTCCCACTGTGATCGCCAGCTTGTTTGCATCAAAAGTTGGTTTTGTCATGGAATTCATTATATCTTCAGTCGATTACAATAAACTCAAAAAGAGATAGCTTTTTTATAAGACTTCTTTTACACAACAAAATGAAAATTACAACTCTTGAGAAACAAAAGCAGGATCGTTGTTTGGATCACTGCTTGCGTGGGATTTTTGCCTGTGCCGGGGGCGCGTTAGCCCGTGGACCACCAAATCACAGATTCTGATTGAATCGTGAGGGGTTTATGATTCTGACTTCGTTTATCGAAGTGAGAACTTGAAACTATATCTTATCAAGGTAAGATAGTCGTTCTTCTTGAAATCAAGTCAAAGCCTGAATATCAAGGAGTTACAGAAGCTCGTGTACTCTGCCCTCTCTGCTCTGAAATCAGCCTGTGGATGCTCTCTGATCAGCCTCTCTCAAAAAATCGATCTCAAGGGGTATTTATAGCCTCCAGGATGAACAGCACTTCCAGGATGAACAGTACTTCCGAGACAGTAAAGACTGTCTCTCCCCGCGAGACAGTAAATATTGTCTCTCCCCGCGAGACAGTAAATACTGTCTCGTGAACAGTAACCGTCTGGCAGTTTTTGTTGTAACTGCCTTCCCACGTTTTCAAACTCTGTTATTTTGGCAGTTGTCAATGTGATTCTCGCCCACGACGTTTTCCATGTTCTTTGGCAGTTAATGACCACGTGTCGGCGGTTTATAAAACAGTTTCTGAGCCTTTGAGAACTGTCTCATGCGGAGAGACAGTAAACACTGTCTCGCGCGGAGAGACAGTAAACACTGTCTCGCGCGGAGAGACAGTAAAGACTGTCTCTCACGGAGAGACAGTAAACACTGTCTCACGCGGAGAGACAGTAAAGACTGTCTTTTTTTCTTTGATTTTTCGATGATCTCCTCTTGAGCTGTATTTGGATATCTATTAGTATTTTTTGATGCCTACAACAGGTAAAACACTTAGCCACATACTCTGAAATCTCTCGACGCGTACCACTCCACCAGAAGTATATCTTCAAGTCCTTATACATCTTAGTAGTCCCTGGATGTATTGTATACCTAGTACGATGTGCCTCATCAAGTAACTCTCTCTTCAGCTCGACACTGGATGGCATAACCAGCCTACCCTTCATCTGTAGACCTCCATCTGCTCCAATGGTCCAATCAGTCTTAGGCTCTTTGGAAATCTCCTCCTTTCAGATTTGAATCCAAGAGTCTTCCAGCTGAGCTCTAACTACTCTGGTACTCCAAGATGGCTGAACTGATACTGCTCCCAAAAAATGCACTGGCTCCACCAATCTCAGGTCCGAAATTAAATTGGCTAAGAGTAAGAAGATCTCTGTACAATGAACACCTCAAAGCCGCAACCCGATGTCGACGCTTCCTACTCAAAGCATCTGCTACAACGTTCATCTTCTCGGCATGATACTGAATCGCGAACTCGTAGTCCTTGATAAACTCAATCCATCTCCTCTGTCTCTAGTTGAGTTTCTTCTGAGAGAAAAGATACTTCAGACTCTGGTCTGGTGGTCTGTGAACAACTCAAACTACACTCCATACAAATAGTACCTCCACGACTTCAATACAAATACCACTGCTGCTAACTCCAAATCATGAGTGAGATAGTTCTGGTCATGCACTCTCAACTGCCGTGATATATATGCTACTACTCTCTGAGTCTACATCAATACACCTCCTAAACCTACCAACGATGCATCTGTGTAGACGACGAACGTCCTGTCGCTACTCGAAATAGTCAAAACTAGTGCTGAAGTCAACTTAGTCTTCAAGATATCAAAGGCCTTCTGGCACTCTATACTCCAAATAAATTGTACATCCTTCTTCGTAAGACGTGTAAGTGGCATCAAAATCTTCAAGAAGTCCTGGATGAACTTCCTGTAATAGCCGGCTAACCCCAAGAAGCTACGAATCTCTGTCATCGTCTTCGACGGTTCCCAGTCAAGAACTGTTGTCACCTTAGCCGGGTCCACTGCTACGCCCTCTCTACTGATGATGTGGCTGAGAAATCTGACTTTTGAAAGCCAAAATTCACACTTGCTGAACTTGGCATACAACTGATGCTCCTACAAAGTCCTCAAAGCTAATCGTAGGTGCTCCTCGTGGTCTGCCTCCGATCTCAAATAAATGAGGATGTCATCGATAAAAACAATCACGAACTGATCTAAGAAGGGACGGAAAACCTGGTTCATCAAGTCCATGAATACCGCAGGTGTATTGGTCAGTCAAATGGCATGACCATGAACTCGAAAGATCCATATCGAGTAAGAAAGGCGGTCTTAGAAATATCCATCTCCCGAACCCGCAACTAATGATAACCAGAACGAAGATCAATCTTCGAGAAGAACTGCGCTCCCAGCAGCTGGTCGAACAAGTCATTAATCCTAGGCAATGAGTACCTATTCCAGATAGTGACCTTGTTCAACTCCCTATAATCAATGCACAATCTCATACTACCGTCCTTCTTCTTCACGAAGAGAACCGGTGCGCCCTACGGAGAATGACTCCGACGAATAAAACCCTGAGCTAATAATTCATCCAACTGGGTCTGAAACTCCATCATCTCAACTGGTACCATACGATAAGGTGCACGGGATATTGGGGCTATGCCTGGCTGCAACTCAATACAGAACTCAACCTCTCTCACAGGAGGTAATCCAGGTTGTTGGGAACATGGTTGATGTTATAATATCTCTTGTATTTTGATGATAACAAATTATTATTTATCTAACATATTTTACTGCAGATTCAAGATATACATCTCAAAGCAACAATCAAGTTATTAAGGCTATTTCAAAGACAAGATTTCAAAGATCAAAAGATGAAGTTAATCAAGTCACTTCGCGCTTCAAGAAGAAAATATACTTTACAAGAGTGATATAATTTTATCTTTTCTTTTAGAATCTTTGTACAAGCCTTGATCACACACACAACACACACTACTCACTTAGAAGATCATAGAAAATATTCTAAGTATAATCCTAAGTCTAATCAACGAATGAATAACATTTTAATCTATTGAAAATATGTATAACATAGTTTCTGGCCGACCAAAGAAATGTCTGGTCGACCAGATATGATAGCCAGAAATAGAGATTCAGAAAAATCTCTATCTGGTCGACCAGATATAGACCTGGTCGACCAGAGGCTCCAGATTCGACCAGGAAATTTTCCAGAAAGCCTTTCTGGTCGACCAGGCCTCAATCTGGTCGACCAGACAGTGCTTCCAACAGCCATATTTTTCAAATAAATATGAACGTTTTATGAACGTTTTGGCAGTTATTTTTGAATATTTTTGAACTAAAATTATACCTATAAATAGGTGTTAAGTTCTGAAATTTTATATCAGAATTCCTTTCTATAAACTTGAGTTTTTCTTGACTTCTTAAGATCATTTCAGAAGAGAAAAACTGAGTGAAATTTTTAGTTTTGTTCTTGATAAAAGTTCCATTACTCTAGAACAAAAACCATCCCTATAGCCTATTGTAAGTCACTCACATCTACACATCAAGGCTTATAGGAAGAGAAAGAGTTGTACCATTTTGTTTCAGTTTGATAATATCTTGAAAGAAGAGATTGTTGTGGCATTGGCAATTGAAGATTGTCAAGGTTGTACGGTTTGCTTGCGGGTTGCAAGTGCTTGCGGTTTTGCAAGTGGAAATAGTGGAGAAATCTCAAGCGAGGCTTGGGGACTGGATGTAGGTCTGGAGGACCGAACCAGTATAAATCCTTGTGTTTGCGTATGCAATTTTCTGTGATTGTCTACACATTGGTTTGATCTTTCTTACTCTTTGTGATATTATTTTATTGAAATTTAAAGTTTCCGCATTAGATTTCATAAACACTATTCAACCCCCCTTCTAGTGTTTGAGTGCCATTGCAGCGATCCTACAATTGGTATCAGAGCAGGTTAATCAAGGATATCAATGGCTACATCATCTACATCACAGTTCAAGGAAGGACATTCTACTCAAAGACCACCACTTTTCGATGGTTCCAACTACAACTACTGGAAGTGTAGGATGAAGATCTACCTTCAATCGATAGGATTTGATCTCTGGAACATAGTGGAGTCTGATTACAACAAGCCTACTACTCCATATTCTGAATGGACATTGGTGGAAAGGACAAATGCGAATCTTGACGCCAAGGCAATGAATGCATTGTTTTGCGCAATGGATAAGAATGAATTCAACCGCGTGTCTACTTCCAACACTGCACATCAAATCTGGCACACACTTGAGGTAACCCACGAAGGAACTTCTAAGGTTAAAGACTCAAAAATTTCTGTTTTAGTGCACAGGTTTGAAATGTTCAAGATGAAAGACAACGAGACAATTGGTGAAATGTTCACAAGGTTCACCGACATCATCAACTCCCTAATTGCGTTAGGAAAGGACTATACACAAGTGGAGATGGTTAGGAAAATCCTCCGGGCTCTTACTTCGGATTGGGAGAAGAAGACTACCGCGATAGAGGAAGCCAACGACCTCTCCACATTGACAGTAGAAAATTTGATAGGGAATTTGATGGCATACGAGGTGCAACTTGAAGATCGGAAAAAGGATAATGAAGATAAGAACAAGAAGGTTCTTGCTTTCCAAGCATCTACTGATGATGAGGATTCCGATGACGAAGAAGAGTTTGAAATAATCACACGCAAATTCAGAAAATTCTTGAAGAAAGGTAAGTTCTCTTCTAGTAAATTCAAAGATATTAACAAAGTCACTTGTTTTGGTTGTAATAAGCCAGGACACTACAAGAAAGATTGTCCCCTACAACAAAAGTTAAAGTCGAAGTTTTCTAACAATTTCAACGGGTTCACAAAGAACAAGAATGAACAAGTGAAGAACAAGAAGGCTTTGTCGATAACATGGGATGATAGTGACCAGTCATCTTCAGATGAAGAAGAGGAAAAATAAGATCATCAAGCAAATATGTGCTTTATGGCAAATGAATCTGATGATGATCAAGTAAGTAATTATGATGAGTTACTTAACGCATTTAACGAATTATTTTTGAAATACAAGCAACTAAATTCTTCTTTTAAAATATTAAAAAATGAAAATGAAAATTTGAATAACACTTTAGTGTCTCCTTATGCTTCACAAATAGAAGATCTTAAAGAGAAGAATAAAGAGTTATTTTCTAAAAATTACAAGTTATCTAGTAACAATTAACTTCTTAAAAAAGAATGTGATTTCTTTAAAGTTCGTATTTTAAATTTGAATGATAATGTTAATAGTCTTAAAACCAAATATGAAACTATATCAATAAATGTAGGTAAATTTAACAAAGGAAAAGAGAATCTAGATAATCTACTTTCTTATCAATTACCTGCTAAGAGTAAACAAGGATTAGGATATGTTTCTAACTCCAGTAATGAGAAAATATACTCTTCTATGCAAAAGAAAAATCATGCTTATTTATATTCTAAATTTGTGAAAAGTAATTATCATGCACATAGTGATACATCTATGCATGCTAGTTCTAAGGTATTATAGTGGTTGTTCCAAGCACATGACCGGGAACAAGGACTTATTTTCTTCCATACAATTTAAAGATGGAGGAACTGTTACCTTCGGTGACAACAACAAGGGTCAAGTGGTAGGAATTGGAACGGTTGGTATAAACTTTAAAACTCTTATTAATAGTGTGTTATTAGTTGATGGTTTAAAGTATAATTTGCTTAATATAAGTCAATTATGCCGATAAAACTATAAAATAGTGTTTGAAAATGACATGACAATTTTATTGTTCAACGGTTTTAGAAAGAAAAATATTTATATAAACAAAATACTAGGGTTGAACCAGAAGTTTTATATTAATTGTTTCATTATTTATTATCTCCCTTTCTATTCTTCTTTTTGTTAATGACAAAGGAGGAGATATATTAGAATATTAAAATATTGACAACTATTGCAATATTAAAATATTATTATACAATATTAGGATTACTAATAAGTGCTATTTTTTTGTGTGTTAAATTAACATGTATGCATTGTTGCAGGGGGAGTAAGTATGTTATTAAAATTTTTCAATATTATTTGTCATCATCAAAAAGGGGGAGATTGTTGGGAACATGGTTGATGTTACAATATCTCTTGTATTTTGATGATAACAAATCATTATTTATCTAACATATTTTACTGCAGATTCAAGATATACATCTTAAAGCAACAATCAAGTTATTAAGGCTATTTCAAAGACAAGATTTCAAAGATCAAAAGATGAAGTTAATCAAGTCACTTCGCGCTTCAAGAAGAAAATATATTTTACAAGAGTGATATAATTTTATCTTTTCTTTTAGAATCTTTGTACAAGCCTTGATCACACACACAACACACACTACTCACTTAGAAGATCATAGAAAATATTCTAAGTATAATCCTAAGTCTAATCAACGAATGAATAACATTTTAATCTATTGAAAATATGTATAACATAGTTTCTGACCGACCAAAGAAATGTCTGGTCGACCAGATATGATAGTCAGAAACAGAGATTCAGAAAAATCTCTGTCTGGTCGACCAGATATGGACCTGGTCGACCAGAGGATCCAGATTCGACCAGGAAATTTTCCAGAAAGCCTTTCTGGTCGACCAGGCCTCAATCTGGTCGACCAGACAGTGCTTCCAACAGCTATATTTTTCAAATAAATATGAACGTTTTATGAACGTTTTGGCAGTTATTTTTGAATATTTTTGAACTAAAATTATACCTATAAATAGGTGTTAAGTTCTGAAATTTTATATCAGAATTCCTTTCTATAAACTTGAGTTTTTCTTGACTTCTTAAGATCATTTCTGAAGAGAAAAACTGAGTGAAATTTTCAGTTTTGTTCTTGATAAAAGTTCCATTACTCTAGAACAAAAACCATCCCTATAGCCTATTGTAAGTCACTCACATCTAGACATCAAGGCTTATAGGAAGAGAAAGAGTTGTACTATTTTGTTTCAGTTTGATAATCTCTTAAAAAAAGAGATTGTTGTGGCATTGGCAATTGAAGATTGTCAAGGTTGTACTGTTTGCTTGCGGGTTGCAAGTGCTTGCGGTTTTGCTAGTGGAAATAGTGGAGAAATCTCAAGCGAGGCTTGGGGACTGGATGTAGGTCTGGAGGACCGAACCAGTATAAATCCTTGTGTTTGCGTATGCAATTTTCTGTGATTGTCTACACATTGGTTTGATCTTTCTTACTCTTTGTGATATTATTTTATTGAAATTTAAAGTTTCTGCATTAGATTTCATAAACACTATTCAACCCCCCCCCCCCCCCCCCTTTTTTTATTAGCGATCCTTCACAGGTATGTCCTGAAAGACATCCTGATACTCTGAGACAACTCTAGTCTCTAATAAATCAACACCCTGATCATGTCGCATCACCTCCTCGATATACGCCAGAAATGACTCCGCAAAACGGTTGCCCTGAGAGGTTACCACAATCATCTTGGACCCATCGGACGCCCGCAAATTGACTGTCTTCGCAAAGCAGTCAATACTATTATGGTAGGAAGATAACCAATCCATACTAAGGATGACATCGAACTCGGACATATGCAACACTATCAAATCAACCACGAACTCTGACTCATCTAGACTGATAGTACACCTCTTACAAACGCTCTCCAGAAGTGATATCTCACCTAAAGGGGTGGAAACTGATAAAGGAGTGTCTAATGGCTATGCTACGAGCTGGAGTCTAGACATAAAATCATATGAAATGAAGGAATGCGAAGCTCCCGAATCGAAGAGAATACGGGCGGGAAAAGAATTCACAAGAAACGTTCCCTCCACCACTGCTCTGCTAGCTCCATGATCACGCGATACTACCATATATACCCTGCCCGTGGCTGGAGACTAATCTGCTACTAGTGCTGGAGAATACGATACTATCTACCCCTGAGGAACCTCCTGAACTACACGAATCTGTCCCTCAGTCCTCTGTGTTGATGGCGGTGCCTCAAGTCTCACCTGCTGGCCCTGAACTATGCCCTGCTGTCGCTGCTGCTACTGGTTCGGGCCCTTGCCCTGCTGAGCTCCTACTGGTGCGCTACGGCACTCCGATGCCTTATGTCCAACCTTGCGACAGTTAAAACAAGCTCCCTTAAACTTACGCTGCTGATGCGCTCTCTGATCATGCTGGGGTCCCTTCTTATGAGGACCTTGTTACTGCTGTTGGGATCCAGAAAAGGGCCTCTTGTTCTTCCCCTTATCTCCGGTCTGTCCTGCCTTGGTCTTCCTTTCTTTATCCTTCTGGAACATGGCAGTCTCAATCTCCTAAGAAGTGGTGGCCTCAGCTACCTTCCGAACTGAATAGAACTTCCTCGAGGTGAGGTATCGACGGATGTTAGGGCGGAGCCCTGCTAGGAACATCTGAGCATGTTGCTCTTCCTTCTGCCACATGCCCGTAAAGTGCAGTAACTCCATAAATCTGCTCTCAAAATCTGCTACTGACATATCCCCCTGAGTCAACCGGGACAACTCAAGCTCCTTCCCAGTCCGTGCGGCAGAAGAAATATAATGTCCATCAAAGAAGTAGATGAAGTCCTCCCATGTGAGGGTCATCCGATGCTCTGGAGTGAACTAAAGTCGGTACCATCTCCCGGCATATCCCTTCAGACTGTAGGACGCCAATCTCTACTTCTGGACCGAATCCACATTAAGTATGTCGAGGGTGTTACTCACATCCTCCTTCCACTTGTGGGCTGCAAGAGGGTCTGCTGACCCCTGAAACTCTGGTGCTCTCATCTTCTGATACCTCTCAACCATACAGAGCCAAGCCTTCTTCTATGTGGCTCCGTCTGGGACTGCTGGTGGAATGACTACAGGTG
This sequence comes from Asparagus officinalis, assembly GCF_001876935.1. Lineage (NCBI taxonomy): Eukaryota > Viridiplantae > Streptophyta > Magnoliopsida > Asparagales > Asparagaceae > Asparagus > Asparagus officinalis. The sequence goes on along the minus strand of NC_033795.1, from coordinate 13,215,413 downwards.
CGGTCTCTGGGGGTCTCTCGCTGATAGGGATGGATGGTATCCCCTGCGGCTGATCTGCTAGTGGTGGTGGTGGTGGTATCGGTAGGGCGATATGACTCACATGGGAGCCATAAGATCAATAAGGTACTGGGGAGCCTGCTGCGGCTCGGGTGGTGCCTGTTGTGGCTCGGGTTGAGCTTGCTGTAGCTCGGGTTGAGCTTGCTGTGGTTCAGGTGGAGCCTGCTGTGACTTTGCCTGTCCAGCTCTCCGAGTATGAGGTCTACCACGTCCTGCCATCTCTCTGATCATAAGAAAAACAAGGGTTTATGAGTACAAATAGACATATACACGTACATAGCATATCACAATATGATTTTCACAACAATTTAATATTCACCCAAATACTTTAAGCTTACATAAAATAGTTGTCATAAAAAAAATATCCTTGAATCTTAAGATATACGCATATATCGTCCTCACTCATACTAGGAAATCCTTACGGACTCTATACATGAATCCTAAGGAACTCTATCCTAGCTCCATGACTCGACACAGGATGATCCTAAGGATACTGGAACTAGAGCTCTGATACCAACTGTGACGCCCCTAGGTTCACACAAGGCTACAGTCCAATGTGAAACCAAGAATGTCAAACCTGCCATGCACCACACTGTACAATAACATGTTTTACCATCACAATTACTATCTCTCTAGTAGAGTCAAATAACAGGTGTAGGTACAAAAGTAAGTAAAAGATAATACAAGAGTCAACTGATGAAATAATGGAGATCAAATTAATATTGATGAAATAATGGAGATCAAATTAATATTTCATCATCTAACATACTGAAGTATAAGTCAATGTCTGAAATGAATAACTGAAACTTCTCAACAAGTCTCAAATACAAATGTCTTAATAAAAGGAAATAAGGCACACGACCTTTACAACTTCTATAATAAACTCTCAAAATGTCTACACAAAAGCCTACAGTAGAGCTCAAAAGTAAAATACAACTATAATAGAATAACTGAAGATAGAGTGTCTCGCCATCAACCTGCGACTCTCCGGACTCCTGGCTCGTTACCTGAAAGGGGGAGGGACAACGAGCGTCAAAGCACTAGCGAGCAACATCATAACCAACCCCAAGGAGAAGAGCTCGTTGCTATAGAAAATACAGATATAACATATATATATAATCACAAATCCTATTTAGGTATTTGTAACGTGAGCATAAGTACGTCGAGCGAAATAATCCAAACAAGGAAACCCTCATGTATATACCATGTAGCTCAGATTGTAAATACCTATGTATAAGAGGATTTTAGTATTTAGGAAGTTACAACATGAGCATAGGTACGTCGAGCGAAATAATCCAAACAAGGAAACCCTCATGTATATACCATGTAGTTCAAACCCAAAATCTAATACAAGAACATTAATAAAAGAAGGCAAATCATCTCAGACTTGATTACGGTGTCGTGTCACAACTCATATAAATATCGTGTCCAGCCTATGCAAGTATAGGGTCAACTCAAGGTCTAAACTAATATCCAACACATGGACTAATATGCAAATGTCCAACACAAGGACTGGAATGGATTATAGCCAAACACGAGGACTTCAATGGATTATAGTCCAACACAAGGACTTCAAACTATGCTAATATCGAAGTGATATGCAATAAGGTAAACTTCACAAATTTCACACACGTCTCGGTGTCAAACTATGCTAATATCGAAGTGATATGCAATAAGGTAAACTTCACAAATTTCACACACGTCTCGGTGTGTAAACTAAACTAGTGTCTGCATGACATCTCACATGTAATGATGCAGGTTATACATTAATTTCTAATACCCGTCATTCGAGGTGACTCCTTGTTCATATTTAAGCACGCAGCAATAATAAACATAAACAATTTTAGTTAAACTAAAATAACTCAAACATATTCAAAATGAAGAAGTACAAAAGAAGGAAACTCCTCATCAGTCGACTCATTGGTCGACTCATCAGTCGACTACTAAGTCGACCCATCAGTCGACTAATAAGTCGACCCATCAGTCGACTTATAAGTCGACCAGATAAAACACAAAACTGAAGATTTCTCCATCAGTCGACTCATTGGTCGACTCATCAGTCGACTCATAAGTCGACTCATGAGTCGACTCATTAGTCGACTGAGCAGAAAATCCCCAGTTTTACTACTTTCGACGATTTTCTGCAAACATTGATAAACTAAGGTTCTCTTGTTCATGTTCAGCAATAAATATCCAATTCTAACACATGTATATCAACAGAAACGAAAGATTTACATGTAATATTTTATATTAAAACCCTAAACATATTTATTCATGTTTAAAAGCATATTGAAACCATTAAATCACAATAAAACCCATATTAAAACCCTAAACATATTTATTCATGTTTAAAAGCATATTGAAACCATTAAATCACAATAAAACCCATATTTAAACAAATTCCAAATCTGGATCTATGTTTACAAATTTGTTTGTGAGCTTTTATAAACTGAAAACATTCTATTTTTGCATCATATGCTACAAAGATCCATTTTTATACACAAATAGTGATTTAGGTTCAATAAAACCGAAATAAAACCAAATAAAAGCATACAAACAGTGAGTGTAGGATTAGGTGAGATGTTACTCGCCTCTGAAGTGCTGTAAACTCCTGAATCCAATGAGAGGACGATCCCCTCCGACAGCACCACAAAGATCCCGCTGAAAACTCCTCCGAAACTCCTCCAAAATCACCAAAACAAACTAGGGTTTGAGGGAAGAGAGGGGCTAGGGTTTCTCTGGGATTCTGATGGGTTTTTAGGTTGGTTTCGGGTAAAATAGTATATATATATTATGGTTAAAACCCGAACAAAACCCAACCAAACCCGCAACTAAAAGAAAACCCGAAATCAGCCCGTCAGTCGACTCATAGGTCGACTCATTAGTCGACTCATGAGTCGACTCATCAGTCGACTGAGCAGACACTAAATCCAGATTTCGTGCATGTTTTGATGTACAGCCAAAACCAATGCACGAAACTCTATGAAACCACACTCATACATGACTAACAACTTGTTACCAAGTATCTCTATGACCTCAAGTCATTTATCACAAATAGAATTATTTATACACTAATAATTCACATATACTTCTAACAAAATACGGGGTTCTACATTATGTATATCCAATAAGAATTCATTAATTTATTAATTTACTCTTATTTAATGGATTAGTATTTAAATTTTAAGGGTATTTTTATCTACCAAAATTTTTCTAAACTTATGCTTTTTAAGGGAGTAAGTATGATAAAAGTAAATGCAGTTATGGAGTATAAGGGGGTGTTTGGTTCAATAGTGGACAAGAATAAGATTAGGAATCTGGTTTTTTATGGATTCCTATCAAATCCAAAAAAAAAGGACAAGTTTATGGATTAATGGAATATTTTTTTTCTTTTCTATGTTTGTTTCATAATATGAAAAAAATAGAATTCAACTTTATAGAAACCCTCCAATTCCTATTATTTAGTTTGGCTTAGAATGAGAATAGGATTTTTTTTATAATACAGGTAGGGTAACCTAACCAGCCCAGTCCTCAACAACAGTCTGTCTCAAAAATAAAGGGACAAAAACAGACCAAAATAAAAGGACAAACAGTTAACGACTTAGCTAGGGAATAAGCAACACCATTACCAGTGTGCCTTACTTAAAAAACTTTAGAGCAGCCAGTAATAGTCAGACCAGCGCGAACTTCATCTTCAATAGGAGCCAAGGAAGCAAAATGTGAAGGAGAGTCCACCAAGGAGACAACCTTTAGAGAGTCAATTTCCACCACTGAAATCCTCCAGTTCATACGCCAAACAAAGCAAATGTCTTCTAGGACAGCCAACAACTCCGCATAATCCAAAGACATAGGACCCCTGATCCACATAGAGTAGCAACCAATCATATGTTCATGCATAGTGATCCCTAATAACATCTCCCAAACCAATAATATCTCCTTCCAGAGGAACAATAGCATATGTGTTGAGATTTAGCAAACCAGGAGCAGGAGGATACCAAGCAGATGGCCATTTGGAAGGGGTGACAATGTCATGGGTGAGACCTCTGACTCTATCCCCTTCCTCCACAAAATAGAGAATCCGAGTTACCAAGACCGAGGCCTCTCTAACACCACCATAATGAGAGCGTATATTTCTTTCCCCCCATATAAACCACATGGTTGTGAAAGCCAAAACCAGAGAGTCCCCAGGGCAAACAGAGGTGAGATGGAAAAGGAAATCACTACAAGACGTACCTCGAAAACCATCAATCACTTCCCAAAGATCTAAGGACTCCCACACTAAAGGAGCAAGGGAGCAGACGGTGAAGATATGAAGGGCGATCTTGTTAGACCCTAAAGGGGGGTGATTAGGGTCTTATGCTAATCTAATCCGATTTAAATACCAATTAAAACTAATAAACAAGTTATCCTAGCAAGTATGAAATACAACAATATATATGAGCTAGAATAAGCAATATGAACAATGAAATATATCCTATATGATGAAAATATATATGCAAAGATATATAAACTAACACAAGGGTTAAACAATTTAACTACAAATGTGATAGGGCAAAATGATCAACAAGCAATACACAATGGCGATGAACATGAAAACAAGTGTGTCAATGCAATCACAAACAAAGGATATGTTTACGAGGTTCGGTCCCCACGACCTACGTCCCCGCTCCTCACCTCGAGGAGATACTCCATTATCACAACCCAGTTTAGAAGCCGGAACTTCTACACACTCGGTTTACAAGTTCACCGAAAACTCTCACACAACAAACACTATGCAATCACACTCTACACCCACACAAGTGTTGGACCTAGCCGTGTATCCCTTAAGTGCTCGGTTACAACCTCTCCCTAGGTTCGTCAACCGACGCCACTCCTCTTGGAACGATCCCCGACTCTCACCACACACTCCTCACTCGGTGTACAAGTGTATTACAAAGTGATCTCACAATTAAGCACAAATATAACAAATGATTGTTCTCAAAACAAGGTGAGAACTCAATTAAGCACAACTCTTAGTCACAAACCCACAACCCCAAATTATACTATGAATGTAAATACAATAAGCTCAAAAGGTTGTGTGTGAACAAAGAGATATAAATCAAAACTAAACTCAATGTAGTTCTAGCTTAATAACAATGATAATCAAATATATAAAAAAGCTAGAAATAGAGTTTAGAAAAAGTCCCCAGAAGACAGCTCAGAAAAATAGCCGTTAGTGTCTAACGGATCTATTGGCGGTCGACCGACAGAAAGTTCGGTCGACCGAAAAAGGAATTCGGTCGACCGACGGAAAATCCGGTCGACCGCGAGCAGGTTTGAAAAATGAAGAAACAAACAGAGACTTCGTCGGTCGACCGGTGCGGTCGACCGATGGAGCTTTCGGTCGACCGGACCGGTCGACCGACAGACTCTCTGTCGCCCAGTGATGAAAGATCAAATGATCGGTCGACCGGTGCGGTCGACCGAAATCTGACACATGAAAAACCTGATATGCTGATTTTTAAAAAGCTGTTTAAAAATATCAAATAAATTCCAAAAAATGTAAAACTTTGGGGAATAATTGTAGACATGATAATAAACATGCTACAGTGACTGGTTATCAGAAAGGACTTCCCAAATGTAAAATATTATCATTTTGCAAGGAGATCCAAAACACGAAAATATAAACACATGAGTTTTGACATTTTAGCTAAACCATGTTTTGAAACAATACAAAATGATTTTATAGACTTAATGAATATAGTATTTTATCAAAATACACATATAATACACTAAAACATGATTTCAAGGATCTAAATAAAATTGATATTGATGAAATCATATATATGCATATGAGTATGAAACAAAAATATGTTTTCCAATTGTATTCAATTGTTTCATAGTAAAACTTGAAAACTATTAAACCAAAACATATATGTATATATATATATAACTATATATATACATGGAAACCAATAAATATGTGTGTGTGTGTGTGTGTGTGTGTGTATGATATTGAGCTTAAAGTACCAACACACATAATATAAACTCCTAAACTAAATTACCCAAGCTTTGATCTTGATCTTCATTGAGCTCAACTTGGTACACGTTATATACATGGAAACCAATAAATATGTGTGTGTGTGTGTGTGTGTGTGTGTATGATATTGAGCTTAAAGTACCAACACACATAATATAAACTCCTAAACTAAATTACCCAAGCAATCTTGATCTTCAATAAGCTCTTCTTGGTAATCTTGCGGATGAAGCTTGAACTTGGATCTTCAACTTAAATTTGCATAGCTTCAATCACTATTCCTCCAACCTCCATTTGATATGATCGTTATGGTGCAATCCATCCATCCTCCAAACTCGTTGTTTGTCTATAATAAATAAGAAAACACAAATACTAGACAAACAACATTAGTGGTAAATTGTTTGTTAAACATTATCAAAACAAGAAGGCCAACAATCTCCCCCTTTTTGATGATGACAAACAATTTACAAAAAAATATATATGCATGAAGGAAATGAATATATAATTTATAATTCACATGCATATAAACAAGAAAGAATAGACAAATAACATTAGTGGTAAATTGTTTGTTAAATATCATCAAAACAAGAAGGCCAACAATCTCCCCCTTTTTGATGATAACAAACAATTTACAAAAAGAAATATATGCATGAAGGAAATGAATATATAATTTATAATTCACATTGCATATAAAAAGAAAGAATATACTCACAATATTTCTCCCCCTTTGACAACATCAAAAAGGGGACAAAAGAATTAAGAGAGCGAAAGCTCCCCCTATCAATAAGCATAGGTGAGTATAAAAACAAACATAGAATATGGAATAGCTCCCCCTATCAAAATGCCATATAAAATATATGCAATAAAGATCAAGGCAAAAATAATATGCCAAAAATCACTCACATTCAAGAGATAATGAGAACATATATAAATATATCAAGATGAACATATTGTCTCATATCATAAAAGCCAATGTATAAAATAGATTTGTGAAATCAAAAGAAGAGAAACATGAGAATCGTGTAAAAAGTTTTTAAATAAAAACAAATCAACCAATTGAAATCATAAATCAAAGTTTAAATCATAAAACCAAATCATCATTGATTTTCAAAAATCAAGAGAGGCAACTCTATCTAGCTCTTGAGCTAGTATTAACCCATATGAACATTTTAGCATCCGGTAAACATGATTTGGGAATAAACACCCAATAATCCGGGGATTATATAAATACAAACCTCTCATTAAAACAAAATTAATAATCATGAAAATAAAAGAATTTGATACAAGAAAGATTGTTTTCATAACCAAAAGATCTTAAAACATAATTTTCAAAACCAAGAAAAAGAAAGATAAAAACATTAAAATTCTTGATTTAAAAAATCAAATTTGTTTTGGTACCCAAGAACTCTTGGTACCAAAAGATTTAGGGACATGACCCCTATCATTTAAGCTCAAAGCCCTCCGATTGCAATTTGTGCAATGAAAGAGATCCATTTGTTTTTGTGGACCATTAGCTCGTGCACGGGAATCATTTGCAAATAAGGATTTTCTTTTAAAATTATTTTGCAAATGAGAAACATTTTGAAATAATGTTGGTCTACTTAAAATATTTTGTGATTTAGAAACTTTTCGCAAATCAAAACAAAACTTAGCTAAGTGACCAACTCTACCACAAAAATCACAATGATACACTGAAACTCTCTTTAAATCAAAACAAAATTTGGCCAAATGACCAAATCTACCACAATGATCACATCTATACACATGAGCATGCTTATGATGAGCAATGGGTGCATGTGTGTGTACATGTGATGAAGAAACTTGATGAGATGCACAAGAAGGATTAATATTCTTATGTTTTTGTGCATCATAGCAAAATTTAGCTAAATGGCCTTTACGACCACAAATGGAGCACTTGTAAACTTTGCTATACAAGTGTGCATAGTATGTGGGTGATTTTGTAGCACTAGATTTAGCACACTTGTCCATAAGTTTCTTATGGTTATCTGAGTGGATGATTTTGACTTAGTCTTGGCACACATGTCCATAAGCCTCTTATGATTATTAATGCATATTTTCAAAGTTGAATCTAAAGATGAAATACTATTTTTCATAAGATTCAAATCTTCATTTTTAGGCACATATGCATTTTTAGAAGTAGAACATAAATAGTTATTTATAAAAGAAGCTGTATCATTCTTTATGTTCTCTACTTCTAACATGGCATCAATCTTAGCATGAGATAAGCTAGCAATAGATGAGACCAAATTTTCATTTTTCCAAATTTAATAAGTCATTGCTTTCTTTAAGCATAGTATTTTCATTTTCAATGACATCAAATTTGGACACTAGCTTCTCATGATCGGATTTTAAAACATCATGCTTGCTTTTTAAATCATTAAAATCATTTTGCAATTTGTTAAAGGCATGCAATAATTTTTCACTAGCACAAGCAAGTTCATCACTAGATAAATCATTATCGGGTTCGAACTTGCAAACCTCACTAGGGCTATCGCCTAGTGGCCGTGTGCATGAAGCTCCTTTAGAACTTGAAGCGGGATCCTCCAAAGCTTGTCGGATCGCCTCCAAGTCTCCTTGATGTGCTTCTATAAATTTAGACATAGATGAATTAAAAGCATTTAGCAAATATTCTAACAAGATATTATTCATTGTAAACATACGATGATCATTCTTATTCCACTTGGATTTCTCCAAAGTGGGCACAATATAAACATCATCTATAATTTCCCATAAATCAAAGTGTTTAGATTGAACAAAAAGTTTAAATCTAACACACCATTGGGCATAGGGAAAATTATCTAATCTAGGAGCAATATTGATGGCATAACCTAAACCATGCATATCCATAATATAAAAGGCAAGCAAGATACAATTAAAGCTCAAAAATAGATTAGCACAAAATAAGATAACTTGGATCTTTAACTCAAGACGGTTAGTCCTTAAATCAAAGAGCACCAAGCTCTGATACCAATTGTTAGACCCTAGAGGGGGGTGATTAGGGTCTTATGCTAATCTAATCCGATTTAAATGCCAATTAAAACTAATAAACAAGTTATCCTAGCAAGTATGAAATACAACAATATATATGAGCTAGGATAAGCAATATGAACAATGAAATATATCATATATGATGAAAATATATATGCAAAGATATATAAACTAACACAAGGGTTAAACAATTTAACTACAAATGTGATAGGGAAAAATGATCAACAAGCAATACACAATTACGATGAACATGAAAACAAGTGCGCCAATGCAATCACAAACAAAGGATATGTTTACGAGGTTCGGTCCCCACGACCTACGTCCCCGCTCCTCACCTCGAGGAGATACTTCACTATCACAACCCGGTTTGGAAGCCGGAACTTCTACACACTCGGTTTACAAGTTCACCGAAAACTCTCACACAACAAACACTATGCAATCATACTCTACACCCACACAAGTGTTGGACCTAGCCGTGTATCCCTCAAGTGCTCGGTTACAACATCTCCCTAGGTTCGTCAACCGACGCCACTCCTCTTGGAATGATCCCCGACTCTCACCACACACTTCTCACTCGGTGTACAAGTGTATTACAAAGTGATCTCACAATTAATCACAAATACAATAAGTGATTGTTCTCTACTATGGATGAGAACACAATAAAAGCACAACTCAAAGTTACAATCTCTCACCACCCAACTATACTATGTATGTAAATACTATATAAGCTCAATGTGGGTGTGTGTGTAACAATGAGTAAATAAGATCAAATCAACTAAACTCAAGTATGAAATCTAGCTTAAGAACAATGATAATCAATCAAGTATATAAATGTAAAGCTAGAGTTTGAGTTTAGAAAACTTCTCAATTTGATAACAAGAGATGGAGGGATGATAGTTGGAAGCTCAAACTTCAATAGATAATCTCCTCAAGCTCTTGTGGAATTTGATTCACCAAAACAAACTCTCAATTTGCTTCAAAAACACGAAGAAGTAGTTCTGGACCATCGTCGGTCGACCGGTGCGGTCGACCGATGGAGCTTTCGGTCGACCAGACCGGTCGACCGACAGACTCTCTGTCGCCCAGTGATGAAAGATCAAATGATCGGTCGACCGGTACGGTCGACCGAAATCTGACACATGAAAAACCTGATATGCTGATTTTTAAAAAGATGTTTAAAAATATCAAATAAATTTCAAAAAAATATAAAACTTTGGGGAATGATTGTAGACATGATACTAAACATGCTACAGTGACTGGTTATCAGAAAGGACTTCCCAAATGTAAAATATTATCATTTTGCAAGGAGGTCCAAAACACGAAAATATAAACACATGAGTTTTGACATTTTAGCTAAACCATGTTTTGAAACAATACAAAATAATTTTATAGACTTAATAGAAGATGTAAACTATTGTTATGAAGTCTATAAATAATGAATATAGTATTTTATCAAAATACATATATAATACACTAAAACATGATTTCATGGAACTAAATAAAATTGATATTGATAAAATCATATAAATGTATTAAGTATGAAACAAAAATATGTTTTCCAATTGTATTCAATTGTTTCATAGTAAAACTTGAAAACTATCAAACCAAAACATATATGTATATATATAACTATATATATACATGGAAACCAATAAATGTGTGTGTGTGTATGATATTGAGCTTAAAGTACCAACACACATAATATAAACTCCTAAACTAAATTACCCAAGCAATCTTGATCTTCAATAAGCTCTTCTTGGTAATCTTGCGGATGAAGCTTGAACTTGGATCTTCAACTTGAATTTGCATAGCTTCAACCACTATTCCACCAACCTCCATTTGATATGATCGTTATGGTGCAATCCATCCATCCTCCAACCACGTTGTTTGTATATAATAAATAAGAAAACACAAATACTAGACAAACAACATTAGTGGTAAATTGTTTGTTAAACATCATCAAAACAAGAAGGCCAACAGATCTCAAAGGCAGCAGAGTAAAGGCGGCAACTAGGGGGCACAGAGATCCCCCTACAAGATAAACCAGTTGAGGTGGGGAGAACATCATAGAACAAACGCCAAAGGATCACTCTAATCTTCAGTGGGATCTCCGCATGCTAGATTAAGGACTACCACTTCATTACCCTAGAATCCAAGGTGGAAGCATTATCAAGCATAGTGTGGCGAAGAAGTCGGTATTCACTCTTGACTCTGTAGCACCCCCTCTCCTTATAATGCCAAATGAGTCTATCAGAGATAGGAGAAGGTGGCAGTGGGATAAATAAAATGTCCTCCCGATCTACCTACCTATCACGCCCCGCTTCCCAAAATACCCGGGAATCGGAACGTGAACAAGCCCGCGACGTATTAGATTGAGAAGAAATATACACTATTATTTTTTCTTTTCTTTTCTTCTCAATCCAATACGCTAAGCGTCTGGAAATAAATACAATACGAAGTCACAGGTCCCCGATCACAATCAGCAAGAATATAATAGATAAACTCAGAATAAAAATATCATATCACAAATGGGATAACATCTGAGACATAATATTCGGGTCAACATTCCCTTATACAAAACTGAACAAATAAATACTGAAGAGATACAAAAATACATCGATCAATGAAAAAAGAAAGAACTATAAAAATAAACTGGAACCATCAAAGAATAAGCTTCGACTCCTTCTTCTGCTCCGTCTACAAGACACTCCTGCTGAGAATCCTCTGGCTCCTGCTAACGTACACCAGAGAAAATAGGTGTATGTCAGCGTGTATGGCACACGGCAAGACCTCATAAAAGAAAATAGAACAAACGAAAACCAAAGCAAAGATCGATACGATAATAGAATGACAAAAGGACGTGCGACTGAAAATTTAACAAAATCAATCAAGTAACGAGTCGATCATGTAGCAAGCGATCAGAATAATCATCCAAGTATCAATGTCATATAACTAGATGGAATTAATACTTAAAAATCTACATCTCGAGACGTAATACGTCGAGCAAAATAATCCAAACAAGGAAACCCTCATGTATATATCATATGTCTCGAATTGTAAATAATTAAATATTAATCCCGATCTATATATGAAAAGAAACACAACTAGTCTATATCTCACAAGAACTCACACTTAGCCAAGAAACAAGTCATGTAACTGACCATCCTATAACAGGTCACTGGTTCACATCTCACACAGAGTCAAAGTTCACATTATCGGATATCTAGTTAACAACCACATCTTACTAGTACATCAGACCCGCCCCAGTGCGAAACAATTCACTGGTGCGTGCCTGGAAATAATCAATAATCACAATATCACCGTTCCTCAGACCCACCCCAGTACAAAACGATTCATTAGTGCGAGTCTGAAAATAAACAATACACATACGATCACAGCTCCTCAGACCCATCCCAGTGCGAAACGATTTACTGGTGCGAGCCTGGAAATAAACAATAACATATCCGATAACATGAACCCAGACCTTCTCATCCCAACTCTTCTTGTTTTCTAAGTCAACAGTACACGGTATCATGGTCTTGTACACGACACGCTAGGCAACTAAGGACATGAACTACTAACGGTTCTCAACAAAATAAGAAATAATAAATAAATACAACTAATCTTATGCAAATCATATGATGAACATGACTATATAAGCTAGCGATGAAATCAGGTGTGCATATATGACATGAGTGAGTATAAATAACAGTGTCAACATCTCGGTGTTAATGTACATGAAACGTCAGGTTCTTCAACTATCAATCACACGGACATAATACAAAAATAATCTTTTTCCAAAATAACTTATTTAAAAATATTTATCATTATAAAATAATTTCGTTCCACAACATAAATTCTAAAAAATTATAAATAATCTAAAATAATTATGTTACCCAAATAAATTCTTTAATTTATTATATTTGTCCTCAAAATACTATTCATCACATAACTACTATCCATTCAATATTATTCATTCAACCCACGCAAATAATTATACTACAAACTAATCTACATATATAATATATAATTATTGAAACGACAATGAGAAGCGGGATCTTATCTCGGGTTCGTCGAACAAGTCGACGTCGGCGGCGCGAGTCGGATCGAACGCGATGGGCACGGTAGCGAACTCGGGGCTGCTGGATGGCGGGATCTCGAACGACGCAGCGCGTCGGGCTCTGAACGGCGAGCGGTGAGGTAGGCTGGGCGGCGAACAGGATCTCAGGTGGCGGCTCGGGGCGTGTGGATCTGGTGGGGTTCAACCACGAGAGGAGCTTGGTGGCTGAGTTCAAGGGCTGGTCGGAGGAGCGGTGTGGGAGGGAGGCTGAGGCGTGATGCTGAGCGGCGGTGGTGAGGAGTTACGACAACGACGAGCAGGTAGAGCTTGGGCGTGGGAGATGGTGATGGAGGAGGTTGGCACGGGGTTTGCAGGTTGGGTGGCGGTGGTTGAGGAGGGGACGACGCGGCGGCGAGGTCAGAGATGGGAAGCGCGAGGACAAGGAGGTGGACGTGGGGAGGTCGTGGTGTCGCGCGTCAGAAGAGGGTCGCGGGAGAAGCGGTGGGAGAAAGAGAGAGGAGAGAGAGAGAGACAGGCGGCTGATATGAACAGTAAAGAAAAATGAAAAATTAAAGTATATATATATATATATATATATATATATATATATATATAATTATATATATATATATATATATATATATAGGGTATATTAGGGTTAGGGTTAATGATTAAAATAATTAAAATAAATAATTTTGGGCACTTAAAAATTAAACTAATTATATAATAATTATCTACAATTAAAAACGTACATATTGTACTAATACAACAGTTGATACGAAATAGTTGAAATATACCTATATTGTACAATTAAACGAGAATAATTAATAAATAAAATATATTTACTTATATTTAAAATCAAACAATTATGGGATAATTATATACACAGTAAAACGTACAAGTTATACTAACACGACAGATAATATGTAACAGTAGAAATAATATAACAAATTATACAAATAATATATAATTAATAATACAACATATTATACAAAAATATACGTAATAATAAAAATAATACAATGTATTATTCAAAATGACATGTAATAATACCGATAACACAACAAATTAATTCCAGAAATTTTTACCGCACAAAATTAATTTACAAGTATTAATATCATTTAAATAAGTATAAAATCATATTTTTAAATCATAGAAAATCAAAAAAATGCAAATACTCTTTTTAAAAAAATAATAATTAAATATTTAAAATACCAGAAAAATTATTATAACTAGTATCAAAATTCATGGTCCTTACACTACCAAAAGGAGGTAGCAATCAGCTCACGATTCCAAGTACCCGAAGTAGAGATCAGCTCAGCCATCTTTCTGGAAGGGTCAATCGGAGAAGTGATTGGCCTGAAAGAAAATAGCCTTGGGGATCTATAGGTCAGCATTGATAGAGACACTCTGACCATCACCTATCCTCCATCTCAAACCTCGAGCTAGGAGCTCTCTCCCCCAGATAATGCTCCACCATAAATAAGAGTAGCTAGGGTCAACACCAGCTGAAAGGAAGTCTGAGTCCCTAAAATACTTCCCCTTCAGAAACTTACTAGCTAGAGAAGAAGGGTCATGAATGATTCTCTATGTCTGCTTAGCCACCAATGCCTGATTAAATATCTGTAGATCTTTAAAGCCTAGACCACCCTCTGACTTTGCACGACACACCTTCTACTACCTAACCCAGTGAATCTTTCTCTCACCAGAAGTTGATCCCCACCAGAATCTCATAATGATAGACTCAATCTTCCTGCACGAAAAAATGGGAATGCGAAAGATACGCATCATATAGCATGGGATCGCCTACAAAACAGCTTTTACCATAACCTCTCACCCCCCAGCTAAGAAAAGAGCCCTCCTCCAAGCTTGGACTCTTTGCCAAACCGAGTCTCTGATTAAAGCAAAAGTCTGACGATAGTTTCTTCTAACCACCAAAGGGAGACCTAAGTAACGATCATGTGACTAGGCCCTATCAAGCCTCAAGACAGAGAAAATAGAGGCCCTAGTATCCTCATCTACACAGGGGCTAAAGGTGATGGCAGACTTCTAAAAGTTAATTTTCTGACCGGTTACAGCCTCATATAGTAGCAGAGTACTCTGGACAGCCTGTGCAGTGGCCTGAGAAGCCTGGATAAAAACCAAAGAGCCATCTACAAAGAATAAGTGAGAAATCCTTGACCCCAACCGGAAACAAGATAATCCTATGATGCACCTGTTCTCCTCCTGTCTGGTGATCAGTACCGAGAAAGCTTCCATGCAGAAAAGAAACAAATATGGAGATAGTGGGCATCCTTGTTGCAGACCACGAGTAGGAGTAACCTGACCCACAATCTGCCCATTGAGGCAAAAAGAGAGTGAGGAAGTAGAGATACAGTCCAAGATGAGATGCCTCCAATAATCTAGAAATCCCATGACCTGAAAGACCTTGTCAATAAACCCCTATTCCACTCTATCATATGCCTTACTCATATCCAATTTCAGTATCATATGGCCAGACTGACCCCATCTCCTTTTTTACAATGTGTGGAGAAGTTCAAAAGCAACAATGACATTGTCCTAAATTGATCTCCCTAGGAAAAAGGCACTCTGAAAGCATCCGATCAATCTACCAAGAACTCGCTTCAACCTATTAGCAATGGTTCTCGTGATAATCTTGTAGACCATATTACATAGACTAATGGGTCTAAAATCTTCCACAGTCTCAGGTGAATCTTTTTTGGGGATGAGAACCATATTGGTTTTATTCCAAGACCTGATAGACGATCCCCTATTTAGAATCTTCAAACATGCAGCCGAAATATCTGGGACAATAACATACCACTAGGACTGAAAAAAGGATGCATGGAAACCATATGGGCCGGGTGCCTTAGAAGGACCCATAGATCGAAGAGCACCCTATACCTCATCACCTGTAAAAGGCTCAGAAATGATTCGAAGGTCATCCACTGAAAGCTTAGAAGAGATAGCACCACCAACCTCAGCCAAAACGTCCTCTAAAGGAGTGGAAGAAGAAAATAGTTCTGAGAAATACTCCTCAATAAGCGTTGCAATTCCCACCTGATCCTTCACCCAAGTGCCATTAGGATGATGTAGACAGCTAATGAAGTTCTTCCTCCTCCTAGTGGAAGCTCTAATATGGAAGAATTTGGTGTTACAGTCCCCGTCTCGGAGCCAATCAACCCTAGCTCGTTGTCGCCAGAAGCTCTCTTTCCTATATTCAAGAACCTCCCTCTCATTCTCAAGTCTTCGGATCTCAGCCATACGATCCCCCCACATCAAGAGAAGAGTAGAGAGACTAGAGCTTTCATTGAATAACTGATAATCTGTGCCTACATCTACCAAAATGCTCTTTGTTCTAACTACTAAGATTTGTTGTACAAGACCCTAGCTTCTGACAAACTGATTCACATAGACCCTATTGTGTGGAGATCCTAGGCCAGACTCTGCTAATAACATCACTCAAATCATCCTCTTTGAGTCAGAAGGCTTCAAAGCGGAAGGGATGACCATGTCTAACTGGAAGGGGACGAGGAACAGCAAAATATAACATAATAGGACGATGGTCAGAAATAGAGAAATCCAAGTGGTGTACCTCAGAAGTGGGAAATATGTCACGCCAGCCAGAGTCAGGTACCATCCTGTCTAAGTGCTCCTGGATATGAGATGTACCAGTCTGATGATTATTCCAAGTGAAGGTATGCCTGCAATACCCTAAATCAAGTAGCTCACGATATAGCAGAACATTCTGGAAATTTAGCATTCTCGAAACATGCACATGTCTACCACCCAGCTTCTCCTCTGGGCTCGTGATGGCATTAAAGTCATCTCCATATAACCATGGTCAGAGAAAAGACCCATCATCTGTCTCAACAGATCCCAGGACTAATACCGTAAGTGTTTCTGAGGATGGCCATAAAACCCGGTGAATCACCAGTTCCTTCCGCTGAGTCAACAACTGATGTGTTAATATGCCCCAAAGAAAAAGAATGAATAGTCACATCAATTTTGTCGCCCTATAGTAACATGAGTCCACCACTTCTACTTCTACTATCCACCACAAAGCAATTCTGGAAACCCAACTGAGATCTCAATATCTGTGCCCACCTACCAGAAAATCTAGTCTCCGGAAGAAAGACTAGACTTGGGGAATGAGTCTGCATCAATCTGCGAAAAGTAGTCAATGTTTCAGGGTTCCTCAGTCCCTGAATGTTCCAACAAAAGTAACTCATGGCTCCTGGTGCCCCTGGCCACCAGGGTGCGCCTCAACAAGAGTAGAATCTGAACTGGAAACCACTAATCGTGCCCTCTTCTCATGTACATCCGGAGGATCCTTCAGAGAATCTTTCCTGTATTTGTCTCATTTCTCTTTCTGTTTGGAGACCTGCTGCCCAGACCCTCTAGTAAGCCTCTTCCAGGTCGATATAGCCCGCTTTCCAGAGGTGGATGTGGAAACTATAACATCATGCAAATCAGAGCCAACGTCGGTATCCATGGGCAAGGGTACAGGAGGGGTTTCACACCTCACCGTGACTAGAATGATCTGTAGTGGAGCACTACTACGTGAATCATCATCCTAAGTATCATCTGAGACCATCCGAGATGGTGGTTGTTTTTTCCCCTCACAATTTGCTTCAGTTGCTCCAGAAGACCGAGTCTCAAAGGCCTTAAAAGATGGAGGGGTTCTTTGAGCCAAGAACCATATCTGCTTTTGGATGTGATAAAAAACTATCGACTTGTACACTTCGTTTTTCACACTCAGCAGCTTTGTGGCTAATAATGCCACATGAAAAGCAAAATTCAGGAAGTCTCTCATAGGTGAGGAAGAGCTTCTCAATCTCCCCGATCTCTTCAAAACAAACACGTATGCCTCTTTTTAGAGGCTTAGTAATATCCACGAGAATTCTCAGCCGTATCTTGTTATCCCGCAAATCAATCCCTTTAAGTTCTCCTATAAGCGAGCCATAGTCTCTGGCGCACCTCTCGTTCATCGCAGCCAGTGGTATATTCTTGACGTTTACCCAAAATAAAGTTGAAGAGAAATCCAGAGAAGTTGGGGCACCGACCCCACGAGGAACAATCAAATTGAGCAAGTTCCTTTCAAAGCACCATGGCCCACCATCAAGAACTTTCTCCCTATCTACATCGAAACCGAATCTGAAAAGGAAAGTATTCTTTTAACTGTAATGTTCCACCTGGAAGGGGGCATCTACAATCTATACCTTCCTAAGGACACACTTAAGACCATCTCTATTAGCAATCTTCCTACCAAAAACCTTCCCCAAGAGACAGTTGTTAAGGGAAGGCGAATCTGTCCGGTCCTTAGTTGACAGAAAAACAGGGCCATCTTCGTCATCTAAGCTACATTTGGCACAAAGCTCAGCCAACTCATCATCATCAATTCTCGCCAGTTCCAAATTGATTTGCAGCCGAGAGGCTGATTGAAACGGTGATGACGTTAATATGAGACTGATAGACGGTCTTAAAATGACGATGCTGTTAATTTGAGTTTGAGAGACAGCTTAAACAGAGATACCGTTAATTAGAGACCGAAGGGCGGCCCTGAAACGGTGATGCCATTACTTGAATATGAAATGATGATGACGTTAATTAAATATAAAATGGTGATACCGTTAATTAAATATGAAACAGTGATGCTGCTAATTAATTATGAAACAACGATGTCATTCGTGTGAGCCGAGAGACAGCTACCTCAGAGGCCGAGATTTGGGAAACCCCAAAGACTACCATGAGAGTTGGGGACGAGACTCAGATCTCGCTAAATAATTTGTCACAAAACTATCGAAATGAGACAGGAAGCGTCATGCATCACAAAGATTGTAGAAATCGACTAGAGAAAAAAATAAAAAGCGACGGTCATGCCGATAGAGATCCGTCATGAGGGAGGGGAGAGAAGCGTTACGCACTTCCAGAGAGGAAAAGGAACGGATTGAGATCTAGGATTTTCAAAATCTTATAGAAGGGACGGCTACAAGAGAGAGAGCCGACTGAAAACTAGAGTTTTCAAAACCCTAGAGAGGGCGGCTATGAGAGAGAGCTGACTTTTTCACAACACTGCCACTATGACGAAGAAATATTGAAGGTCACTCAACAGCTTAGATTAATGAGAATAGGATTTGGTATAATGATCATGAATTTTAGATACTAGTTAAAAATAAATTTTCTAGTTTTTTAATGTTAAATTATTATTTTAAAAGAGTATTTATGTTTTCTTAATTTTTTAGAATATTATATGATTTAAAAATCTAATTTTATATTTATTTAATAATTTTGATAATTATAAATTAACTTGATGCAGTGAAAACTTTTAAATTAATATTTGTTATTGTTATTGTTATTATTACGTATTAATTGTAAATATTTTTCCTAATTATTCTTTTTTCCTTAATTTTTTCTTAATTATGTTTTAATTATAAACCCTAACCCTAAATATATATAACCCCCTCCCCCCCTTCTCCTTTTCTCTCTCTCTCTCTCTCTCTGCCTTCTCTCCTCTTCCGCAGCCACTACGCACCGACGCCCCACTTCTCTCCACTCAGAATCTGTTTCTCCCTCATCGCGAACACCTCACTCGTTTGACCTCCTCCACTTCACCGCCTGCCCCTTTAGCCCACTCCTCTCGCTCGCTCTCTTTTCGAGCCACAGCCACCACCTCGCCTCCCCCTATGCTGCCGGAGCCTCGTAGCCCAAACCACAGTCAATCCCCATACCTTCTTCTCATCCAAGACGCTAAGATCCGCCCTTTTTTGTGCTACCATGGCAGGCTATCGCCTCTCAGCTCCCCTCCCCTACTTCCGCTGACCAACCTCCTCCCGCTCTAATGCCCAACCGCACAGTCGCCTGCCTCTCCTCTCTCTGTCTCTCTCTCTCTCTTTTCTCTCGTGGCCACACACTACCCCCTCCTTCTCTCTCTTCCTCTATCTCTCACGTTCTTCAATCGACCCTACCTCCAGATCTGCACCGCATCCTCCTCTCCTCCAAAAGCTACTCCTCGTTGTCCCATCGCCATCATAGCTTCACGTCCGACCCCTCAGTTCAGATCCACATGCCGACAGTCCATGCCAGTACCCCAACACCGACGCTCGTCGCCGCCTCAATCGCGGACTTGCACGTCAACATCAATTCGTTCGACAGAAACTCATAGGCAAGATCCCGATTCTCGTTTAGTTTCGCTTCAATTTTTATATTTGTCGTGAAATAAGTACGTGTGAATTTACATTTTTATTATTATTTTATTAGAATTTTAGATCTGTTATGAATTACATGCATAGATTAGACTGTGAGATGTTATTACATGTGTGGGATTTTTTTGATGAATGACTGTATGGGAATTTGTTACTTTATCACTTAGTTATTATCCAATAGGAGAGACTATACATGAAGATGACTCATGTTAAAAGTATGATTTATAAGCATGCTTCAAAGCATGGATATACTCACTCGACATCGATATCCTGATGTGAGAAGTTCTGAGTTCCCATGATATCGATATCGTGGTATGAGGTTTCCTTGACTATTACTATTATAGCATTGACTAGATAATGCACTCTTGATCGGACATGTTATGGGTCATGGTTATTTTTATAGTTTTACAGAAGTCGTTTCATGGTAACTCCGTAACTAGTGCATAATATTTCATGTACGGACACTTAAATTAAACTGGCAAATATGAGGTTTATAAAGGGGAATTCAAAGAAGAATTAAACATGTATATAAACGGGCACATGTGCTTTCCTGATATCATGAGTTATATATATACATGGGTCAAAGGGTCGATACTTGACTTGAAGGCGTGGCTCCCGGACAGGCTTACGTGGACCCAATTATATATATAAAAATATTCTTCTCTAATTCAAATAACAAGTAAAATAAGAATAATATGATTATGTGTCCTATGGTAGGCTTTGTTTGATATTTACAATTAGAATTTTCTTTATTATCACCTTATATAGGTTATCACTGTGGATGATTATGGATTCTGGTGAGATGTGGACTAGTTATATTTCTTTCATATATAGATCGGGATTAATATTTAACTATCTACAATTTGAGATATAAGGTATATACATAAGGGTTTTCTTGTTTAGATTATTTCGCTCGACGTACTATTTCTCGTGTTGTAGATTTTTAAGTATTAATTCCATCTAGTTGTATGACCTTATTACTCGGATGTTTATGGATTCTTCTGATTGTTATACTCTAGTAGTGCATTGCATCTTGATTGTTAGATTTTCAGTTGCACATTTCTATTGTCATTACTATTGTTGCGTCTATTATTGCATTGGTCGTTCGACCGTTTCTATTCTTCATTTTGGGATCTTGTCGTGTGCCATGCACGCTGACATACTCTTATTTATCTCGAGTGTATGTTAGATTTAGAGGACAAACAACTTTAGTTTGGAGTCGAACAGGAAC
Source organism: Asparagus officinalis (assembly GCF_001876935.1). NCBI lineage: Eukaryota > Viridiplantae > Streptophyta > Magnoliopsida > Asparagales > Asparagaceae > Asparagus > Asparagus officinalis. The sequence goes on along the minus strand of NC_033795.1, from coordinate 13,193,835 downwards.
CAGAGGATTCTCAACAGAAGTGTTATGCAGACCGAGCAGAAGACGTCGAAGCTTAGCTAGTGAATCTCAGTTGACCCAAACTTGGTGTCTCGGATGATATTCCATGTGTGATATGATTTCTTCTATTCTGAGTTATTTATTATATTCATGCTAATTATGATCGGGGATCTGTGACTTCGCATTGTATATTACTTAACGCTTAGCGTATTAGGTTGAGAAGAAATTATCTTTTATTTATTCTCTTCAATCTAATATATCCTGGGCTTGTCCACGTTTCGTTTCCTTGGTATTTTGGGAAGCGAGGTGTGACAGGTTTTTTTTTTGGTAGCCTATACAGGTCACGGTCCCAAGTTCTTACCAATGAGAATATAATGGATAATTTAGACGCATATCATATTTCATCCGTAAGACTATAGTTAGCCATTATCCTCTCATCTCGATGAATTACGTCTTAGTCCCTACCTTATCACTTTTCGACTCTGGAACTTTTCACTATTTCTTATCTCATCACTTCCCAACTACACTCTCTTTTTATAACTTTTATTTCCTCGTACCACTCATTATTTTATGTATTATTATTTTTACAACTATGTTTTCCTTGGTTTGACTTATATATCGTTTAATTGTATTGATTTCTATATTATTTATTATAGTAATTTATGTATCACACACAGTGTTATATTGTATGCTTTTCATTGAAAATATATAAGTAACATAGTCTAAGGAAAATCATTACTTATACATTTTTAATTGTTCAAATCATGTTCTTTAAGTGTTTCGCATTACTCTAAATTTCATATATACATCAAATAATGTATCTGACAAGAATGTGGAGCAACTTTGTGGACTTATCATCCTATTGACGAGGATTGATAAGTGGGTTGTCAGAGGTATGATGTTAACGTGACAAGATTATGTTGCGATGGGAGCAACTTTGTGGACTTATCATCCTATTGATGAGGATTGATAAGTGGGTTTTGTCAGAGGTTTAGTGTTAACGTGACAGGATTGTGAGGGCTTATCATCCTATTGAAGAGGATTGATAAGTTGATTGTCAGAGGTGTGATGGATTGTGTTGCGATCGGAGCAACTTTGTGGACTTATCATCCTATTGAAGAGGATTGATAAGTGGGTTGTCAGAGGTGTGATATTAACGTGACAAGAATGTGTTGCGATCAGAGCAACTTTGTGGATTTATCATCCTATTGATGAGGATTGATAAGTGGGTTTTGTCAGAGGTTTAGTGTTAACGTGACAGGATTGTGTTGCGATGGGAGCAACTTTGTGGACTTATCATCCTATTAAAGAGGATTGATAAGTGAATTATCAGAGGTTTGATATTAACATGACGGGAATTTGTGTTGCGACTGGAGCAACTTTATGGACTTATTATCCTATTGAAGAGGATTGATAAGTAAATTGTCAGAGGTTTGATATTAACATGATGGGAATTTGTTGCGATCGGAGCAACTTTGTGGACTTATCATCCTATTGATGAGGATTGATAAGTGGATTGTCAGAGGTATGATGTTAACGTGATGAGAATTTGTTGCGATCGGAGCAACTTTGTGGACTTATCATGCCATTGAAGAGGATTGATAAGGTGATTGTCAGAGGTTTCAAGTAATTGTACTTGTGAGCTTGGGCAGCAAGGATTTACGGATTGAGCGTCTCGCTGGGGAAACTTGCTAAATGAGTTTATCATCAAAGCGATGAACTTTTGAATAGCTAAGATTTTAAAGACTTAGTATCTTGCTGGGCGAAGTAGCGATTTTGAGCATTTTGAGGACGCAAGTCTCCTATTGAATGAGGAGTCTGATAATGTGAAAGATTTGTTACTCTTAATCCTGTGGATTCCAAGTAACCAACCCCCAGTCTTGATTAAAACTTAGCAGGGGAATAAAAAGAGATAGACAAGGCACATCACCTAGTGGGGCACTATCCATGAAGTCGGAATAGAGGCGTGTATTGTTAACGTGACAAATTAGGAGTGATGCAAGCTGCATTCATATTCTGTGAGCGTGATGATCGTCAGAAGTATAATATTAACTTGACGATGTAAAAGATTCATTACTCTTAATCCAGTGGATTCCAAGTAACCAACCCCCGGTCTTGATTAAGACTTAGCAGGGGAATAAAAAGAGATAGACAAGGCACATCACCTAGTGGGGCACTATCCATGAAGTCGGAATAGAGGCACATCACCTGGTAGGCCATTATCTGATAAGTTTGACTATCAGAGGTAACTATGATAGTTTTGTGAACCTGTCATCCTATTAAAG
>NC_033795.1:13191012-13191347 GCF_001876935.1 Asparagus officinalis | reverse complement strand
TTTGGAGGAAGGTAGACTATCAGAGGTGATCATTAACGTGATAGTTTTAGTGGACCCGCCATCCTATTGAAGAGGATTAGCAAGTTGATGGACTATCAGAGGTAAATGTTAACGTGATAGGTTTGGTAGATTTTGTGGTTGACAGAGGTATTCTATTAAACATAACAACTCAGAAAATTTAATGGACTATCAGAGGTAATCATTAACGTGATGATTTTGGTAGACCCGCCATCCTATTGAAGAGGATCGGTGGGGGAATTTAGAAGAAATGGACTATCAGAGGTAATCATTAACGTGATAGTTTTGGTGGACCTACCATCCTATTAAAGAAGATT
>NC_033795.1:13161445-13183700 GCF_001876935.1 Asparagus officinalis | reverse complement strand
AAAGGAGTAGGCCATTATCTAATGAGTTTGACTATCAGAGGTAATTGTTAACGTGATAGTTGTTGGACCTGTCATCCTATTGATGAGGAGGATTAGCTTCAGTGGCCGTAGTGGTATCTTCTTCTGACTGAGAAGATTGGGCTTGGTCCGATTGCTCAGGAGAAGATTGGGCTTGGTCCGATTGCTCAGGAGAATCCTGCCTACTTTGTTCTTCAGCTTTGATCCTGGCAATAATCTTTTGAGCCTGTTCGCCTTGAGAGATTAGTTGTCTCCAAGAACGGCATTCTGCAACTCCTATTCGGGCTAGGAGGTCGGTTTGCAAGTTGTGTCGACAGGTCTCTACCAGTGTGGACTATGTCATTCCCGACGAACATCGCAGAGCCATGTTTCGAAACCTCTTGACGAAGGCTTTGACGGACTCCCTCTTCTTCTGCTTAGTGGCGAGAAGAGTATGGATGGAGACTTCAGTATCCTCTTCAAAGAATCTTGACAGGAAGAGTCTCTCTAGATCTGCCCACTTTTGGATACATCCGGCAGGCAGTTTTCTGAACCATCCAAAGGCAACTCCCTTGAGGGTGCCAATGAATAATCGAGCCAGTATGGCGTCGTTTGATATCACATTCCCAGTCTGTGACTTGAAATGATAGATATGTTGGTTCGGTGATCCCGTGCCGTCAAAAGTTTGTAGCGTCGGGACTTCGAATTTTGGAGGATAAGGGGCTGCATCCCATTCGGCAGGATAGGGTCTGACAACTCCCTCGTCTTGGAGCTCGCTTCTGTTAGCAATGGCGTTGAGGTGGGCTTCCAATTCTTCCATTTTGGCAGACTGGAGATTCTGTTCGTTCTTCGTCTCTCTTCCTTCATCAGAGGAAGATTCTAGGTTGTGGGCTTCTTGGTCAGAAGCCGTGTCATCAACCACTTTTCCCTTCCCTTTGCTTGTGTGGGGTCGGGACGAAGACGTCTTTCCTCTCCGGGAGAGTTCTTGCCTAGGTGGTGAATCTGTCTTCTGAGATTTGGCCTTGTCTGTGACAATTTGAGTCAACAGGGCCATGAGTTCATTGATGGCCTCTTGCTGAGATTTGAGCATGGCCTCCTGCTCATCAAGTCTCTTCGCGAGATCTTCATGGCTTTCTGTCATATAGGCGGAGCTTTCACGTTCAACAAAGGAACTTGACGATTGAGACTCCGCGATGGCTGAGTGTTCATCATCGGAATTGGTTCCTCTGGCTAACCTCCGATAATTGACAGGGAGAATGGTTCCTGTTCGCGTCCGAGTGCGTTGGTAGACTCCTTCAAACTCGTTAGCGATTTCTCTGACGGTCGGCGAACGACTTGTCTCAGAGTCGTCGGAACTAGGACCTGAGGCTTTCCCTCTGCTGATCACATTGGTAGTGACCTCGGGATATTCGGTCTCTGGAGACTTCTTCCTGTAAGAACGTCGTCGTTGGTTGGGCAAAGAAACGTTCGTAAATTGGTCGAACACCAACAGTTTGGCCGCATATGAGCAGCATTGACATCCCGAGAGGACCGTAGGAATCAGCCGTTCACATTGGAATGAACGAATGATTTGTTGCATCGGTCTTTCTCTCGATATGAACTCACTCAAATCTATTGTGAAGATTCGAGGAGAATTGCTCACTGATCGTGAGGTTTGAATTGGAACCCCCAGTCCATGATTGGACAGGACTGGCTCTTGGTGAACATGGATCTGGTTGAGATGCCTTGAATCCATGGACTTTTGACATCCGCCCCTCAATCTAGTCGCGCTACGCAGAGTATTCGGGGGTCTCGCTGCCCGGTCAGCGAGCCGGGGGTCCAGGGGGCGGCGCGCCCCTGGCCAGGGGGTCCGGGGGGGATGGAATACCCCCCGGCGGGGTTCGGGGCAGCGCCCCGAAGCTCCACGGAGAAGACCAGGTTCCATATTGAATTTCGTCACCCGAACGCATGCCTGAGCTCCAGGTGTTGCTGGTGAAACGCAGTTCTGAGGGCTGCGTTTATTTTGTGGAACGCACCCCTGAGGGTTGCGTTCATTTTGTGGAACGCGCCCCTGAGGGTTGCGTTCAGTCTTCTTCACTTCAGTCTTATTCACACAGAGCCTATGTTTGGGCTCATAGACGCGAGACTTGCATTCTGAAACAGAAACGCAGAGCGCATGGTTGCGTTTAGGCTTACGAACGCGAGGCTCGCGTTGGTTGGAGGATCGATTTTCTCGAAGTTGTACTTGTCGTCGAGATCTTCTTCTTCGTCGAGCGGCGTTCTTGTTGGCCTGTTTTAAGGTCTCTGCAGCGATATCGTCGACAGAGTTGGTCGCTGTTATGGGCCTTTCGTGACCCGAGAAACGTTGCTTTGGCATGAACGCAGAGCCTTCAACTCGGTGGACGAGTTTGGCCGAAGCTGAGCCCACTCCTTCGGAGGAGGGGCTGTTCGAGCATTCTTGGTTGAAGGAGAAGGCTTCCTTCGGCATAGGAGCAACAATTGGAGCCTTAGTCTCCTTGGAGACTTTGTGGATCTTGCGCATAGCCTTGGGGCTAAGGGATCCGGATGAGAGAGCCTCCTCAAACTTGGCTTGATCAAACTCTACCACGAGAGTTTCGACGGTTGTTCCAGTGAGATGAACATCGGATTACACCACCACTTCTTCATTAGAGAAGCTAGTCCCCAGCAGAGTCGCCATCTTTTGTTTGTGGAAAATTTTGTAGTAAAAGAAACGAAGGAAAATTGATTTGTATTCCTTTAATCTCAGTTACAATTGGATTTCCTGATTACAAAAGAGAAGAGAATGATCTGGATTCTCCCCTTTGTTTAATTCTGGGTTCTTCACGGTGGCGATGAGATGCCTCCCTCGAATGCTCGCGTCGAGTTTGCTTCTCGTTGACGATCCGAATATCTATACTTCACTGGAACAACTGTCTTGGCCGGTTGATAACTCTTGTCGAGTTTTGTGATTCAGAACAAGTAACAAACTCTAATGATAGAGTTGTTGGAACCGAAAAGAATTCGGTTGATAAGCCAAATATCGATGGTTTAGAGATCCTCCGTTTGTTGATTTCCCAGACTGTGTAAGGAGTCAATCCTCCTTTTTCTGATTCTGGAAGATTTGATCGAAAGATCCTCCTCCGATTAATGAAAAGAAATCTCTCTTGATCTAATTATCAAAAATCCGATCTCCCCTCTCCAAAAAAGATCCCTTAGTCTGTTGAGTTTGTTGCTATTTATAGGGGGATTAGGGGTGTAACTGCCCCCATAATCCGCGCCTAAATGGGGGTTTAGTTACCCCATTAGTCGGGTGTAACAACCCACTAAAGCCACTCCTCAAATCGTGGGTGAAGAACAGCTTCGAAGTTGTTACGATCACGTTTGAATGAGTCAGAACCTTGACCTGCGTTCTGGCGGTGATTGAGCTGCGTTTGGCAGCGACTGACGGGCTGCGTTGGGCAGTGATGGATGAGTTGCGTCGGCAGCGATGGATGAGTTGCGTCGGCAGCGATTGATAAGCTGCGTTGGGCAGCGATGGAGCTGCGTTCGAGCTGTGCTTGGCAGCGATTGGAGCTGCGTTCGAGCTGTGCTTGGCAGCGATTGGAGCTGCGTTCGAGCTGTGCTTGGCAGCGATTGGAGCTGCGTTCGAGCTGTACTTGGCAGCGATTGGAGCTGCGTTCGAGCTGTTGATTAGATTTCTCTGTCTTTATATATGGATGACACCAAAGACCAGTAAAGAAGGTCTTATTCAGGCCATTTGTGACAATTGAGGCATCTCAATAACGCTCTATCAACTGCAGGTCATGATCTCCACTGAGTGTGTCGAATATCATTACACTGCTCATCAGCACCTCTAATGGTTGCTAACATGATATCTGTGTGTGTGTGTGTGTGTATATATATATATATATATATATATATATAAACCAATAAAATATGTGTGTATATGATATTGAGCTGAAAGTACTAAACACACATAATATAAAACCTAAAACTAAATATACCCAAGCTTGATAAAGGTCTTCAATAAGCATGACTTGGTAAACTTACGGATGAAGCTTGAACTTAGATCTTTAACTTAAATTACAAGGCTTCATACCGATATTCTGTCAACCTCCATTGGATATGATCGTTGAAGCGCAATTCCATCCAACCTCTAACATATTGATTGTCTATAATAAATAGGAAAGTACAAACACTAGACAAACAATACTAGTAGTAAATTATTTGTTAAAACATTATCAAAACAAAAAGACCAACAATCTCCTCATTTTTATGATGACAAATAATTTACAAAAAGATATATGCATGAAACGAAATAAATAGGAATTATGAATTATCATGCATAACAACAAGGAAATGTGTACTCATAATATTTCTCCCATTTTGACAACATCAAAAAGGGGGAAATGATAAGAGTGCGAAGGCTCCCCCAACAAATAAGCATGGGTGAGTATAAAACAAATATAGGGAATGGCTCCCCCTATCAAAATACCTTATGGAATATATACAATAAGGACCAAGGTAAATATGTGAGCAAACATAAATAAAAAATATATTAAACACAACTCACATATAACAAGATAATAAGAACACACATAGATATGTCATTATGCAATAGTGTGCCTCAAAACAAAAGCCAAAAAAACGTATAAAATAAATTTATGAAATCAAAAGAAAGAAGAACATGAGTATCATGAAAAAAGTTTTTAAATGAAAACAAATCACTCAAATGAAATCATAAATCAAGATTTAAATCCAAAAATGATGTTTGATCAAAAAGTAAATTTTCTTTATAGGACTTGGTCAAACCACATATAGAATACATTATAAAGCACAAATAGATGATCCATAAACACAAACACATAAATATCATCATAGAAGTGTTTTACAATGAATTCAAAATTACAAATTAAAATAAAATTTTCATAGTTCAAAATTAGATTACAAAGTACACAAGAATCATGAACTACGGATTTGAAACCTAAAAATCATCTTTATGATCATGAAAACCAAAAAAAATTATTCTTAAAGATCAAACAAATTTTGGTACCCAATTACTCTTGGTACCTAAGAGTCTAGGGACATGACCCCTATCGTTAAAGTTCAAAGCCCTAGGGTTATGAACCCTTTTGGGCACTAATCTGGTCATAACAATAATTACTCAAATGACCTTTCTGATTCCAATAAGTGCAATCAAAGAGTCTCATTTGTTTTTGTGGACTATATGGATGTACACGTGGAACATTTGCAAATAAATATGATTTTTTAAAATCATTTTGTAAATGTGAAACTCTCTTCAAATCAAAACAAAATTTAGTCAAATGACTAATCTACCATAATGATCACACTTAAATTTTGTGGTCTTTTAAAATTATTTGGCAAAAGTAAAATCTTTTTTAAATTAAAGCAAAACTTTGCCAAATGGCCAAATTGACTATATAGATCATATTTAAACACACGTGCATGTTTATGATGAGCATTGTGAGCATGTGCATGTGTGTGTGATGAAGCTTGATGAGATGCACAAGGAACATTTGATTTTGTAGGTTTACGTGCATCATAGCAAATTTTAGACAAATGGCCTTTACGATCACAAATAGAGCAATTGTAAATTTTGCTATACATGTGTGCATGATGAATAGGATGTTTAGATGTTTTAGCATGAGACTTAGCACACATGTTCATAAGCTTATCATGATTGTTAATAAATGTATTAAGAGTTTAGTCTAAGGACGAAATATAATATTTAACAACATGCAACTCATCATTAGACACATTAGCATTAACATTAGAAGTAGAGCAAACATATTTATTTATAAATGAACTTAAATTATTTTTACTAGCTTCTACTTCTAACAAGACATTATCCTTTTCATGAGATGAGCTAGCAATGGATGAGCTCAATTTTTTATTTTCCAAACTTAAAATATTATTGTTTTCTTTAAACATCATATTTTCTTTTTTAATGATATCAAAATTGGAAGCTAGCTTCTCGTGATCGGATTTCAAAATAACATGCTTGTTTCTTAAATCTAAAAAGATATGATGCAATTTGTTGTAGGCATGCAATAATTTTTTAGAAGCACAAGCAAGTTCATCACTAAATAAATCATTAATGGATTCGAACTCGTAAACCTCACTAGGGCTATCGCCTAGTGCCTGTGTGCATGATGCTCCAATGGAACTTGAAGAGGAAGCCTCCAAAGTTTGTCGGATCACCTCCATGTTCCCTTGATGCACTTTTATAAATTTTTATAATGTGTAAGCACTATCAAAATGAATAAACTTATTAGAAAACGATGAATCAAAAGCGTTTAGTAAATATTCTAACAAAATATTGTTCATTGCAAATATTCTTTTATTATTTTTACTCCACTTGGATTTCTCCAAAGTGGGTACAATATAAACATTATCAATTATTTCTCATAAATCAAAATATTTAGATCTAACAAAAATATTAAATCTAGAACACCATTGATCATAGGGGAAAAGCATTGAATTTAGGAGCAATACTAGAATTATAGCCTAAACAAGATGCACCATTTATATCCATAATTATAAAATATGCAAGCAAGATACAAAAAATCTTAAAATTAGATTAGCACAAAAATATAACTTGGATCTTTAACTCAATGTGATTAAACCTTAAATCAAAAAGCACCAATCTCTGATACCAATTGAAAGCAACCTAGAGCCACTAGGAAAGAACCCTAGAGGAAGGTGAATAGGGTTTATACTAATCTAATCTGATTTATACCAAATTAAAAACTTATAAATAAATATATCCTAACAAGAATGATATAAAATAATTATATGTAAGGATAAGCAATATAAACAAGGGTGAAACAAGATAAACAAATACAAACGATATAGTGGATGAATTAGACAAAAGAGAATGTCGATAGAGATAAACAAAATATAAGTGCACAAGCCAAACTCAAACACACAAGAAATAATCACGGAGTTCGGACCTTCCGTCCTACGTCTCCGCTCCCTACTCCCAGGGAGAAATTCACTATCACACCAGGTTTTCGACGCTCACCCAAAAACGTTTATACCTCACACTCGGTTTTCTAGTGCACCAAAAACTTTACAATCAATACTCTTGTAATCATACTCTACACCCTCTAAGTGTTGGTCTTTAGCCCGTGTCTCCCTCAAGTACTCGGATTTACAACCTCTTTCTAGGCTTTAATACCAACGCCACTCCTCTTAGGACGACACCGTCTCTCGCCACACACTCCTCTCGGTATACAAGGGTATTACAAAGTGTATCCTCATAATGAAAGCTCTATATAATAATTTGTTCTCTAATATGGATGAGAATACAATGAAAGCTCACTCTCAATATCACAATCTCACAACCCTAAATATATTATGTATGTAAATACTATAAGCTCAAGTAGGTATGTGTAATAAAGAGATAATCAAATTAAAACTAAACTCAATGTAATTCTAGCTAATAGAAATTATAATCAAAACAAATAAATAGCTAGAAAAGAGTTTAGAAAAATTTCTCCAATGAATGACAAGAGAGAGAGGGAGATGAGTTGAATGCTCAAACACCAAAGATTATCTCCTCAATCCCTTGTGAAAATTTCTTCACAAACCAAACTTTTAAACACACTTTAAAAACAAAATAAACTCTTGTAAACTATTTTTTAAACCTTCTTAATTAATTATAGAACTGAGGATATGTGGGGGTATTTATAAGAACCCCAAATCCAAGAGAAAATAAGGCAAAAAGATCAAAAATCCAAAACTAGAACAGGCTGGAAAAAACTAGTCGTTACAGCATCAGTCGACTGACGGGTTTCTTCAGTCAACTGATGAGTTGATCGTTATAGGTATTTTTCAGCTCATCAGTCGATTGATGGTCTTATCAGTCGATTGGTGGCCTTATCAGTCGACTGATGACCTCATCAGTCGACTGGTCAGTCAACCAACATAAAAACAGAAACTATTGATGATTCCAGGTGATTTTATCGGTCGACTGATCCCTTGCATCAGTCGACTGATAACACATAATCAGACTGTAATGAATAGTAAAACTAAACTTTAAACCTCTTTAAAAATAGCAAATAATTAGAAAAATATAAAACTTTAGAAAATGATTGTAAACATGAAAATAAACATGTTACAAAAACTAGTTTTAAAAAGCATCTCCCATTTATAAAATATCATCATTTTGCAAATATGTCTGAAACATGAAAACATGAGATACTTGAATTTTGATGTTTTGACATAAGCCAAGTTTTAAAACTTTGTAAAACAATTTTATAGACTTGATTAAAGATATAAACTATTGTTGTTAAGTCTATAAACCAAAAACTCAATATTATGCAAAAATGAAGTTTTGCACAATATGCATTTAACAAAATGATATATATGAAACATAAAATATGTATATGAATGTATATTTGTTTCATATCTATAAAGCTAAACCAAATCAAAACAATAAATATGAAATATGTAATTTCATATTTATATAAACTTGAAAACCTAAACACATATAATATAAAACCTAAAACTAAATATACCCAAGCTTGATGAAGGTCTTCAATAAGCACGACTTGGTAAACTTACGGATGAAGCTTAAACTTAGATCTTTAACTTAAATTGCAAGGCTTCATACCGATATTCCACCAACCTCCATTGGATATGATCGTTAAAGCGTAATTCTATCCAACCTCTAACATATTTTTTGTCTACAATAAATAGAAAAACACAAACACTAGATAAACAATATTAGTAGTAAATTGTTTGTTAAAACATCATCAAAACAAAAAGGCCAACAGCTCTCTTTTCAGCCGTAACCACCACACTCGCCTCCCTACGCCGTCGAGCCGTGCAGCCCGACAACGCATAGCCAGTCCCCAGTGCCTCTCCTCATCAAGTTTGTAGCCCCGCCACCCCAGGTCGCACTCATCCCTCCCCGCTTCCGTCCGACTCCCTCCTCTCCCTCTCAGCGCCCAACTAGCGCACAGTCACTCGCTCGCTCTCTCCTCTCTCTCTCTCTCTTCTCTCTCTCATCTCTTTCTCTCTCTCTCTGTCTCTCTCATCTCGTCTCCTTCTCTCTCTCTCTCTCGTTCTCCGCCGACGCCCATAATGCTACCGGGCCCTCCTTCTCTCTCTTCCTCTCTCTCTTTCATGTTCTTCACACCACAGCCGACTCCACCTCCAAATCTGCACTGCATCCCCCCTCCTCTGACAGCTCCTCCTCATTGTCCTGTCACCGCCACAGCCCCATGTCCGACCCCCTCGACCCAGACCTATACACCGACAATCCACACCAGTGCCCCAACATCGACGCTCGCCACCGCCTCAACTGCGGACTCGCACGTCAATGTCGATACGTTTGACAGAAATTCGTAGGCAAGATCCTGATTCTCGTTTAATTTCATTTTAATTCTTATATTTGTCATGAAATAAGTACGTGTGAATTTACATTTTTATTGTTGTTTTATTAGAATTTTAGATTTGTTATGAATTACATGCATAGATTAGACGATGATATGTTATGACATGCGTGGGATTTGTTTGATGAATGACTATACGGGAATTTGTTACTTTATCACCTAGTTGTTATCCAATAGGAGAGACTGTACATGAAGACGACTCCTGTTAAAAGTTTAATTTATAAACGTGCTTCAAAGCATGGCTATACTCACTCAACATCGATATCCTAATGTGAGGAGTTCCGAGTTTCCTTGATATCGATATCCCAGTATGAGCTTTCCTTGACTATTACTATTATAACATTGATTGGACGATACACTCTTGATCGGACGTGTTATGGGTCACCGTTATTTTTATAGTTTTACAGAAGTCGTTCCACGGTAACTCCGTGGCTAGTGCACAATATTTCATGTATGTTCACTTAAATTAAACTGACAAATATAAGGTTTATAAAGGGGAATTAGACGGAGAATATAACATATATATAAACGGGCACATGCGCTTTCCTAATATCACAAGTTATATATATACATGGGCCAACGGATCAATACTTGACTTGAAGACGTGACCCCCGGACAGGTTTACGGGGACCCGGTTATATATATAAAAATATTCTTCTCCAATTCAAATAACATATAAAATAAGAATAATATGCTTGTGTGTCATATATAAAAATATTCTTCTCCAATTCAAATAACATATAAAATAAGAATAATATGCTTGTGTGTCCTATGATAGGCTTTGTTTGATATCTACAATTAAAATAACATATAAAATAAGAATAATATGCTTGTGTGTCCTATGATAGGCTTTGTTTGATATCTACAATTAGAATTTCCTTTATTATCACTTTATATAGGTTATCACCATGGATAATTATGGATTCTGGTGAGATTTGGACTAGTTATATTTTTTTTCATACATAGATCGGGATTATATTTAACTATCTACAGTTTGAGACATATGGTATATACATGAGGGTTTCATTGTTTGGATTATTTCGCTCAACGTAATACGTCTCGTGTTGTAGATTTTTAAGTATTAATTTTATCTAGTTATATGATCTTATTACTTGGATGTTTGTGGATTCTTCTGATTATTATACTCTAATAGTGGATTACATCTAGATTGTTAGATTTTCAGTTGCATGTTTCTATTGTTATTACTATTGTTGCATCTGTTATTGCATTGGTCGTTCGGCCATTTCTATTCTTTCTTTTGGGATCTTGCCGTGTGACATGCACGCTGACGTACTCCTATTTCTCTCGGGTGTACGTCAGATTTAGAGGACAAACAGCTTCAGTTTGGAGTCGTACAGGAACCAGAGGATTCTCAGCAGGAGTGTTGTGCAGACCGAGCAGAAGACGTCAAAGCTTAGCTAGTGGATCTTAGTTTACTTATATAGTACTTTCTCTTTTAGTCTTTTTGAGAAATTTAGTTATTTTTGCAGTACTTCCTTTCATTTCTGTTGGACTATGTATTTTCATATTTTTAGTTGGAATGTTTTGTAATAAGTGTATGGTTGACCCAAACTTGGTGCCTCAGATGATATTCCATTTGTGATATGATTTCTTCTATTCTGAGTTATTTATTATATTCTTGCTAATTATGATCAGGGACCTGTGACTTCACATCGTATATTACTTAACGCTTAGAGTATTAGGTTGAGAAGAAATGGTCTTTTATTTATTCTCCTCAATCTAATACATTGCGGGCTTGTTCACGTTCTGTTTCCCTGGTATTTTGGAAAGCGGGACATGACATTTGGTCTCATAATAATATAAGGTTTGTGAAGAAATGGAATCCGGAAAAAAAAATAAGAGGGAAAATAGTACGGGTGTGTCAACTTTTTACCTCAAATCCTCCCAAATCATTAGGATTTGGGTTTCTATAAAATCACCATATTTTTTTAACTTTATAGATTTCCAAATCTATAAATTTGTTGTGAACCAAACTCAGGAATAAGATTCATAAAGAATCATTTATTTACGACTTTACCTCTGTCAGATTCAATTCCTATTCCTATTCCATAAAAAGGGTGAAACAAACACCCCCTAATGTTAGCGTGATGCATAGTTGAGATGGGCCTTGGGCTTGGGCTAGGGCTAAATATGTGTGATTTCTGTAAAGAGTTAGTGTAACTGTCAGAGAAACTAGACTGATATTTGTTATTTTATTTTGTGATGGAGAAGCTTGTGATGTTCTGTGGCATATGCCCATACTAATGGATGGTCCGTTAAATGAACGGCCAGACTCAAATTCAAGGCCCGTGGGCTGTGCACTAGGCTTGTGTGCAAGTGTAGTACTGGAGGAGGTTGGGCTAATAATGGAGGCTATGACTTTGTTCTTCACTGTGGGTATGTTTGTTTGCGTGAAATTGAAAATAAAATATGAAGATAAAGTTTCCTACTACAAGTGTTTGTTTTATTTAAAGTGTAGGTAAAAGTTGAATAGGAAAATTTAATCTCAGATTTAAATGCATAATTAACTCTTCTAAAACAGTGTCAAAGTTATAATGAGATTGGAAAAATAAAAACCAATCCTAAAAAATATTTTATTTATTCATAATCATTGAACTTAATGATGATAAATAGATAAATGAATTAATAAATATTGTAGCATGAATTAATTGTTCTAGTTTCAACAATAATTTATTCTACAAAAGAAAGGATGCTATCATGAATGCGCTTTCACACTTGCATAAAATAATTTTTACGTATTGAATTCTGTTATGGTGTTTTCAGTCGTCAAAGTACGGCCTTTGTCAGCAATGAACATGCGTCCTCCTACATGCACCGCTCAAATCAAATTGACGGTCAGGACCACCAAGAATCCTGACTTAGCCGACTCGCTGAGTTGGCATCTCCTTAGGTCGACTTGAAGGGTGGTACTTGTCGGTTCTCTTGTCGAAGATGACTCGCTACGAGCCCACTTGACTAATTATCTAACACCTTGCGCGGTCGACTCGAAAGACGTTACTTCTCGGCCAAGCTAAAGGACGATTTCAACCTCGAGCCTCTCCCGCTCGCGTCGGCGTCACATTAAATGCTTGACAAACGCCATCATACCTCTAGCCTTGATAATCTTCATGACACATCGGACCACATCAGCACCGGCATGCCTCCAATCACTTTGTATTAAATACCAAGGTGACCTCTCCTTCACTCGTTGGCCGACACCTGTAAAGTAGGTACTGACGTAGCCGCCAGGCCATACCTGTTTGCCGCTATCCTGTACTCGGCTGAGATTACCATTCTACCCCTTTTTACACCACTATAAATAGAGGTACTATTCTAAATATCAGATAGGGTAATTTTTTTAAGTAAGCAATATCTAAGAATTCCATTGTACTACACTATAGAACTCACACAGTTCATAATTTTCCCACTCAAGTCCATCAACTGACTTAATTGTCGGAAGAACAATGGGGAACTAGTCCTCGTCCTCTTACGAATTGCTATTTGTGCAAGCTGAAGATACTCAACTCAAAATCAGATATTCAGAGAAGTTAGCAGCCCTCTAATCAACCTCACCCTCATTATATTATCTGTTTGATTGTTAACATCAACAAATTCATTTTCAAAATTATATTGGGCCCTCTAAATTATGATAAATTTCATAAATCACGTTAAGATATAAAATGAAAAGTCTAAGCAGACTTTTTACTTTTTTCACATTCCCTCACTTGATAAATTTAGGCTCTGGTTTGGTATCTGGTTAATGGAAAGATTAGGGAGGTTTAATCCCATTTTAACCTCCCGAAAAATAAAAATTGCCTAAGGATTAGTAAAACCTCACGTGCAGTGTGACTGCAAGTTAGCCCATCATCGAACGGGCTAACTATTCATAGTGAGGAGGCAGAGTAAATTTGGTCCGTCCCTCACGGAGGGGCAAGAGAAGTAATTTCAGGCAAATATAGAACAATATATGTTTTTGCTCTTTTAAACAATTAAACTTATATTGGGACTTATAAAAGTGGTTCCCTGGTGCAATGCTATTATGGAAGGCAGTGAAATCTCAGTAACCCATTGATAAAGCTACATAGTATATCTTGTTTTGACTCTAGTACCAAACATTATGTTAATATTGCATAATTGAATGGAAGAGATGTTCTTAGGCTAACATTACTGTAAAACCCCGAAATTTTTATAACAAATATATGTGAATTATTAATAATAAATATTTGTCTTATGATAAATAATCATATATATATATATATATATATATATCAGATGAATGTAATTATCTGTGTTTGAGAACCCATCAAGTGTTTCTAAATATGAGAGGAATCGAGTCCTAAGGTCCAAGCCATGTAAATTTTCGAGCAGCAGGCATTCTTTGGGCTGTGCGGTCGACCGGTGGCGGTCGGACCGCATCGGGCGACCGCACAGCGGTCAGAGAGTTTTCTCAGGTTTGGGTCTTACGGGGGTCGGGTTATGGGTTTTTTTTGTATATTTCTAATGAACGAGACAACCCTCTTTCCATCTGAAATCCTAGCCCCCCTCTCTTCCCTAAAACCTAACTTCTTTGCTTGGTGATTTGGGAGGATTCTTAAGGAATTTGCAGCAGTTTTTGTGGGATTTCAGCGAAAGGGAAACGTTCTCCTTCAGATTCAGAGCATCCATTGCTCACCAGAGGCGAGTAGCATCTCGCCCAACCTCACATTGCTTTGATTTCATGTTAAAATTGAGTTTTAATGGTTTTTATTGGGCCAAATTCGTATTTTGAATAGCTAATAGATCATTATGGTATACAATATGAGATTTAGATATTTCAGATTTTGTAAAGCTCATCAAAGGATTTTTATCAACGAGATCCAGATCTAAGAATGTTTTAGCATAAGTAAAAAAACATGTTTTTACTGTTCTACGCTCTATGTTTTTGCTTAAATCATGTATATTATATATATGAATATATATATATATATATAGTATATATATATATATAGTATATATATATATATATATATGGGATCTTTGTGATACTTTTTAAAGGTTTAAATTCGTGTTTACTGCTATACTGACATATTCATATGTTGAGTTTTGTTAAAGAAAAAAAGTTTTAGCAGGTTAGAAGCTGACAGAAACCAGATCTGGGTTTCTGTCTGCCTCGCGGTCGACCGCATCGGTCGACCGTGGGCCGTGCAGCAAGGGCCAGAAGCAACGTTTTCCCGCTCTTGCGCGGTCCGACGCCTGACGTCTTGGCGGTCGAACCGCACCGGTCGACCGTTTAACATTTACGCGTGGAACAGTGAAGTTCATCTCCGTGTTGGGTCAGAACCGGTCACTAGGTGACCGCCGCCACAGTATTATGCCATGCAATTTGGTCTTTTTGCTGATGCTTAATGTGTTGCGAGGGATTCCCTCGAACTATCATGAGTACTAGTGTTACACTGTGTGCCATGACCTCCAAGCACTGCATAGATGACGCTGAGGGCACAATTTAGATTTTAATACATCAGAGACTGCGTTGTGAAATTTGTAATAAGAATATTGTTTGTGTCAAAAGTTGTCTTTTCCATTGTTTTCAAACCTGTTACACCGTTTATCGATTACAAGTTCAAACTGAAAAGAGAGTTGATCTTTTTATAAGATCTTCTTACAACGAAAAATAAAGATTACAACTTTATCAAACAAAACGCAGCAGTAGTTTATCTCCCGCTGCTTTGCGTGGGATCTTTGCCTGTGCCGGGGACGCGTTAGTCCGTGGACCACCGCAGACCAAAGCCGATCGACAATATAATTACGCTCTTGTTTCACGAGGGAAACAATTACGGAAGCGACAATCACGACCAAGCGAGATTGTGGCTCTTCTCGAGATTAAAACCAAGTTTAATCCGGAGGAAAGAAGGGAAAAGAATCACAAACCTTTCGAAGGGGCTTTCTTTATGAAAGTGTTCGCCAAGCTCTGATGATTCTCCTCTGAAATTCGTGGTTGACTGGTCAATTTGACAGCACCTCGCCTTCTTAATCTCAGATCTCCGACCCCCTTGAAAGAAGACCTTAGGCTTCTATTTATAGGCTTTTTGAGATGTGTCTCCTAGTAGGAATTGATGTTTAAACGTTATCTGCGGTTTATAATTGTCTAAACGTATTTATGGATAACCTCAGAGCAGTTGGAGAGGGTTTGGGACGAAAGAATCCTTAAAAATCATCGAAATCCGTGTTTGGGGAGGTTTTGTATCCAACAAGAGTCCTGGTGACTCGGAAATGTGCGAGTCAGCTTCTGGTGACTCGGAACTGTGCGAGTCAGCTTCTGGTGACTCGGAATTATGTGAGTCAGCTTCTGGTGACTCGGAACTGTGCGAGTCAGCTTCTGGTGACTCGGAACTGTGCGAGTCAGCTTCTGGTGACTCGGAACTGTGCGAGTCAGATTTTGGTGACTCGGAACTGTGCGAGTCAGCATTTGGTGACTCGGAACTATGCGAGTCAGCTTCTGGTGACTCGGAACTGTGCGAGTCAGCTTCTGGTGACTCGGAACTGTGCGAGTCAGCTTCTGGTGACTCGGAACTGTGCGAGTCAGCTTCTGGTGACTCGGCACTGTTCAAGCTTCTAAGCAATGTTTCGTGATTCTTCCAGCTTCTTTGTTTTGCGTACGCTTCGTCGCCTTGCTGATTTTGGATGAATTCCTTTGACTTGGATAATAACGTTTATCGTCTTTTCCTTGTCTTGCACTGTGTTTGAGGACCTATGGGCAATTTTTAACGCCTACAGATACCCCCTCCAAAGTGTTTCAGTCTCGTTTCTTTTATAGAAGAGCCTGAAATACTTTGGATATGATAGGCTATATTTGTAGAAGGACCAGTCATGGGTTTCATTTCTTGACTCCTTCAGCCCTCAATCTATTCAGAGTTCTGTCGAATAGATGAAGTTTTTACGGCTCTGCGTTTATCGTCTGACCGCTGTTGAAATCTTGAAACTAAACGGCGTCGCTGAACTGTGCGAGTCAGCTTCTGGTGACTCGGAACTGTGCGAGTCAGCTTCTGGTGACTCGGAACTGTGCGAGTCAGCTTCTGGTGACTCGGAACTGTGCGAGTCAGCTTCTGGTGACTCGGAACTGTGCGAGTCAGCTTCTGGTGACTCGGAACTGTGCGAGTCAGCTTCTGGTGACTCGGAACTGTGCGAGTCAGCTTCTGGTGACTCGGAACTGTGCGAGTCAGCTTCTGGTGACTCGGAACTATGTGAGTCAGCTTCTGGTGACTCGGAACTGTGCGAGTCAGCATTTGGTGACTCGGAACTGTGGGAGTCAGCATTTGGTGACTCGGCACTGTTCAAGCTTCTAAGCAATGTTTCGTGATTCTTCCAACTTCTTTGTTTTGCGTACGCTTCGTCGCCTTGCTGATTTTGGATGAATTCCTTTGACTTGGATAATAACATTTATCGCCTTTTCCTTGTCTTGCACTGTGTTTGAGGACCTATGGGCATTTTTTAACGCCTACAGATACCCCCTCCAAAGTGTTTCAGTCTCGTTTCTTTTATAGAAGAGCCTGAAATACTTTGGATATGATAGGCTATATTTGTAGAAGGACCAGTCATGGGTTTCATTTCTTGACTCCTTCAGCCCTCAATCTATTCAGAGTTCTGTCGAATAGATGAAGTTTTTACGGCTCTGCGTTTATCGTCTGACCGCTGTTGAAATCTTGAAACTAAACGACGTCGCTGATTTAACGTTGAGTTGACCCTCGTTGTTGGGGAATTCCCATCTGGCGACACCTTGACAGACGTTGACCAAAAGTCATGCATTTGAAGCAGAGAGGACCAGTTTATACTCGTATACTCTTGGGAGTTCTGAAAGTTAGTTTAGCCTCATATACTTATCGGAGGTCGCCGGGTTATCCTTAAGAATATTGTATGCGGTATTCTCCGGAACTTCCCGTCGAGGGTGGGAAACAGTTTAAACTCGTATACCCATTGGAGTTTTAAGAAGCAGTTTATACTCGTATACTTTTCGGAGTATTGATTCTTTCATTGCAACGCATTGATCGTCTTTGACCTAGGGTTACGCGTTGACCGGCGTTAACCTTAGGGTTTCGAATGTCGTTCGATACTCAAGTCACGAGACCAACTAATGAAGCTGATGCGTCAGTGACTATCATAGGATTTTGGGCAAACCCTCAGCCATCAACGGGTTTGATGAGCCTTTACCGACCACCGTTTGAGTCGGGCTAGCATGCGGATTGTCTTAATCCGTTCCGCATGTGACGTTGTGCTAAAGGAATGAACTCCCTTAGACTTGATGCTACAACTTCGAATGTGTAGACTTCACCATTGTTATGGGAATATGCTACCCAGCAACGTGTTTTAGACGCTGACTTATCCCTACTTAGGCTTCGGGATAAAATTCCCCAGAATCGAACTCTGGTGTCTTTTTCTTCGGAGAAAGACTAAACCGGCGACGCGTGTTAGGCGTCGGTATATCCTTTCTTAGGATTCAGGATGAAATTCTCCACGTGTGTAAGGCATGGATTCTGGTGTTATTAATAACAACCTGTCACAATGTTGAATATGTGAACGGGTGTTCTTTTTAACGGTAAAGAACTAACCGGCGGCGCGGGTTAAGCGCAGACTTATCTTCGCTTAGGTTTCAGGATAGAATACCCCAAAATCGAACTCTGGTGTCTTTTCTACGGAAAAAGACTAAACCGGCAGCGCATGTTAGACGCAGACTTATCCCTGCTTAGAATTCGGGATAAACTTCCTAGTACCTGTGAGGCATAGATTTTGAGAGTTGAAAAAGGTGGTGTCTTCTCTTGGGGCAAAGACGAACCCGAAATAGGAGAGGAAGAATTTTATATTCTATCTCCCGACACTGAAGAAGAAGAATTTTTTCTATCTTCAGCTGGAAAGGAGACTCGAGGTGGGATCTCCACCCCCAGAATCCGGAAAGGTGAAACCAAGAGTGGGATCTCCACTCTGAGATTCGAAAAGATTCAGATAACCCTAACTGTCGGAAGGTTTGATTACCGAACTAAAGATGAATTTCTCGTTTATCGAGAATGAATCGTGGTTTTGGTCCTAACTGTAGGAAGGTTTGACCAAGCAGGAGGTTTGAGACGATCCTAACTGTAGGAAGGTTTGATCGCTCGATCTGTGGACCTCTCGTTCATTGGAGGAATCGAGAGGGGATTTTGACTGTGGTCCTAACTGTAAGAAGGTTTGACCAATTGGGTGACAGATCAAGATTTATTATGTAGGAAGGTTTGATCGCTCAATTTGTGGACCTCTCGTTCATTGGGGGAATCGAGAGGGGATTTTGACTGTGGTCCTAACTGTAAGAAGGTTTGACCAAGTGGGTACTTTACGTCCAGACTCTAACAGAGAGAGTGTTGAGTGCATAGACATGGTGAGAATGGGAGTTCTTATTCATTACATTGCTGTGGTTTTGGGAACTTCCCATTACATAAATCGTCCACCCCCAGTTTCCTCTGCGGAACTGGTTCGGACATTATTATCAGTTAACTAACCGGGTTATCCTTAAGAATATTAGCTTAATATTCTCCAGGAACTTCCCGTCAAAAGTGGGGAAACAGTTTAGACTCATATACCTATTGGAGTATCAGGGAGTAGTTTAACCTCTTATACCGGTCGGAGGATTGAGAAACAGTTTATACTCGTATACTCTTTGGAGTTTTGAGAAGCAGTTTATACTCTTATACTTATCGGAGTCTGCCATTCTCAATTGGCTTACCTCAGCGTTATGACGCCAGCTTCAACCAAGGTCTGAATGCTATTCTTGAGAGCAAAGCAATCCTTGGTGGGATGAACGACCCTCCTGTGGTATGCACAGTACTTTGGGTCCGTAGTGTTGTCAGCTTCCTCCTGATTTGTGATAGGTGGTAGCTTGATCTTGTTACCTTCAAGGAGGGATTCGAAGATGGCTGGAACGTCTTCGTCCTTGAAGGAATACTCTCTTTGGAGTCTCGGACCCGAAGTCTTTTGCTGCCTTCGGGATTGCTGTTGTGACGCTTGATTAGCACCAGTTTAACCTCTTATACCGGTCGGAGGTTTGAGAAACAGTTTATACTCGTATACTCTTTGGAGTTTTTTCGTTCTTATTTGGCTTATCTGAGCGATATGACGCCGGCTTCAACCAAGGTTTGGATGCTATTCTTAAGAGCAAAGCACTCCTTGGTGGGATGAACGACCCTCCTGTGGTATGCACAGTACTTTGGGTCCGTAGTGTTGTCAGCTTCCTCCTGATTTGTGATAGGTGGTAGCTTGATCTTGTTGCTTCCAAGGAGGGATTCGAAGATGGCTGGAACGTCTTCGTCCTTGAAAGAGTACTCTTTTTGGAGTCTCGGACCCGAAGTCTTTTGCTGTTTTCGGAGTTGCTTTTGCGACGTCTGGTTAGCGTCAACAGCTGTTGCAGGTGATTTGCCTTTGCCACGAGAGGCAAAGTTAGAATTCGGAGGCTTAGTTGTTGATTGACCCCTCTCGGTTTTCTTCCTTCGGAGGAATCGCTCAGCTTGCTCCCCTCGGACCTTCAGATCCTTCCACGTTTTGGACGGTGTTGTTCCCATAACTTCTAATACATCTATGGAAAGATTATTATGGCACGTCTGGAGTATGAACTCCTCCGTGACCGGATCTCGGCAGTTCATTGCCTTGTTCCGGAAGCGTTTAACAAAGTTTTCCACGAGTTCTCCATCCTTCTGCTTTTCTTCAAAGAGCGTCCCGATTGACACCTCCGTGTCATCGTCGAAGAAATTAGTGAGAAACATGCTTTCCATATCGTCCCATGTAGTGATACTTCCCGGTTTAAGCCGGCGGTACCAATCAAATGCAGCAGCGCGAAGGGTTCCTACGAACGATCGTACCATCAGAGGTTCGTTACCTGAAATGATCCCCAGGTGAGACTTGAAATAAATCAAGTGTTGGGTAGGGGAGCCCCTTCCATCGAATGGTGTGAAGTTGATCAAATTGAACTTCGGTGGGTATGGAATGGAGTCCCACTCCCTCGGGTAGGGACACGGAATGCCAGTCTTTTTTACTTCTTGGGCAGACATCAAAGCATTGATTTTGCTTTCCAAGTCTTTCATCTTAAGATCTTCGCCTACCTCACTCTTCTGGCGATTTTGGGGATGGATATTGATACCACCCCCAGCGTTAAGAACGCCTTCCGTATTCCTGTTCTCGCGGGGAGTCTCGATGTTAATATTTTCTTCTACCTCTGAGTCGCTATCTATCCGATTTGCGGTCGGACGGCGACTAGATTCACCGCGCTGGTTTGTCAGCTGTTGGAGTTGTTGTGCGTGTAAATCTTTAACACGTTGTACAGCCATCTTCATTTCAATTTTAAAATCCTCCTTTTGCTTGGCCAAAGCTTCTTGAAGAAGTTGAGCCATCTGTTCTGTGGTGATCATGAACGACTCTCGAGACTGTCATGTACTGGATATAGTAGCATCAGAAGCAATCGCTGAGTTAGCATCTGATGCTTCTTCGTCTGAGGACTGTCCTCTCTGGATCCTGTTGTAATTGTAATCCCTAGGCCTTATAGCCGGACTGTCCTCTCTGGATCCTGTTGTAATTGTAATCCCTAGGCCTTATAGCCCCGGTTTGTAGCCGAGTCAACTGTTTGGACATTTGTGAAAAGGGCTCAGGGTTGTAGCGCCGCGTGGACTTTCCTTTTTCTGCCATATTAATCGTGAATTCCGAGAGTTCACGTTCCCGAACGGGTGGCTTTCTTTTACGGAAATGTCTTGATTTGTTTCTCTCCGTTTCTGTAGAAAGTCTTTCAAACACTAAAACCCTTTGCGAGGCAGTCTTGGAACAGTTACATTCTGCTAACACTGCCTTGATGAGTTTAGTACAAGGACAACGAGAATCCCTTTCTCGGGAGTTTCTCTTCCGAGATTTACTCATACCCCCAGTCTGATAGTACAGCTCATCGATATTATTATCGGAGCCACCTATCTTGTGTTGGCATAACCCTCTTATTCTATCATCGTCTTCTTCTGACGAATAAAGCTCTCTTTGAGGGCATATCGCTCTGTCATTATTTTCAAGAGTCGCTCGTTTGAAAACTCGCCTTCGCGCGCGTGAGGGTTCAACAGAATCTCGAACTTCTACCCGTAGCCCAAGGCGAGCGGTTACTGGTACTTTCTCTGTATGAGGAGTTTTTGAGTTACTGGAGACTCGCTCCCGTCCCCCATTTTGACCAATCAAGCGGGGTTTGTTTTTATGCAAAGGGCCGAGACGATCCATAATGCTCATTTTAACTCGGGATGAGTCCACGCCGCCGTGGGGTTTTACAGGAGGTGAGGAAGTCATTGGAACAAAAGCAGGAGCTGTCGGAGACTTGAAGCTGGTCGCAGGAGGCGAAACTTCTGCAGACAGAGATGAACCAGCTCGCGGGTCAGCAATTGGTGACTCGGCCTTGGCCGAGCCAGCGTTTGGTGACTCGGCCTTGGCCGAGCCAGCTTTTAGTGACTCGGCCTTGGCCGAGCCAGCTTTTAGTGACTCGGTCTTGGCCGAGCCAGCGTTTGGTGACTCGGTCTTGGCCGAGCCAGCGTTTGGTGACTCGGTCTTGGCCGAGCCAGCGTTTGGTGACTCGGTCTTGGCCGAGCCAGCGTTTGGTGACTCGGTCTTGGCCGAGCCAGCGTTTGGTGACTCGGCCTTGGCCGAGCCAGCGTTTGGTGCCTCGGTTTTTTCGGGCTTTGTTCTGGATTTTGGCCTCCAGATTTGACGTGGTTTCATCAGTTTAAAGTCTGCAGTACTTGTTTGTAGTTTCTTGGCCTCTTGTACCAAGATTCTTGCGTGTGCAAGTAAAGCGTGGCGCTTCTTGGTTCGTTCTTCAAGAGTGGAACGTGTCCTCTTAA
>NC_033795.1:13129202-13161440 GCF_001876935.1 Asparagus officinalis | reverse complement strand
GGCGGGTTAGATTTGGGTGACCCGCGGCTTAGCGGGTCAGATTTGAGTGACCCGCGAGCAGGAGGGTCGGATCTGGGTGACCCATGTTTGTGTCAAAAGTTGTCTTTTCCATTGTTTTCAAACCTGTTACACCGTTTATCGATTACAAGTTCAAACTGAAAAGAGAGTTGATCTTTTTATAAGATCTTCTTACAACGAAAAATAAAGATTACAACTTTATCAAACAAAACGCAGCAGTAGTTTATCTCCCGCTGCTTTGCGTGGGATCTTTGCCTGTGCCGGGGACGCGTTAGTCCGTGGACCACCGCAGACCAAAGCCGATCGACAATATAATTACGCTCTTGTTTCACGAGGGAAACAATTACGGAAGCGACAATCACGACCAAGCGAGATTGTGGCTCTTCTCGAGATTAAAACCAAGTTTAATCCGGAGGAAAGAAGGGAAAAGAATCACAAACCTTTCGAAGGGGCTTTCTTTATGAAAGTGTTCGCCAAGCTCTGATGATTCTCCTCTGAAATTCGTGGTTGACTGGTCAATTTGACAGCACCTCGCCTTCTTAATCTCAGATCTCCGATCCCCTTGAAAGAAGACCTTAGGCTTCTATTTATAGGCTTTTTGATATGTGTCTCCTAGTAGGAATTGATGTTTAAACGTTATCTGCGGTTTATAACTGTCTAAACGTGTTTATGGATAACCTCAGAGCAGTTGGAGATGTTTTGGGACGAAAAAATCCTTAAAGTAGGAATTGATGTTTAAACGTTATCTGCGGTTTATAACTGTCTAAACGTGTTTATGGATAACCTCAGAGCAGTTGGAGAGGTTTTGGGACGAAAGAATCCTTAAAAATCATCGAAATCCGTGTTTGGGGAGGTTTTGTATCCAACAAGGCTTCTGGTGACTCGGAACTGTGCGAGTCAGCTTCTGGTGACTCGGAACTGTGCGAGTCAGCTTCTGGTGACTCGGAACTGTGCGAGTCAGCTTCTGGTGACTCGGAACTATGTGAGTCAGTATTTGGTGCGAGTCAGTATTTGGTGACTCGGAACTGTGCGAGTCAGCATTTGGTGACTCGGAACTGTGCGAGTCAGCATTTGGTGACTCGGCACTGTTCAAGCTTCTAAGCAATGTTTCGTGATTCTTCCAACTTCTTTGTTTTGCGTACGCTTCGTCGCCTTGCTGATTTTGGATGAATTCCTTTGACTTGGATAATAACGTTTATCGTCTTTTCCTTGTCTTGCACTGTGTTTGAGGACCTATGGGCATTTTTTAACGCCAGTTTGTTTGTGTCAAAAGTTGCCTTTTCCATTGCTTTCAAACTTGTTACACCGTTTATCGAGTACAAGTTCAAATTGAAAAGAGAGTTGATCTTTTTATAAGATCTTCTTACAACGAAAAATAAAGATTACAACTTTATCAAACAAAACGCAGCAGTAGTTTATCTCCCGCTGTTTTGCGTGGGATCTGTGCCTATGCCGGGGACGCGTTAGTCCGTGGACCACCGCAGACCAAAGCCGATCGACAATATAATTACGCTCTTGTTTCACGAGGGAAACAATTACGGAAGCGACAATCACGACCAAGCGAGATTGTGGCTCTTCTCGAGATTAAAACCAAGTTTAATCCGGAGGAAAGAAGGGAAAAGAATCACAAACCTTTCGAAGGGGCTTTCTTTATGAAAGTGTTCGCCAAGCTCTGATGATTCTCCTCTGAAATTCGTGGTTGACTGGTCAATTTGACAGCACCTCGCCTTCTTAATCTCAGATCTCCGATCCCCTTGAAAGAAGACCTTAGGCTTCTATTTATAGGCTTTTTGAGATGTGTCTCCTAGTAGGAATTGATGTTTAAACGTTATCTGCGGTTTATAACTGTCTAAACGTGTTTATGGATAACCTCAGAGCAGTTGGAGAGGTTTTGGGACGAAAGAATCCTTAAAAATCATCGAAATCCGTGTTTGGGGAGGTTTTGTATCCAACAAGAGTCCTGGTGACTCGGAAATGTGCGAGTCAGTTTCTGGTGACTCGGAACTGTGCGAGTCAGCTTCTGGTGACTCGGAACTGTGCGAGTCAGCTTCTGGTGACTCGGAACTGTGCGAGTCAGCTTCTGGTGACTCGGAACTGTGCGAGTCAGCTTCTGGTGACTCGGAACTGTGCGAGTCAGCATTTGGTGACTCGGAACTGTGCGAGTCAGCTTCTGCTTACTCAGAACTGTGCGAGTCAGCTTCTGGTGACTCGGAACTGTGCGAGTCAGCTTCTGGTGACTCAGAACTGTGCGAGTCAGCTTCTGGTGACTCGGAACTGTGCGAGTCAGCTTCTGGTGACTCGGAACTGTGCGAGTCAGCATTTAGTGACTCGGAACTGTGCGAGTCAGCTTCTGGTGACTCGGAACTGTGCGAGTCAGCATTTGGTGACTCGGAACTGTGCGAGTCAGCATTTGGTGACTCGGCACTGTTCAAGCTTCTAAGCAATGTTTCGTGATTCTTCCAACTTCTTTGTTTTGCGTACGCTTCGTCGCCTTGCTGATTTTGGATGAATTCCTTTGACTTGGATAATAACGTTTATCGTCTTTTCCTTGTCTTGCACTGTGTTTGAGGACCTATGGGCATTTTTTAACGCCTACATATATTTCTTCATACATTTCATTGATGATTACTATTTGGCTCATGTGTTGGGAAAACTATGTCATTTCATTCCTCGTGTTGGACTATAATCCATTTCAGTCCTCGTGTTGGACATTTACCTATTAGACCATGTGTTAACCATTCGTTAAGCTATGAGTGCGACACTTATCTGAATCAGGACACGACACTTATGAAAAATTTTGACCTTTGACACTTATTTAGTTATGACATAACACATTATTTAAATTTTGAGATGGGTTGCTTTCCTCTTTATTATTGTTTCTGTATTAGACTTTGGGTTTGGTATTTAAGGATTTACAATTTGAGATATAAGGTATATACATGAGGGTTTCCTTGTTTGGATTATTTCGCTCGACGTACCTATGCTCGTGTTATAAATTTCTAAGTACTAAAAATTCTTTTTAGTTAAGAGTTATGAATTTGAGACTTATTATGTATTAACTGTATTTTCTTATACAACGAGCCCTTTTTCCCTTGGAGTTGGTTGTGATGTTGCTCGCTAGTGCTTGACGCTCGTTGTCCCTCCCCATTTCAGGTAACGAGCTAGGAGCCCGGAGAGTCGCAGGTTGCTGGAGACACACTTTCGTGTCTAGTTGCTTATTTTTAGTTATGTTTTATTTGGAGCTCCACTTTAGATTTTTGTTAGTCATTTGAGGATTATATTCTAGATGTTGTAAAGGCGGAGTGCCTTATTTTCCTTTGCTCAGACTTTCTGTATTTAATTATTGTGAGAAACTCCAGTTTATTTATTCAGACACTGACTGTGTATTTCTATTTGTTGGATGATGAGATATTAATGTGGTCACTATCATTTCCTCAGTTATTCCTTGTATTATCTTCTACTTGCTTTTGTACATGCACCTATTGTTGACTCTACTAAATAGATGTTAATTGTGATGGTAAAACATGTTATTGCACGATGTGGTGCAAGGCAGGTTTGACATTCTTGGTTTCACCTTGAACTGCAGCCTTGTGTGAACCCAGGGGCGTCACAATTACATAATATACTACATAATTGAATAAAACAAAATTACAAATTTTAGATGGCAGTCAATAGTTGTAGGGAATTTATCTACAATTTATGGTAAATTTTCAGTTAATGAAAGTAAGTTTTAATTGTTCTTCCTTTTCTAATTATGTTCATACTAAATTGGTGCTAATCTGAGATAAGTTTTAATATGCAGGTCAACTTTACATAGTTGGCTTGGTATTGTGCGCAGCGAAAATTTCGGCAGCACTTCAGCAGCACAACAAGAGAGTTAGATCGCAATAGGAATTCCTGCTACACATAGGAAACAAGAACCTTAAGCAAAATATCTCAACCAAGTGAGATATCAGCTCTTCCTCTCATCAGTTCTAGGACTGACTTGTCGATGGAACCTAAATAAGCTATTATAAATCACACAAATAGTGAGACAACTAATTTTACGTGGTTCGGCAAATAGCCTACGTCCACGAGGAGAGGACGGGGAGATTCCACTAAATCAAGGAGAGTACAAAGGGTTACAATTTCACAAAACTCGCAAACTAACCATCAACCAAAGCTCTCAACTTGCTCACAATATCTCCCTCTCACAATGCTCAAAAGTCTCTCTAATCTCTGCTTGCTCACAATATCTCCCTCTCACAATGCTCAAAAGTCTCTCTAATCTCTGATTACAACTCTCCTCTCTTTTTATGATTGATTCTAATCTCACAATGCTCAAAAGTCTCTCTAATCTCTGATTACAACTCTCCTCTCTTTTTATGATTGATTCTAATCTCTATATATATAGAAAAACTAAAACCAAAGCAGACTAGAAATCCTAAAACCAAAAACAAAACAAATTAGGAATCCTAATAACCTCATGTTATGAAAATAGATTAGGAATCATAATAACCTCATGTTACCAAAATAGATTAGGAATACTGCTATCCAACAATTCTCCACCTCAGCGAAGTATTCCCAAAACTAAGCCGACACCAACATGAGTACCAATGCGTCGTCTCACCAAATTCGGCTGCACCAATGTGGTTGCCTACGTACCCCCTCTCCTAAGGGATCAAGCCGCTCGTAGTTCATCCAAATGGCCGTCAACGGCCTCAACAATTATGAATGTGCAACAAGTTTCGACAATAATCAAACTTGTTGCTCGGAACCACCTTAGTGAGCATATCCGTCGGATTATCCTTCGTGTGGACTTTTACAATCTCCACATCGTCATCTTCAAGAACATCTTGAACAAAGTGATAACGAACGTCAATATGCTTCGTCCTCGTATGAAAAACCCGATTCTTCACCAAATAGATAGCACTCATGCTATCATAATGAATAGTAACGGACCATTGCGATATAGTAAGTTCCTCCAAAAGTCCTCGAAGTCAAATAACCTCATTCACAGCCTCCGTAATCGTCATATACTCTGCCTCCATCGTAGACAAAGTCACCGTCGACTGTAAGGTGCATCTCCAACACACCGGCGTACGGGTCAAAGTAAACACATACCCCATCGTAGACCGACGCTTATCCAAATCCCCGGCATAATCCGAATCAACATAACCAATACATAACTGCCCACCTGTAGTGTCCCTCTCATAAACCAAACCAATATTGAGCGTATCTCGAATGTATCTCAAAATTTATCTCACGACATCCTAATGACCCACTCCTGGATCGTGCATGCATCTCGAAACTATGCTCACCGTCTGTGATAAGTCTAGCCTCGTACATACCATCGCATACATCAAGCTCCCAACCACGCTCGCATATGGAGTCTTCGACATCAACTCTCTATCTTCAACTGTCTTTGATGAAAGATCAGCTGAAAGTTTCAAATGGACTCCCAATGGTACACTAACTGGCTTTGTATGCATGCTAACTGTTTGTGGAAAAAATTCGATGTAAAAGAAAGAAAGAAAAATTGACTTATATTCTCTCAAAATAGATTACAATTCGGATTCTGATTACAAAAGAGAGGAGAATGAATTTGATTCTCCCCTTTGTTTAAAACTGGGTTCTTTTTAGTAGCGATGGAGTGCCTCCTTAGATTGCTTGCGTCGAATTTGCTCTCCGTTGACGATCCGACCGTCTTATCTCATGGGAACAATAAACTTTTGTGGAAAGTTTGATGGGTAATTCTTAACGAGTTTAAGAACTCTGAATGAGTTAGAACTCTGTGAAGAGAGTTGTTAGAACCGAAAATTCGATTAATGACCAAGCAGATCTTCTGTTGTTGAAGAATCTTCTTAGATTTGATCTTTTGAATTTGATTCAAATCTTCTATCTCCAAGGAATTCGCCTCTCCTGCCTCTCTATGCGGTTGAGATCCTGGAGAATCCTCTCTGCTTTCTATCTCCAAGGAATTCGCCTCTCCTGCCTCTCTATGCGGTTGAGATCCTGGAGAATCCTCTCTGCTGCCGCCTCTCCGTTCCAAAAAGTCAGTCTGAACTCCATTGAGTTTACCCATATTTATAGGGAATTAAGAGGTGTAACCGCCCCCTTAATTCTCTCCATAATGGAATTGAGAGGGGTGTATCCCCCCTTAATCCGCTCCTAAGTGGGGCGAAAATCCCTCAAACCGTGGAGGGAAAACGATTCCTGCAACCGTTCAGCTCGTGTTTGAACGAGTCAAACGCCCACGTTGACGTTCAGGACCCTAACTCCGTATTTTAGACTGGAGACGCGGAGTTGGGTACCCGCTGGGCATTGAAAAACGCGGATCCGACCCCAATGTTTTAATGTTGTAACGCGGGTCCGACTCCAGTGTTTTGATGTTGTAACGTGGGTTCGACCCTCGCGTTTTGATGTTGTAATGCGGGTCCGACTCCAGCGTTTTGATGGTGTAACATGGGTTCAACCCTCGCATTTTACTATTGACACACGGGGAGGACCTCCTCGTTTTGGTGTTGATACACAGGGAGGACCTCCGCGTTTTTGTCTTAGAGCGCGGTGATGAGTTCTGCGTCTTGCTTTGGAGAGATTATCAACAAGTAATCTCTTTTGTCATAGCGTTGCAAAGATCATCGTCTTGTAATCTTCGTCTTGGCTCCTTGAGAATATGACAGTCGTCAGATTGTAACTCCCGATGTTGATTGTGAATGCTGTTGAACTAGAGCTCTCATCGATTGTCGTGAAAGTCTCCAAATTGTAGCCTTCTGGAAGTCGTCAGGTTGTAACTTCCATCGTTGGTGTTTGATGGGGGATAAGCTATCTATTGTGATTTTTAGACAGCCTACAGAACCCCCTCTAAAGTTTTCAAAAGTTCGCGGTTGACTGGGACGAATTTTCGGAATACTTTGGATCTCAACTCTGATCCTGGAGTTGTTGATTCCTTGTTGTAAAGGAGTCGTTCTCTGCACTCGTTTCGAAGGTATCTTGGTTGAAGGGATTTGCCATGTAGGACCTGTGTGAAGGTATGCGTCATAATCCTGCTTCTGGTATGTTGGGGTGTATCCCTACGTTTTGAACTTGAGACGCGGGTCTCACCCTTGCATGTTGAATTTAGAACACGGGTGTGACCTCGGCGTTCGGTTTTTTTGCATCGCGGGTCTGACCTTAGCGTCTGACCTCCGCGTTTGGTTTTTGCATTGCGGGTCTGACCTAAGCGTTTGGTTTTTGCATCGCGGGTCTGACCTCAGCGTTTTGACTTAAGACATGGAAGTGGCTTCCGTGTATTTTTGACTAAGTCTTTGAGACTTATCTTTAGCTCATCTGTTTCAAGTCTCGGCTCACATCCATTAAGCTAATGGACCTACGAACATGCATAGGATTTTTGGCAAACCCTCAGCCATCAACGGATTTGATAAGCCTTTACCGACTACCGTTTGAGTCGGGTTAGCATGTGAATTATTTGAATGTGTTTCACATGTAACGTTGTGCTAAGAGAATGAACCCTCTTAGACTTGATGCTATGATTTTGAATACATAGACTTTGTCATTTTTACGGAAAAAGACTAACCGACAACGCGTGTTAGGCGTAGGCTTATCTCTAATTAGGGATCGAGATAAAGTCCCACATGCGTGTAAGGTATGAATTTCGGTGTTATTAATAACAACCTGCTATGATATTGAATATGTAGACTTTTGTCCTTTTTACGGTGAAAGACTAACTGGCAATGCGTGTTAGGCGTTGACTTATCCCTACTTAGGATTCGGGATAAATTTCTCTATGCGTGTAAGGCATGGATTTTGATGTTATTAATAACGACCCGCTACGATATTGAATACGTAGGCTTTTGTCCTTTTTACGGTGAAAGACTAACCGGCAACGCGTGTTAGGCGTTAACTTATCCTTACTTAGGATTCGGGATAAATTTCCCCATGCGTGTAAGGCATGGATTTTGGCGTTATTAATAATGACCCGCTACGATGTTGAATACGTAGACTTTTGTCCTTTTTACGGTAAAAGACTAACCGGCAACGCGTGTTAGGCGTTGACTTATCCCTACTTAGGATTCAGGATAAATTTCCCCATGCGTGTAAGACATGGATTTTGGCGTTATTAATAACGACCTGCTACGATGTCGAATACGTAGGCTTTTTGTCATTATTTATTCCTGTGTTACTTGAAACACTGAAAGAAAGTTGGAAGCACCAGAGGTGTAATATTAACTTGGCATGAATTTCCACTTAGAGTGAAATTCCAAAATTTTCTTTATTATCACTAGGATAATTCCAGAAAATATTTAATCCGCTAGGGATTTTATAATAAAAACTTGCTATTCTTGTTGAAAAGAGATTAACAAGTTCATTGGGGGATTTGACTGTTAGAGGTGTGATGTTAACCTAACAGTATTTTATGGGCTTATCGCTCTATTGAAGAGAGTCGATAAGTTGGTTTGATCATCAGAGGTGTGATGTTAACTTAACTAAAATTTATGGACCTATCGCTCTATTAAGGAGAGTCGATAAGTTGATTTTGTCAGAGGTATGATGTTAACATGACAGGAATGTGTTGTGATCGGAGCAACTTTGTGGACTTATCATCCTATTAAAGAGGATTGATAAGTGGGTTGTCAGATGTATGATGTTAACGTGACAAAAGTGTGTTGCGATCGGAGCAACTTTGTAGACGTATTATCCTATTGAAGAGAATTGATAAGTGGGTTGTCAGAGGTATAATGTTAACGTGACAGGAATGTGTTGTGATCGGAGCAACTTTGTAGACTTATCGTCCTATTGAAGAGGATTGATAAGTGGGTTGTCAGAGGTATAATGTTAACGTGACAGGAATGTGTTGTGATCGGAGAAACTTTGTGAACTTATCATCTTATTGAAGAGGATTGATAAGTGGGTTGTCAGAGGTATAATGTTAACGTGACAGGAATGTGTACTTGTGACTTGCACAAGATTTTGGGAATTAGCGTCTCGCTGGGGAAACTTGCTAGGTGAGTTTATCATCAGAAGTGATGAATTTTGATGCTTGTGATTTGAATAAGATTTTTAAAGACTTAGTGTCTTGTTGGGGAAGATTGCGATTTGCGTAATTTTGAGGACCTATCATCCTATTGGTAAGGATTGATAAGTTGATTGTCAGAGGTGTATGTTGTTAACATGACAAATTGGGAGTAATGCGAGTTGAATGCATAAAGTGTAATGTTAACTCGACGATGTGAAAGATTCGTTACTCTTAATCTAGTGGATTCCAAGTAATCAACCCCCAGTCTTGATTAAGACTTAGCATGGGAATAAAAAGAGGTAGATAAGGCACATCGCCTAGTGAGGCACTATCCATGAAGTCGGAATAGAGTCACATCACCAGGTAGGCCATTCTCTGATGAGTTTAACTATCAGAGGTAACTGTTAACGTGATAGTTATGGACTTGCCATCCTATTGAAGTGGATTAGCAGATTGATGGACTATCAGAGGTAACTGTTAACGTGATAGTGGACTTGCCATCCTATTGAAGTGGATTAGCAGATTGATGGACTATCAGAGGTAACTGTTAACGTGATAGATTTATGGACCTGTCATCCTATTGAAGAGGATTGGCAGATTGATAGACTATCAGAGGTAATTGTTAACGTGATAGATTTATGGACCTGTTATCCTATTGAGGAGGATTGACAGATTGATAGACTATTAGAGATAACTGTTAACGTGATAGATTTATGGACTTGTCATCCTATTGAGAAGAGGATTGACAAGTTGAGGGACTATCAGATGTAGATGTTAACATAATAGTTTTGTGGATCTGTCCTTCTATTGAAGTGGATTGGCAGATTGATGGACTATCAGAGGTAACTGTTAACGTGATAGTTTTGTGGACCTACCATCCTATTAAAGCGGATTAGCAGATTGATATACTATCAGAGGTGATCATTAATGTGATAGTTTTGGTAGACTTCGTGGTTGACAGAGGTATTCTATTAAACATGACAACTCAGAAAATTTATTATTCATAATCTAATGAACTACCAATAAACCAACCCCCAGTCTTGAACAAGTGCAGAGGGGAAAAGGTGGACATGACACATCGCCTAGTGAGCCACTGTCTAACGAGTTTGACTATCAGAGGTAACTGTTAACGTGATAGTTGTTGGACCTGTCATCCTACTGGAAAGGATTGGCTTCAGCGGCCGTAGTATCTTCCGGTTCTGACTGGGGCTTCAATAGTCGTGGTATCTTCTTCTGACTGAGAAGAGTGAGCTTGGTCCGATTGCTCAGGAGAAGATTGGGCTTGGTCCGATCGCTCAGGTTGATCCTACCTAATTTGTTCTTCAGCTTTGATCCTGACAATAATCTTTTGAGCATGTTCGCCTTGAGAAATTAGTTGTCTCCAGGAACGGCATTCTGCAACTCCTATTCGGACTAGGAGGTCGGTTTGCAAATTGTGTCGATAGGTCTCCACTAGGGTAGACTGTGTCATACCTGTCGGACATCGCAGAGCCATGTTTCGAAACCTTTTGACGAAGACTTTGACGAACTCCTTCTTCTTCTGCTTAGTGGCGAAAAGGGTATGGATGGAGACTTTTGTATCCTCTTCAAAGAATCTTGATAGGAATAGTCTCTCTAGATCTGTCCACTTTTGGATACATCCGGCAGGTAGTTTCCTGAACCATTCAAAGGCAACTCCCTTAAGGGTGCCAATGAACAATCGAGCCAGTATGGCATCATTTGATATTACATTCCCAGTCTGTGACTTGAAATGATAAATATGTTGGTTCGGTGATCCCGTGCCGTCAAAAGTTTGTAACGTCGGGACATTAAATTTTGGAGAATAAGGGGTTGCATCCCATTCGGCAGGATAGGGTCTGACAACTCCCTCATCTTGGAGCTCGCTTCTGTTGGCCATGGTATTGAGGCGGGCTTCCAATTCTTCCATTTTGGCAGACTGGAGATTATACTCGTTCTCAGTCTCTCTTTCTTCATCAGAGGAAGATTCTAGGTTGTGGGTTTCTTGGTCAGAAGCCGTGTCATCAACCACCTTTCCCTTCCTTTTGCTTGTGTGAGGTCGGGATGAAGACGTTTTTCCTCTCCGGGAAGATTCTTGCCTGGGTGGCGAATAGTGTGAGGTCGGGATGAAGACGTTTTTCCTCTCCGGGAAGATTCTTGCCTGGGTGGCGAATATGTCTTCGGAGATTTGGCCTTGTTTGCGACGATTTGAGCCAATAGGGCCATGAGTTCATTGATGGCCTCTTGCTGAGATTTGATCATGGCCTCCTGCTCATCAAGTCTCTTCGTGAGATCTTTATGGTTTCCCGTCATATAAGCGGGGCTCTCATGTTCAACAAAAGAGCTTGATGATTGGGACTCCGCAATGGCTGAGTGTTCATCATCGGAATTGGTTCCTCTGGCTAACCTCCGATAGTTAACGGGGGGGATGACTCCTGTTCGCGTCCGAGTGTGTCGGTAAACTCCTTTAAACTCGTTAGCGATTTCTCTGACGGTCGGCGAACGACTTGTCTCAGAGTCATCGGAACTAGGACCTGAGGCTTTCCCTCTGCCGATCATATTGATAGTGACCTCAGGATATTCGGTCTCTGGAGACTTCTTCCTATGCGAACGTCGTCGTTGGTTAGACAAAGCAACGTCCGTTAATTGGTCGAACACT
The DNA here is from genome assembly GCF_001876935.1 of Asparagus officinalis. Taxonomy (NCBI): domain Eukaryota; kingdom Viridiplantae; phylum Streptophyta; class Magnoliopsida; order Asparagales; family Asparagaceae; genus Asparagus; species Asparagus officinalis. The sequence goes on along the minus strand of NC_033795.1, from coordinate 13,149,771 downwards.
AATGGTTTGGCCGCATATGAGCAGCATTAATATCCCGAGAGGACCATAGGAATCAGTCGTTTACATTGGAATGAACGAATGACTTGCTACATCGGTCTTTCTCTCGATATGAACTCTCTCAAATCTATTGTAAAGATTCGAGGAGAATTACTCACTGATCGTGAGGTTTGAACTGGAACCCCCAGTCCATGATTGGACAGAACTGGCTCTTGGTGAATATGGATCTGGTTGAGATGCCTTGAATCCATAAACTTCATATATCCGCCCCTCAATCTAGTCGCGCTACGCAGAGTATTCGGGGGTCCGGGGGGGATGGAATACCCCCGGCGGGGTTTGGGACAGCGCCCCAAAGCTCTACGATATATACCAGGTTCTGTATTGGATTTGGAACTTGGGACACGAGGGTCGCGTTTAGCACTTGAGACGCGAAGGTCGCGTTTGGCACTTGAAACGCGAAGGTCGCGTTTGGCACTTGAAACGTGAAGGTCGCGTTTGGCACTTGAAACGCGAGGTTCGCATTTTGGTTTGGCAACATGAGGGTCGCGTTCTTCATTGTCGACGCGAGGGTCGTGTTTTGACTGGGAAACACGAAGTTGAAGTTCGCGTTCAACGAAGGCTTGAGGTCCGCGTTTTGGCTGTAAAACGCGCCATTGAGGGCCGCGTTCAGTTTGGTTCTCGCAAAGCTCATGTTTGGGCTCATAAATACGAGGCTTGCGTTCTAAAGTAGAAACGCAGAGCTCAGGGTCGCGTTTAAGCTCATGAACGTGAAGTTCGCGTTGGTTGGAGGATCGGTTTTCTCAGAGTTGTGCTCGTCGCTGAGACCTTCTTCTTCGACGAGCAGCGCTCTTCTTGGCCTGTTTTAAGGCTTTTGCAGGGGCATCATCGACGTTGATTGGATCTATCTCCGTCGTAGGCCTTTTACCACCCATGACACATCGTGTTGATGCGGGTGTGGAGTTTTCAACTCGTTGAACGAGTTTGGCAAAGGCAGAGTCCAGTCCTTCAGAGGAGGGGTTGTTTGATGAATTTTGGCCAAAGGAGAGGACTTTCTTCGGTACTCCAGTAATAGTTGGAGATTTAGTCACCTTGGAGACTTTGTGGATCTTGCGCATAGCCTTAGGGCTAAGGGATCCGGAGGAGAGAGCCTCCTCGAACTTGGCTTGATCGAACTCGATGATCAGAGTTTCAACGGTCATTCCAATGAGCATGACGTCAGATTGCGCCACCACTTCTTCGTCAGAGAAGCTCTTCCCCAGCGGAGTCGCCATCTTTTGTTTGTGGAAAAAATTCAATGTAAAAGAAAGAAAGAAAAATTGACTTGTATTCTCTTAAAATCGATTACAATTCAGATTCCAATTACAAAAGAGAGGAGAATGAATTTGATTCTCCCCTTTGTTTAAAACTGGGTTCTTCTTAGTAGCGATGGAGTGCCTCCTTCGATTGCTTGCGTCGAATTTGCTCTCCGTTGACGATCCGACCGTCTTATCTCGTGGGAACGATGAACTTCTGTGGAAAGTTTGATGGGTAACTCTTAACGAGTTTAAGAACTTTGAATGAGTTAGAACTCTGTGAAGAGAGTTGTTAGAACCAAAAATTCGGTTAATGACCAAGAAGATCTTCTGTTGTTGAAGAATCTTCTTAGATTTGATCTTTTGAATTTGATTCAAATCTTCTATCTCCAAGGAATTCGCCTCTCCTGCCTCTCTATGCGGTTGAGATCCTGGAGAATCCTCTCTGCTACCGTCTCTCCGTTCCAAAAAGCCAGCCTAAACTCCATTGAGTTTATCCATATTTATAGGGAATTAAGGGGTGTAACCGTCCCTTTAATTCTCTCCATAATGGGATTGAGAGGGGTGTATCCCCCCTTAATCCGCTCCTAAGTGGGGCGAAAATCCCTCAAACCGTGGAGGGAAAACGGTTCCTGCAACCGTTCAGCTCGTGTTTGAACGATTCAAACGCTCATGTTGGCGTTCAGGACCCTAACTCCGTATTTTAGACTGGAGACACGGAGTTGGGTACCCGCTGGGCATTGAAAAACACGGATCCGATCCCAGCGTTTTAATGTTGTAACGCGGGTCCGACTCCAGCGTTTTGATGTTATAACGTGGGTTCAACCCTCGCGTTTTGATGTTGTAATGCGGGTCCGACTCCAGCGTTTTGATGTTGTAACGTGGGTTCGACCCTCGCGTTTTACTGTTGACACACAGGGAGGACCTCCGCGTTTTGGTGTTGATACACGGGGAGGACCTCCGCATTTTGATCTTAGAGCGTGGTGATGAGTTCCGCGTCTTGCTTTGGAGAGATTATCAACAAGTAATCTCTTTTGTCATAGCGTTGCAAAGATCATTGTCTTGTAATCTTCGTCTTGGCTCGTTGAGAATATGAGAGTCGTCAGATTGTAACTCCCGATGTTGATTGTGAATGCTGTTGAACTAGAGCTCTCATCGGTTGTCATGAAAGTCTCCAAATTGTAGCCTTCTGGAAGTCGTCAGATTGTAACTTCCATCATTAGTGTTTGATGGGGGATAAGCTATCTATTGTGATTTTTAGACAGCCTACACTAACATGAAATCATTGTAGAACCTTCTTCAAATAAGCCACCTGTGTTAAACAAATTCTTCCCTTCTTCTTGTCTTTGCTGATCTCCATCCCGAAAATGCGCTTCGTCTCACCCAAATCTTTCATCTCAAACTCCTTCGAAAGCTGTGCCTTCAACTCATCTATAGCATATCTGTAAATAGAGGCAACCAACATGTCATCGATATAAAGTAATAAATAGATGTACGCACCTCCTTTAAACTTGTAAAAATATACACAAGGATCAAACTGGCTCCGAGTGTACGAATGACCAATCATAAAACCATCAAATCGCCTATACCACTGTCGAGGAGACTACTTCAAACCGTATACTGATTTCTTCAATCTGTAAATCAATTTTTCCTTCCCTGTAGCTCGGAATCCCAATGACTGAGTTATATATATTTCTTTATCAAGATCACCATAAAGAAATATCATCTTCACATCTAACTGATCTAACTCCAAATCATACTGTGCCAGCAAAGCTAGCAAAATCTGAATCGAATAGTACTTCACCACCGGAGAGAATACCTCATTATAATCTATTCCTTCCTCCTGTGCATAGCCCTTCGTAACCAACCTAGCTTTGAATCTCAATGGAGTGCCCTCAATGTCTTCCTTCTTCGTGTATACCCACTTGTAACCAATCGCCTTCCGTCCCTTTGGAAGCTCAACAAGCTCCCATGTATCGTTCTTATGAAGAGACTCAATCTCCTCCTACATAGCTACCTACTACGAATCAGCCTCCGAACTCTACTCGGCCTCTCTGAATGTAGTAGTCACCATCTCATCGATACTCTCTACTAAAAGTACATACACAACTGTGTCGGCATACCGTGTTGGCATTCGTATGTCTCTCATCTGTCTCCGAACCGTAATAGAATCCTGAACCTAAGTCGTCGGTCCCTGATCTTGCACATCAGTACCCGTATCCTCCGTGTCACCGTCGTGCTCGCCTGGCGTCACCTTAGTCGGCACTTTAATAGATACTGTACCATATGGATAATGTGGAGCTGCATTAATCTCCACCATCTGCGATATCTCCTCCGTCGGGTCGCTCTCCACCTGATGAGAGCTGGGAAACTTTAAGATAGAAGCCTCATCAAACGTGACGTCTCTACTCAACATAATCTTCCTATTAACTGGATCCCAAAGCTTGTATCCATTGACACCACCCTTGAATCCTATAAATATGGTCTTCCTAAGTTGAGGTTCCAATTTATCTGTTCTCACATGATAAAATACAGGGCACCCGAATACTTTGAGTTGGTCATAATCATATGCTGGCTCTCCCGACCACTTCTCCATAGGGGTTTTCTCCTCAATCACAGATGAAGGCAGCCTATTAATGAGGTGGCTCGCATATGTAAGTACCTCAGCCCAAAAAATCTTCTCCAAATCACTCTGCGACAATAAACATCGGACCTTCTCCAGTAAAGACCGATTTAGTCTCTCTGCCACCTCATTCTGCTATGGTGTATGACTAACCTTGAAGTGCCTCTCTATGCTCTCATTTCGACATAGCTGCAGAAAGGGGTCTGATGCGTACTTACCACCGTTGTCGGATCGCAACGTCTTGATCTTTCTCCTAGTCTGCAGTTCTAATCTCTTCTTCCACTCCACAAACAAATCTAGGACTATTGACCTTCTTGTTTTGATGATGATTTACAAATAATTTACTTCTAATATTGTTTATCTAGTGTTTGTGTTTTTATATCAATTGTAGACAAACAACATGTTGGATGATGGATGGAATTACGCTTTAACTATCATATCCAATGGAGGTTGGCGGAATAGTGGAGTGAAGCTATGCAATTCAAGTTAAAGATTTAAGTTCAAGCTTCATCCGCAAGTATACTAAGATAGAGCTTATTGAAGATCAAGATTGCTTGGGTAACATTAGTTTAAATTTTATATTATGTGTGTTAGTACTTTAAGCTCAATATTATACACACACATTATATTGGTTTCCATGTAATATTATGTGTGTTAGTACTTTAAGCTCAATATTATACACACACATTATATTGGTTTCCATGTATATATAATTTCATATATACATATATTTTAAGCTCAATATTATACACACACATTATATTGGTTTCCATGTATATATAATTTCATATATACATATATGTTTGGTTTCCATGTATATATATAGTTATATATATACATATTGTTGGCCTTCTTGTTTTGATGATGTTTAACAAACAATTTATAACTAATGTTGTTTATCTAGTGTTTGTGTTTTTGTATTTATTCTAGGTAAACAACGAGTTGGAGGATGGATGGAATGGAGCTTCAACGATCATATCCAAAGGAAGTTGGCGGAATGTCGGGTTGAAGCCTTACAATTCAAAGTTAAAGATCAAGTTAAAGCTTTATCCGCATGTATACCAAGTTGAGCTACAATGAAGATCAAGATCAAGCTTGGGTATATTTAGTATAGGTTTATATTATGTGTGTTTAATACTCTAAGCTCAATATCATATACACACAAAATACTGGATTTTCTCACAAAATGAGCTATTTTGAGAAAACTTTGTGATATTGTTTTATTGACCATGTTTAATTTATATTCATGTGTTATAATGTTTAAGAAGACATTTCATAAAGTTTCAATATGCGTTTAAACTCTTTTTGTCAAAAACATGTTCTTAACAAATTCATATTCATGCATGTTTTTACAAAATAATGAGTTTTCACAATTGAGAAATGAAAATTGAAAATTTATTTTTGTAACATGTTTATTTTCATGTTTATAAACATTTTGCAAAGTTTCATCAAGTTTGGAATTGATTTGTTATGTTTAATGGAATTTACAAAATCATATTTTTCATTCGTGCATGTTCGTGCATGTTTTACAAAACAGATGAGTTTTCATAAATGGGAAGTGATATTCAAGAAATTCTTTCTTTTACATGTTTATCTACATGTTTAGAATCTTTCCACAAAATTTTACTATTTTTGGAGTTAATTTATTATACCCAATTGATTTTACAAAATCGTGTATGTCAGCAGATTTTTAGAAACTGTATTTCTGTGTTCAAACATTTATTTCTCTCAACTGGAAATTTTTTTTCAGAAATTCTTTCTCTAACATGTTCTTATACATGTCTAGAACTTTCCCTCAAAATTTCATAATTTTTGGATTTGATTTACTATTTTTAATTAATTTTACAGAGCTGGATATATAGTACTACAGTACCAGCGGTCGACCGTGCTACAGTACGGTCGACCGACGAACTCTCTAGAAAACTCCTCCATTTCTGACCTTGTTCGCGGTCGACCGCGATTTTCCTCGATCGATCGCCGTAGTTCCAACGGCTATTTTTAGAGCCATTGCAGAGTGGGTTTTTTTTGTCTTTTTCTTGGCTTTCTCCTACCTTTGGGGTTTCATATAAACACCCCCTTACCTCAGTTTTTACAGATATACAAGAGAATGTTTTAAAGAGTTTTAAAAAGAGTTTAAGCTTGTTTAAGGGTTTGGTTTAAAGCTGTTTTGGTTTTCACAAGTGAAGGAGATTATCTTCTTGTTTGGGCTTCAATCTCCATCTCTCCATCTTGTCATCTATTGAGAAGTTTTCTAAACTCTACTCTAGCTTTTATTTATAATTATTTGTTAATTATCATTTCCATTAAAGCTAGTTTTATATTGAGTTTAGATTTGATTTTATCTCATTATCACACACACCCACTTGAGCTTATTGTATTTGCATACATAGTATATTAGGGTTGTGAGAGATTGTAACATTGAGTTGTGCTTAATTGAGTTCTCATCTATTGTAGAGAACAAATTTATATTTGTTACATAATGTGTTGTTGTGAAGTTTTCGGTGAACTAGAAAACCGAATGTGAGGAGTGAACGTTGATCGGTGAACGTTGAAAACCGACATTGTGAGTGATTATATACGTTGATCGGTGAGCATTAAAAACCGACACTGTGAGGTGTAAACGTTATTCGGGTGAGCGTAGAAAACCCGGTTGTGATAGTGGATTTCTCCCCGGGAGAGGGGAGCGAAGACGTAGGACGGAAGGTCCGAACTCCGTGATTATTTGAGTGTGTTTGAGTTTGTCATTGGCACATTTGCTTTTGTATTTATCTTATATCGTCAATTGTGCATTGCTCATTTTATTTCATCCACTATCTTGTTTATGTTTATTTCACCCTTGTGTTAGTTTATATATCCTTGTATATATTTTTATCATATAGGATATTTATCCCATTGTTCATGTTGCTCATCCTAGCTCATATATATTATTATATTTTATACTTTCTAGGATAATTTGTTATTTAGTTTTAATTGGTATATAATCAGATTAGATTAGCATAAGACCCTAATCACCCCCCTCTAGGGTCTAACAATTGGTATCAGAGCTTGGTGCTCCTTGATTTAAGGTCTAATCGCCTTGAGTTAAAGATCCAAGTTATCTTATTTGTGCTAATCTTATTTTGATTACATTTGTATCTTGCTTGCATATTTTTATAAATTATGGATATGAATGATGCATCTTGTTTAGGGTATGATTCTAGTATTGCTCCTAAATTTAATATTTTCCCTTATGCTCAATGGTGCTTTAGATTCAAAATATTTGTTCAATCTAAAAATATCAATTTATGAAAAATCATTGATTGTGCTTATATTGTGCCCACGTTGGAGAAATCCAAGTGGAGCAAACATGATAAAAAGATGTTTATTATGAACAAGCTTATGTTAGAATTTTTATTAAATACATTTGATTCATTTATGTCTAACAAGCTTGATTCTTTTGATAGCGCTTATACATTATGGAAATTCATAGAAGCGCATCAAGGAGACTTGGAGGCGATCCGACAAGCTTTGGAGGATCCCACTTCAAGTTCTAAAGAAGCTTCATGCACACGAGCACTAGGCGATGGCCCTAGTGAGGTTTGCGAGTTCGAATCTATTAATGATTTACCTAATGATGAACTTGCTTGTGCTAGTGATAAATTATTGCATGCCTACAAGAAATTGCAAAATGATTTCATTGATTTACAAAGCAAGCATGTAAATTTAAAATCCGATCATGAGTCTTTATCTTCTAAGTTTGATACTATTTCTAATAAAAGCATGATCCTCAAAGAAAACAATAAAAAATTAATATTGGATCATGATTCTTTGCTTTCAAACTTTGCTAAGTTAACTCATGAAAGAGATAATGTCATGCTAGAAGTAGTAGCTATTAGAAATGATTTTGATAACCATACATGCTCTACTTCTATTATCAATGATGTTGTGCATAATGATGATTTGAATCTTGTTAAGGAACGCATATCATGCTTAGATTCAACTTTAAAAACATGCATTGATAACCATAAGAAACTTATGGACAAGTGTGCTAAATCTAGTGCTACAAAATCACCTACACACTATGCACACTTGTATAGCAAAGTTTACAAGTGCTCCTTTTGTGGTCGTAAAGGCCATTTAGCTAAATTTTGCTATGATGCACAAAAACATAAGAATATTAATCCTTCTTGTGCATCTCATAAGGCTTCTTCTTCATCACATGTACACACACATGCACCCATTGTTCATCATAAGCATTCTAATGTGTATCATTGTGATTTTTGTGGTAGAGTTGGTCACTTAGCTAAGTTTTGTTTTGATTTGCGAAAAGTTTCTAAATCGCAAAATATTTCAAGTAGACCAACATTGTTTCAAAATATTTCTCATTTGCAAAATAATCTTAAAATACCATCTTTATTTGCAAATGTTCCATGTGTACCTTTTAATGGTCAACATAAGCAAATGCTTCCTTTTCATTGTACATATTACAATCGGAAGGGTCATTTGAGTGATTATTGCTATGATCGATCTCGTGCACCACATATGTCCAAGAGGGTTCATAACCCTAGGACTTTGAGCTTTAATGATAGGGGTCATGTCCCTAAACAAACCGGTACCAAGAATACTTGGGTGCCAAAATAATTTTTAAGCCAAGAATTTTAGTACTTTTAATTTTCTTTTTCTTGTTTTTGAAAAATGTATTTTAAACTTTTATGAAATAAATTCCGTTTATTGGTCAAACTCTTTTGTTTTCATTATTATTGGTTTTGTTTTGATGAGAGGTTTGTACTTACATAACCCTCCGGATTTATTGAGTGTTTATTCCCAAATCTTGTTTACCGAGTGCTAAAATATTTATATGGATTGATACTAGCTCAAGAGCTAGATATAGTTATCTCTCTTGATTTTTTGAATCAATGATGATTTGATTTTACGTTTTTGGATTTAAACTTTGATTTATGATTTCTTTTGGTTGATTTATTTTCATTTGAAAACTTTTTTGCATGATTCTCATGTTCCTCTTCTTTTGATTTCATAAATCTATCCATTTATATGGTTCTTATATTTTCTTGTGTTAATGAGACACTTCTTTCATATTAACATATTTATATGTGTTCTCATTATCTTTTTGTATGTGAGTTATATTTAGCATGTTTTTAATCTATGCTTTCTCACATATGTATGCCTTAGCTTTCATTTCATACATTCATGAGGTATTTTGATAGGGGGAGCAATCCCTATATCTTTCTATGTGTTATACTCACCCATGCATATTGTTAGGGGGAGCTTTCGCTCTCTTAATTCTTTTGTCCCCTTTTTGATGTTATCAAAGGGGGAGAAATATTGTGAGTATATTCTTTCTTGTTTATATGCATGTGAATTATAAATTATATATTCATTTCCTTCATGCATATATATTTTTTTGTAAATTATTTGTCATCATCAAAAAGGGGGAGATTGTTGGCCTTCTTGTTTTGATGATATTTAACAAAAAATTTATAACTAATGTTATTTGTCTAGTGTTTGTGTTTTTATATTTATTCTAGGCAAACAACGAGTTGGAGGATGGATGGAATGGAGCTTCAACGATCATATCCAAAGGAGGTTGGCGGAATGTCGGGTTGAAGCCTTGTAATTCAAAATTAAAGATCAAGTTGAAGCTTCATCCGTATGTGTACCAAGTTGAGATACAATGAAGATCAAGATCAATCTTGGGTATATTTAGTATATGTTTATATTATGTGTGTTTAATATTCTAAGCTCAATATCATATACACACACAATATTGGATTTTCTCACAAAATGAGCTATTTTAAGAAAACTTTGTGATATTGTTTTATTGACCATGTTTACTTTATATTCATGTGTTATAATGTTTATGAAGACATTTCATAAAGTTTCAATATGCGTTTAAACTCTTTTGTCAAAAACATGTTCTTAACAAATTCATATTCATGCATGTTTTTACAAAATAATGAGTTTTCACAATTGAGAAATGAAAATTAAAAATTTATTTTTGTAACATGTTTGTTTTCATGTTTATAAACATTTTGTAAAGTTTCATCAAGTTTGGAATTGATTTGTTATGTTTAATGGAATTTACAAAATCATGTTTTTGTTCGTGCACATGTTCGTGCATGTTTTACAAAATAGATGAGTTTTCATAAATGAGAAGTGATATTCAAGAAATTATTTCTTTTACATGTTTATCTACATGTTTAAAAACTTTTCTCAAAATTTTACTATTTTTGGAGTTGATTTACTGTGCCCAATTGATTTTACAAAATCGTGTATGTCAGCAGATTATCAGAAACTGTATTTCTGTGTTCAAACATTTATTTCTCTCAACTGGGAATTTTTTTTTCATAAATTATTTCTCTAACATATTCTTATACATGTGTATAACCTTCCCTCAAAATTTCATAATTTTTGGATTTGATTTACTATTTTTAATTGATTTTACAGAACTGAATATATAGTGCTACAGTACCAGCGGTCAACCGTGCTACAGTCCGGTCGACCGACGGACTCTCAGGAAAACTCCTCCGTTTCTGACCTTGTTCGCGGTCAACCGCGATTTTCCTCGGTCGACCTCCGTAGTTCCAACGGCTATTTTTAGAGCCGTTGCAGAGTGGTTTTTTTTATCTTTTTCTTGGCTTTCTCTTACCTTTGGGGTTTCATATAAATACCCCCTTACCTCAGTTTTTACAGATATACAAGAGAATGTTTTAAAGAGTTTTAAAAAGAGTTTAAGCTTACCCCCTTACCTCAGTTTTTACAGATATACAAGAGAATGTTTTAAAGAGTTTTAAAAAGAGTTTAAGCTTGTTTAAGGGTTTGGTTTAAAGCAGATATACAAGAGAATGTTTTAAAGAGTTTTAAAAAGAGTTTAAGCTTGTTTAAGGGTTTGGTTTAAAGTTGTTTTGGTTTTCACAAGTGGAGGAAATTATCTTCTTGTTTGGGCTTCAATATCCATCTCTCCATCTTGTCATCTATTGAGAAGTTTTCTAAACTCTACTCTAGCTTTTATTTATAATTATTTGTTAATTATCATTTCTGTTAAAGCTAGTTTTATATTGAGTTTAGATTTGATTTTATCTCATTGTTACACACACCCACTTGAGCTTATTGTATTTGCATACATAGTATATTAGGGTTGTGAGAGATTGCAACATTGAGTTGTGCTTAATTGAGTTCTCATCTATTGTAGAGAACAAATTTATATTTGTTACATAGTGTGTTGTTGTGAAGTTTTCGGTGAACTAGAAAACTGAATGTGAGGAGTGAACGTTGATTGGTGAACGTTGAAAACCGACATTGTGAGTGATTGTATACGTTGATCGGTGAGCATTGAAAACCGATACTGTGAGGTGTAAACGTTATTCGGGTGAGCGTAGAAAACCCAGTTGTGATAGTGGATTTCTCCCCGAGAGAGGGGAGCGGAGACGTTGGACGGAAGGTCCGAACTCCGTGATCATTTGAGTGTGTTTGAGTTTGTCATTGGCGCATTTTCTTTTGTATTTATCTTATATCGCCAATTGTGCATTGCTCATTTTATTTCATCCACTATCTTGTTTATGTGTTTACCCTTGTGTTAGTTTACATATCCTTGCATATATTATATTGTATATCTCTTTGGTAGGATATATCATCTTGTGCTAGTTTATATATCCTTGCATATATTTATCATATAGGATATATATAAGACCCTAATCACCCCCCCCCCCCCCCTCTAGGGTCTAACACATACATAGTCTTGAGTTTTCATGTTTATAAATATGAGATTACATATTTCATTATTTATTATTGTGTTTTGGTTTAGCTATATAGATATGAAACAAATTTATATTCATATATATAATCATATGTTTCATACTCTATTATGTTTAAATTTATATTGCATAGAATATACAATTTTGTGAAAATATTGTTTTATTGGTTTTTGGACTTAACAATTATCATATACATCTTTTACTAAGTCTATACAATCATTTTGTAATGTTTCAAAATATGGTTAAGCTAAAATGTCAAAACTCATATGTTTATATTTTCATGTTTTGGACTATTTTACAAAATAATGATATTTTTTATTTGGGATGTTCTTTTTGAAAACTAGTTTTTGTATCATGTTTATTATCATGTCTACAATCATTTCCAAAAGTTTTATATTTTTCTGAATTTATTTGATATTTTTAAACCCAGTTTAAAGTTGAGTTTTTCTATGCACTTCAGGTCTGTGCATGTTCAGTCGACTCATTAGTCGACTCATGAGTCAACTCATAAGTTGACTCACGAAGTACAACGCAATTATGATTTTTCTTCTGCTGAGTCGACTCATATAAGCTAACTCATTAGTCGACTCACGAGTCGACTCATAAGTCGAAGAGCCGTTACACAGTAACGACTAGTTTTCTGATTTGTTTGTTTATGGGTTTTTGGTCTTTTCCTTGGGGTTTTTGCTAAAGTTTTGAGTGGGTATAAATACCACATTGCCTTCAGCTCTCCCAGTATCCAAGAGAATGCTTTAAGAAAGTTTAACAAGGGCTTATAAGTTTGTTTAAGGGTTTCTAAGTGTGTTTAAGAGTTTGGTTTGTGAAGACAATTTCACAAGGGCTTGAGGAGATAATCTTTGGTGTTTGAGCTTCAAATCATCTCTCTCTCACTCTCGTCATTTATTGGAGAAGTTTTCTAAACTCAATCTAGCTTTACATTTTATTATTTGATTATCATTTTATTAAGCTAGTGTTTATATTGAGTTTAGTTTGATTTATTAAATCTCTTTGTTACACACACCTGCTTGAGCTTATTGTATTTGCATTCATAATATATTTGGGGTTGTGAAAGATAGCAACATTGAGTTGTGCCTAATTGAGTTCTCACATTGTTTAGAGAACAATCATCTATTGTGTGTCTAATTATGAAGTTTACTTTGTAATACACTTGTACACCGAGAGGAGTGTGTGGTGAGGACGGAGTCGATACCGAGAGGAGTGGGGTCGGTGGCCTAGTGAGAGGTGATAATTCCGAGCACTTGAGGGAGTCGATACGTGAGGACCAACACTTGAGGTTGTAGCTTGTGTATGTACTTTGTGAGGATTTGTGAGAGTTGTCGGTTGACTTGATAACCGAGTGTGTAGAGTTTTCGGTTAGCTAGAAAATCGAGTGTGTAGAGAAGTTCAGGCTTCCAAACCGAGTTGTGTAGTGGATTCTCCCTGGGAGTGGGGAGCGGAGACGTAGGAAGAAAGGTCCAAACTCCGTGATCATTTCCTTGTGTTTGGGTTTGGCATTGGCGCATTTATTCTTGCATATTGTTATATCGCCATTGTTGCATGATCATATTGTTTACCCTTGTTTATATTGTATATCCTTGCACATATCTTGTAGCATATCATACTTGCTAGGATATATTTGTTAATTAGTTTTTATTGGTATTTAAATCGAATTAGATTAGCATAAAACCCTATTACCCCCCCCCCCCCTCCTCTTAGGTTCTTTCCAGTGGCATTAGGGTCTAACAAGGACTTCACTCCTATTCGTCATGGTGTACACCCAACATCGCCTAGAATAGTCATCAACAAACGTGACGAACCAATGTCGACCACCAAATGATGCAGTCTTGATGGGGACCCCAAACATTTGTGTGCACGTAGTCCAGGATGCCCCTCGTCCTATGAATGGTTATCCCAAACTTCATCTTTATCTTCTTTCCAAGAACACAATGCTCACAGAATTCCACTTTACCACTCTTGGCTCCCTTCAATAGCCCCTGCTTGCACAACGTCTGCAGTGACTTCTCGCCTGTGTGCCCTAACCTGTAATGCCAAAGCTTGCTCATGTCCGCCTCTAAAATAGCTAAAGCTACCTGGCCAATCTCGGTGCTCCCCTTCAGATAATACAAGTTTCGACTGCGGACTCTCTTCATCACCACCAAAGATCCCTTAGTAACTTTTGCTACATTGTCTTCAAAGGTCACCTTGAATCATTTTGCCTCCAAAGCTCCAACTGAGATAAGACTCTTCTTCAGCTGAGGAATAAATCACACCTCCTTTAATTCACAATCTACTCCATCGTGTATCCAGATCCGCATGGTACCTATCCCACAAATGCCACAGGATTAATCATTTCCCATGACTACAACTCTTCCATTGAGCTTCTCAAAAGATATAAACTAATCTCGTCTAGGGGTCACATTATAGGTAGCGGCGGAATCAAGTATCCAATCTGATGCATCCAAGTGGTTCACCTCTGGAGTAATCAGTAGAGAAAAGCTCGAATCATCAGAATCATCGTCTTTCGCAACGTTCACCTCATTGGCCTTCTGGCCCTTTTTCTTGCTATTCTCCTTCTCTTTGATCTTTGGACAATCTCTTTTTCAATGTCTCTACTCTTTGCCGAATACACATTGATTCTTTCCTAGCTGGTGACGACCTGTTAACTTTGACCTTCCTCTATTACTATCTTTCGGATATGGGCTTCTATCACTCGTCGACAAGGTATCGCCTGAAGTACTAGCACGAGAAGTCTACTTGTCCTTCCTCCTCAAATCATAGTTTGTCAAAGCGTTAGTAACTTCACTATAGTTGATAGAAGATCTCTCGTTCAACAAAGTGAGTACAAAGGTGTCATACTCCTCGTCCGGTAAGGATCCCAATAAGATAATAGCTTTGTACTCATCCGAAATCTTCTCATCAACATTCGCCAAGTCCGATAACAACTTCGTATAGTTGTTCACATGAGCCGCTAGCGAGGTGCCTCAGGACATCTAAAATCTGAATAACTTATGCAGCAAGTGCAATCGGTTCTCAATACTTTTCGTAAGGTACTTATTGTTGAGAATTTCTCACATCTTCATTACAGACGTCACCTCAATCACATTATACTTCAATTCTTGTTCTAAACAGGACCTGATCACCCCACAAGCGTTCCTATTCATCTTTTCTCATATCGCCTCTTCATATTTTGGTGGTCATGGTCTCCTCCAAGTTCTGAGCATTAAGTGCATCATGTACGTCGCTCATCCACAAATCAAAGTTAATTTTACCATCATATTTCACCACACTAATTTTGATGTTCTGAAAACCAACTTGAACTATACTCGCCATCGACTTGCTGCTTTCACCTTCTTCTCCCATTGTAAACTAACTCCAAGTTGTAGAGAAAGAACCAAACTTTGATAGAAATTAAGAATTACCCAACTAAACTCTAGATCAGATTCCAAATAGATCTCCTGTTCATATGAGGAAAGCAAAATCTCCAACGACAACTCCTAATGCTATCTCCACCGAAGCCTAGAACTCCAAGAACCAAGCTTCAAATAAGAATCTTCCTCAATCTAATTCCAAAACCCTAGATCTGAAATCTGGGCTCTGATACCACTTGTTGCGCGCAGCGAAAATTTTGATAGCACTTCGGCAGCACAACAAGAGAGTCAGGTCGCAATAGGAATTCCTGTTTCACATAGGAAACAAGAACCTTAAACAAAATATCTTAACCAAGTGAGATATCACCTCTTCCTCTTATCAGTTCTAGAACTGACCTATCGAGAGAACCTAAATAAGCTATTACAAATCACACAAATAGCGAGACAACCAATTTTATGTGGTTCGGCAAATAGCCTACGTCCACGGGGAGAGGATGGGAAGATTCCACTAAATCAAGGAGAGTACAAAGGGTTACAATCTCACAAAACTCACAAACTAACCCTCAACCAAAGCTCTCAACTTGCTCACAATATCTCACTCTCACAATGCTCAAAAGTCTCTCTAATCTCTGATTACAACTCTCCTCTCTTTTGATGATTGGTTCTAATCTCCATATATATAGAAAAACTAAAACCAAAACAGACTAGGAATCCTAAAACCAAAAACAAAACAAATTAGAAATCCTAATAACCTCATGTTACCAAAATAGATTAGGAATCCTAATAACCTCATGTTACCAAAATAGATTAGGAATACTGTTATCCAACACTTGGTATATATTAAGATTCCAAAATTTATTGTCCTATATTAAGTAATCAGTTTTCTATTCAATTTTCCTAGTCGACTCTTTTCTATTCAATTTTCCTAGTCGACTCTCTGAGATCAATAATTAATCAAAAGCCTTTAACTTTTTATCATTATATCTCCTTGACATTGAATTCATTCAAAAAATGATTATTTACTTCTTGCCATTAGTATTGTTATTCACTTTGGTTTATAGAATAATTAGTTTTTACTTTCTTCTAATTTAAATTGATTTTTATTAGCCTTCTCAATCATTTATTTAAGTTATTGATACATAATTGACAATATTTTCGTAGTTTAGATGAATGCAAATTCTAGTTGCATTCATATCAATATGATGGTCATCAGAAAAAATTCCTATTAAATCTTTCATTATTTGTCAAACACTAAAAGTTAACAATTTATCTTAAATATTTAATCTAAACAAATTTACATTATTTTTAAAACTTCATAATAGATTAACTAAGTTGATCCTTCTCATTAACCCTTATCTCTTAACCCTTTATCAAACGGACCCTTTATCAAACGGCACCTTCGGTCTCATTTGGTGAATGGTTAAGTGAGAGGTTAATGAAGAATTAACCCCTTCTTAGTTTGCCAAGTATAAAAAATTTATACATTATGTAAACTGAGTTAACTGCTCATAATTTATCAACACAAAATAGTATAAGGGTTTACAAATATCTCTAGAGGGGTTAAAATCAGGTAAACCCTCCAAACAAAGGGTTTACAAATCCACCTATTTAGAATGATTAAGAGATAACCCTTCTATTTATAAAAAAGATGGTCATAAGTATTTTTATTCCCAAACACAAAAATGACCACAAAGATTAAAATAAGCTAATCTAACAGAATTAAAAATTATAACGCTTCGAATTAACAAATGGACTAATTATGCTAATCATTCTCGGCCTTAACCCTTTGCCAACGGACGAAAGGGTCCATCATCAATTAAACCTCCCTTTATTAATAACAAACTAAAGTATTACAACCCGCAAATTGTTATAATAAATCCTAAAATCATTCTCTCTAAAAAAAATTAAAAATTAAGATCTTAAGAAACGACTAAAATCTTATGTCATGTAAAATAATAGGTTCAAACATCAAAAGTTTGTCATAAAGACATGCTCCCAGCTCAAACGTCTAATCTTTTTTTCTAATTATTGTCATTTACAATAATTGTAGTTAAAAAACAAAATTTCTCACACAAAATTTTAGTTTCAATTGCTTAATTTACTTTCAGAAAGGGTAAATTTCACAAAACCCGCTAAAACTTTGGGGGTGTTTCCCAAAAAATCCCTATGAACTTTGATCCAAATTCAACAACAGAAGGAGAAAATCAACCCAAATATGAACTTTACTGTTCATGCGTGCAAAAAATCTCAAAAAACACAGATTAAGATCAAAAATCCCAAATTTTAATCTTAGAACCCTAAGAACTAATCACAGTGGCTCCGATACCACTTGTCGAACTTTTAACCGTGATTAATTCAAAGAGAAGAATCACAAGAACGCGAAAGCATACCTGAATCCAATTGGATTTGCACGGATCTTAATCTTGGGTTTGAGATCTTCTAATCTAGAGGGTCTCTCTTAAGTTTCTCTCTTAGATAGGGGTGAAGAGCATGAGAACTCAACCCTTAGATTAGGTACCATAACCCCTATATATAGACTTGCAGTTTTCTAATTTAGTCCCTCATTAAATTAAAATTACAATCTGGTATCTGTACAATTAGCCCATAACATATTTAAATACCTATTGACCCAATTACCTGATTGACAATATACGCTGATATAACATATATGCTCACAAATAGATTTAATTAGATTTAAATCTAACAATCGCCCTACCTTGTGTTGTGTGCGAGTCAATTCATGTTTCTTATAATATTCGAGGTGTTCTAATAAGATATTTATTGCACGAAACAATACTACATAGAGAGCCACCCCGACAAGGTAGGCCACATACACTAACTGAGTGGACGCTGGACACCCATCATTTTATATCAAACAACACAAATAGCGGACACTCCATTTTGTAGGGCTTCCAAGTGTCCTTCTAGAAGAAAAATATAAGCATATACTTCTCTTTTTGTCAAAGGATGAATTAATACCAGCATTCATTCACTAGCATTAATTAGAGCTCACTAATCATGAGACCCCTAAAACCCCTAGGCGTGGAAAAGAACTAGCTAGCAAGGCGAACATATGTACATATGTGCGTGTTGCCTAAGTTAAGACCTCCTCCATCCTTCGCCAAACCCCACATTTCCTGCAAAAAGTTAAGGCCGGTGTGATCTCTTATAATGTCCTCTGATAATGACCGCGTTGACGCCAGAGCCCCCGCGTTCTTGGGAAAATGACCAGCTGAGCATCATGAACACAAAACACCAGGATCCTCAGATTAATCTACAGCAGGGCAGAATTCAGTTCTTAATCATAAAAGAAATGTTAGAGGCACACCATGAGGCACACCTCCGGTCACACTCCCCCCACCTGCTACAGTGCAGGGGGGCCCACAGGAGATTTTTTTAAAAATCTCCTGTGGGGCCCCCTGCACTGTAGCAGGTGGGGGAGTGTGACCGGAGGTGTGCCTCATGTGTGCCTCTAACACCGCTCTAATCATAATCGTTTATTGATATATATATAAATAGACTAGACCATTGTGAGTGACCTTTTATGGAAGTACTATACTTTAGAGTTCGTCGAGACGAGTACAATACCTAGCCCTACAAAATAATACTAATGATCACATGTGGACAAATAATGAGTAACATGGTGAATTTCCTGTTATAAAGTGAGGTACTTCCTTCTCGATCGTACGCGTATCTTTTTAACTGGTACTGCTCTCAAAACCTAGCTCTAACCGTCCGCTATGCCCACACAAAAACATTTTATTAAAAAAAATACATTATTCTTGAAAATGTTAGAAGCACAACCATACGATTGTTATCGATCATTTAATTTTATATAGTTCAGGGTCTTAAATTTAATGTTTGTTAGGGGAATTCTCACGGTTCAGAGGAATGGTAAATTACACTAGAACCCAAATAAATTTTTTTTGTAGTAAGCGCCAATAACTTTGAAATATACTCTAAACCGTTTCGAATAATTTTTCACGTTTTGTAGATAACCACCATAAATTAGGAAAAAATAAACATAAAAAGGCACTTTGAATGACAATTCCGACCAAAAAAAAAGGGTTCAGGTCCTTCTGGACACCAATCTAGGCATATGAACAATAGGATGATGAATGACAAGATCTAGACGACGAATTTTTGTTTTTAGGTTTCAAAATATAGAAAATATCATAAAGTGGTTTTAAAAAAAACCAATTTAAGAGGTATTCCGTTTTCTTTAACTTCCTCCTTGGGTCATCAAGCGCATCGATCGCATCAGGCGCAACTTCTTATGGGGCAAGTCCCCAGACAATTCCAAAGGCAATAACCCTGTCAATTGGAGAACTGTTTGTTCCCCCAAAGCCAGCGGAGGTCTGGGTGTGATTAACCTTCATCTTTTCAACCGTGCCCTCCTCTCCAAATGGCTATGGCGCTATCATGATACCTCCAGCTATGTAGGGAGGGTACTCCAATCTATCTACTCCTTCCACCATCACAGCCCATCCCCCTCTAATCTCTGTTCTCACTTCTGGAAAGACGTCCACTCATGCTCTGACATCTTCTCCCCCTTCATCTCATGGTCGATTGGTAATGGCTTAGCTGCATACTTTTGGGAAGACAAGTGGACAGGAGCCAACTCTCTCGCTAGCCTCTTTCCCCAGGCATATGATTTAGCTTTCTCCAAGTTCGTCCCCGTTGCATCTCAAGGGAGATTTCATGAGGGATCATGGGTCTGGCATCCAATCATCAGGCGTCCCAGGAATGTCGTTGCTAGGACCCAAGTGCAAGCTCTTCTAGACCATCTATCCTCTCTCAACCTTGCTCCTTCACCCTCCGCAGTCTGCCCTGACAGCCCATCTTGGTCGCTATCAGCCTCAAAATCCTTCTCAGTTAATTCCCTTCGCCGCTTCCTAGCAGATGGAGGTATGAGATCCAAACACCTTCCATCCATATGGAACAACTTCCTGCCAAGTAAAGTTCGGATTTTCTTCTGGCTCCTAAGCTCTCTTAGATTGAAGACTAAGGATAGACTAGCCTCTCAAGGGTGGCTAGCTGACTCCAGTTGCAGCTACTGTCCAGAACAAGAATCTCACGACCACCTGTTCTCCTCTTGCATCCGGACTCAAGTTATCTGGTCACCCTTCCTCCTTAAGTTAGGCATGGCCTCCCTCCCTGCTAGCACATCCAAGTGTCTAGATCTCTGTTCAGACCCAACTGTCCACGCCTCCACCCGCCTCTTATGGAGTGTATGCTTTCCTACCATCAGCTGGGTCCTGTGGCACGATCGTAACAATTTGATCTTCCGCAACAGCTCATCTTCGCCCCATAGCATTATTAAGAAGTCTGTTAACTTCATTCTTCTCTGGGCAGGGGCCTCCAACTCCAAGAAATCGCTCGAGATCAAGAAGCTCATTCAAGACGTAGGGCTCTCAGATATCCTTGAATCAAGCGAGGACAGCAACTCGTCGCCTTGAACCGTTTCCCCCCAAGCTGGCTCCTGCTCTTATCGCTGTGGGTTATTTTGGTGCAGCAGTTAACATCCTAGTTTTTTTT
>NC_033795.1:13118515-13123181 GCF_001876935.1 Asparagus officinalis | reverse complement strand
CTAAACACAATACCATAGTAAGAGATAAATTACAACTAATAAGCCAAACACAATACAACTAATAAGCCAAACACAATATCATAGTAAGACAAACGAATTTTACATGGTTCAACAAGTTGTCTACGTCCACGGGATAAGGAAGGGGGGTTCTTACTATTAGAAATCAAGAGAATACAAACATGGTTACAAATCTCTCAAATAAACCCTAAAACAAAGCATCCAGATCTCTCACAAATCTTTCACAATTGGATACAACAATTCTCTCTCAAAGACTGCTCAAAACGTCATTGTTTAACCCTAATTAATTAGGATTAGGCTTATATATCAACTCAGAAACGAACCGGGTCAAAGCCTGTAACCCAGAAAATAACCGCTACGCGGTCGACCTCACACCCCACGAGCGGTCGACCTCACACCCGGTCGACCGCCGCTGACTCGCGGTCGACTGGCAAACATCCTGGCAGCTTTTCCTGTGCTTTTCTGAACTGTTCTTCGTCGCGTTCGTCATTTATTCAGTCTGGATAGTTGGAATGTTTTCCAGAACGTATCTGGACTTCGTGCATGTTTCCGGTCGACCGCCGCTGACTCGCGGTCGACTGGCAAACATCCTGGCAGCTTTTCCTGTGCTTTTCTGAACTGTTCTTCGTCGCGTTCGTCATTTATTCAGTCTGGATAGTTGGAATGTTTCAATATAGCTTCCATGGTCAATTGGAGAACTGTTTGTTCCCCCAAAGCCAGCGGAGGTCTGGGTGTGATTAACCTTCATCTTTTCAACCGTGCCCTCCTCTCCAAATGGCTATGGCGCTATCATGATACCTCCAGCTATGTAGGGAGGGTACTCCAATCTATCTACTCCTTCCACCATCACAGCTCATCCCCGTCCAATCTCTGTTCTCACTTCTGGAAAGACGTCCACTCATGCTCTGACATCTTCTCCCCCTTCATCTCATGGTCGATTGGTAATGGCTTAGCTGCATACTTTTGGGAAGACAAGTGGACAGGAGCCAACTCTCTCGCTAGCCTCTTTCCCCAGGCATATGATTTAGCTTTCTCCAAGTTCGTCCCCGTTGCATCTCAAGGGAGATTTCATGAGGGATCATGGGTCTGGCATCCAATCATCAGGCGTCCCAGGAATGTCGTTGCTAGGACCCAAGTGCAAGCTCTTCTAGACCATCTATCCTCTCTCAACCTTGCTCCTTCACCCTCCGCAGTCTGCCCTGACAGCCCATCTTGGTCGCTATCAGCCTCAAAATCCTTCTCAGTTAATTCCCTTCGCCGCTTCCTAGCAGATGGAGGTATGAGATCCAAACACCTTCCATCCATATGGAACAACTTCCTGCCAAGTAAAGTTCGGATTTTCTTCTGGCTCCTAAGCTCTCTTAGATTGAAGACTAAGGATAGACTAGCCTCTCAAGGGTGGCTAGCTGACTCCAGTTGCAGCTACTGTCCAGAACAAGAATCTCACGACCACCTGTTCTCCTCTTGCATCCGGACTCAAGTTATCTGGTCACCCTTCCTCCTTAAGTTAGGCATGGCCTCCCTCCCTGCTAGCACATCCAAGTGTCTAGATCTCTGTTCAGACCCAACTGTCCACGCCTCCACCCGCCTCTTATGGAGTGTATGCTTTCCTACCATCAGCTGGGTCCTGTGGCACGATCGTAACAATTTGATCTTCCGCAACAGCTCATCTTCGCCCCATAGCATTATTAAGAAGTATGTTAACTTCATTCTTCTCTGGGCAGGGGCCTCCAACTCCAAGAAATCGCTCGAGATCAAGAAGCTCATTCAAGACGTAGGGCTCTCAGATATCCTTGAATCAAGCGAGGACAGCAACTCGTCGCCTTGAACTGTTTCCCCCAAACCTGGTTCCTACTCTTATCGCTGTGGGTTATTTTGGTGCAGCAGTTAACATCCTAGTTTTTTTTTCTTTTGTTTTAGAGTGACTTATACTGTACATTTCTGGTTGAATTTTGTAATCTCTCCTTTTGACATCCACTACTGATTTGGCCTTGTTCTCCACCTCGGAGCAGCAGCCTGAATCAGTAGTAGATATCATTTTTTGTTCCATCCCACCTTGGGCTTCAGTAATATATTGATAGGGAAATCCCTATTTTCACTCAAAAAAAAAAAGGTTTTCTGTAAAAGTTATCGGGTGTATAGTGTGATTTTGAAAGTTAAAGGGAGTTCACTGCAAGACGCTGAATGTTCTGAACTTCTATTTCCATTATCATAAATCTCATGTCTCCTCAACTTTTCTAATTTCCTCTCTCTTAACACACACACATATACATATATATATATATATAGAAAAATGGATATGTTTGGTACCAAGCATAAAAAGTGGTGTTTGGTAGCGAGGTGACATAATCCCCTCCACTCATTCAAATGATTGTATATCCATATGCATTCCTCAACCTATGTGAATATGATCCCTCATTTGAATGAGTGGAGGGGATTGTGTCATCTCACTACCAAGCACAAAATTTATGCTTGATACCAAACATACTCATTTTTCTCTCTCTCTCTCTCTCTCTAAAATGTATATATATATATATATATATTAATCATATCAAACATTTTTTATCAATTATCCATGACACGTGTTAGTGTTTCTATCGCCTAATTTCGGTGCTTCCTGTCTCTAGAGTCTACGGCTCATCCCCCCACTAAAGTGATGTTGCCGACAAACTATGGAATAGGAAGACAAAGCTTGAAGCCCTAAACGATGCCTCCTCATGGACCACGAATCGCCCCGGTCCTCAAACCATCCCGAAAAAGCTGCCTACCCCACCAAAACTTGAACCCCCGCATCATCACTTTTTTTAACCTCCTCACTCGTGCCCAAATTAGAAGTTAACCCTACATTTAAATATCAAATTTTCAACACAGTAGGTGTCCTACACATTCCTTTATATAGAAAAAGCATATAGTAAGATAGGCTTTCAGTGAACTTATTGAACTGGACATCTGGTGTTCTAAGAGAACAGACGAGAACCTTTGGGTTAGCGTTATAAAATATGAGTGCGGGTGACACTCCTATTGATTACATTCTATTGAAAAGTTCTCTCTATCTTATGGTTCTTGTTTTTTGTATGGTAAATTATAAATCGTCTATTTTTGTATCAGCACAAAATAAAAAGCTTATATATTATTAATATGTTGATAAAATGACTCTTCTTAATTATCTACAAGGGAACACCACATAGTTTTCCCTCTTTATATATTTAGTCCCCACCCACCCACAGCATCACACTAAAACGCACGCCCACCTTTCAAAATGTCCAAATCTCCTCTCTTCCTCCTGTTCCTCTTCCTCCTCCTCCTCCTCAACGTTGAGGCTAAACCAGCCAATTTCATCAAAACAAGCCCAAGCCCATCGAAGGCCCGTCTAAGACGGAAGATCAGCCACCTCCACTTCTACTTCCACGACATCGTCAGCGGCCGCAATCCCACCGCGGTCCGGATCACCCAACCCGTTAACAACTCCTTATCCATATTCGGAATGATCTCCATGATGGATGATCCGTTAACCCAAGGCCCAAGCCCAAACTCGACAGAAGTAGGCCGGGCCCAGGGAATGTACGCCGGTGCTGCCCAAGATGAGGTGGGCTTTTTGCAGGCCATGAACTTGTGTTTCACTGCGGGGAAGTATAACGGGAGCGTGTTAACGGTTCTCGGGCGCAACGCCCCGATGCACCCGATAAGGGAGATGCCCGTTATTGGAGGGAGTGGGCTGTTTAGGTTTGCTAATGGGTATGCTTTGGCTAGGACTCACTGGTTTGATTTGAACACAGGGGATGCAACTGTAGAGTATAACGTCACCGTTATGCATTATTGAGGTGGGCCTTGGGCTTGGGCTTCGATTGGCTCAATAATTGTGTGTTACAGTTGTTTTATACGGTTTACATTGGCCTTTTTGTTTGTTTGGTGATGTTTCTGATTTTGTTGTTAGTGGAGAATCTTACTATGTATCTTCGCTCTTTGGCAATGGAAGTTAAAATATACATACATCTTTATCAGGTATATAGTGTTTGGCTCCTCAATGATATGTATGAAAGCAGATCTATTTTCATGGACATGTATTTAGTAATACATCGTCGGATGTGGTAAGGATTCAACCTAAAAATTTTGATTTGGATTTCAATCCTCTCATTTAACACTAGTTCAATGCTCGGTGTAAAACATCTCACTCCTATAAAGATGGTTTTGATAGAATCCATGCGGACTAAGAATCATTTTTCTAAATTTTTAACTTCTTAGATTAAGTATATATTGACATAATGACATGATATTCTTTTGATAGACACGACCTCTGATACTTTGGATATCATCCAAGCAAAGAAATTGTATCAAAAAAGAACAAAAAAGAGAGGAAAAAAAAATATTTCAAGCAAAGAACTTGTTTTAAAGTGATATATTTTGCCATCTTCGAGATTCTGTTTGTGCGTACGTCTAACTCTCTCCAAAGCCTACAATGGTGAGAGTCTTATGCATTGATGTCCCTTTTTAGAGCTCTATTTCTAAATTAAATTCTGAAGATGATGATATGAAAGACTAAATAATGGTGAAACTTCAACTCAAAAATTTACTCGGAATAAAATTCTAATTGTATGTAGATTCCTGAAAATGCCTAACCTTATGAGCCATTATGCATGAGGAATAATAA
>NC_033795.1:13077164-13117515 GCF_001876935.1 Asparagus officinalis | reverse complement strand
GTACGACCCCCAGTCTGGATGTTGGCTCGAAGCTCCTTCAATGATCCCCAGCTTTCCTTGACAAGCGCTCTTCCTCGATCCTCGGGTCGAGCACCGATACGGTTATTCAGAGGATTCTTGAACTTGGGGAAATCCACGCTGCGGTGGGGCTTTACCGAAGGTTCGGGACCTGAAATTGACGAAGGTTGGAGAGCAATATTACCTGCTATTACCTTAGGCATTGATTTGACCTTTGGTACCCAAACTCGTTCGGATCTCGGCGATCTCTTAACGGCCTCTCCCTTTAGCATCTCTCGTGCTTTTTGGACCAGGGCTCGTGCATGCGCACGCAAGGCGCGGCGCTTCTGGATTCGCTCCTCGAGAGTAGAACGGGTTCTTTTGACATGAACCCATTTGTTTGTTTCTGCTTCGGAGGAGGGGCTGGTTGTTTGCCGTTGTTGCTCCTGGCGTTGCCTGGATTTTAGATCTACATTATAGCGGATCCCATCCATTGGCTTCAAAGCCTCGGCCAGCTGACGAGCAAGACGTTGACGTCGTCTTTGTCGTGTTCTCTTTGTTACTGCGGGAGCGTCTTCAGAAGTCATCTCCTCGGCGGAAGAGGAATCCGGATCTGCGATCTCGACCAGGTTGGACGACGTGGGGACGTCGCGTGGTGCAAGTGCAGAGGCGGCAACGGGGTCTTGGATTTTTGAACCGAAGGACCTGCAATCCTTTAAGAAAGAGGTTACCTTTCTGTACCCGTTTGGAGAGGCGGATCTGGAGGAGGAGGAAGAGAGGCCTTCTTTGAACCGTTGTTGATTGAGCTCGTGTTCTTCATTCACCCCGATCTTGAGTGCTGGTTGCGTCACGACGGCGTCGGTTGCGATGCCGTTGGCTCCCACTGTGGTCGCCAGCTTGTTTGCGGAAAAAGTTGCTGTATTCATTGCTGCATTCATTACAACTTCAATCGTTACAATGAAATAAAAAGATAGCCTTTTTATAAGACCGGTACACAATGAAAACAAAAGAAATACAACTCTTTTCAAACAAACGCAAGATCTGTTTGTCATCTCTTGCTTGCGTGGGTCTTTTGCCTGTGACGGGGATGTTGATATCCGTGGACCACCGGGGCACTCAGATCTGGTCCGGATAAATCGGACAGAGTTTCGTTGATCCGCGTGAGATCTAGAAACTTTCTGATCCGGATAAATCGGACAGAGCTTCGTCTATCCGCGGAGGGATATAGAAGCAGAGCTTCGTCGATCCGCGTGAGATCTAGAAGCTATAAGCGTATACCTCGGCTAAAGCGAGGTAATAGCTCTTCTTAGTATCAACGCTAAGGCCGATACTAAGGATCTGACGGGCGATGAAGGCTCTGATCAAGGCCTCTCCTCCTCTTGTTGAAGCACACGGGCACTCTTCACTGCAGCAGGGCTTCGCCAAGCTCTCCCAAAATTCCTCCTCAAATCAAGGCACCAAGGGGGGCTATTTATAGCATTTAGAGGGGTCTAGGGGGGTCTAGGGACCACTAGGGGGCGTGGACACCCCCTGGTGTCTCGGCCATGGCCGAGACACCCTTGGGGTGTCTCGGCCATGGCGATTTAGAAGGGGACAAGGGGGTCTAGAGGACCACCAAGGGGTGCGGCCACCCCTTGGTGTCTCGGCTATGGCCGAGACACCCTAGGGTGTCTCGGCTTGGCCGAGACACCCCTGGGGTGTCTTGGTTTTGCCAAGACACCCCCGGGTGTTTCGAGCTTGCCGAGACACCCCGGGTGCCTCAGTTTGGTCCGAGGCCTTCCGGGTGTGTTTGCCGTTGATTCGTCGTCCCAACTCGGATTTGAGTGATCTCGGATGCGTTGGGATCTTGGCGAAGAGCTCTGTTAGTCCCGATGGTTGACTTCTCAGTGGAGTAAACGGGACACGAAGGGCGCTGCTCCTTTTGCAGCGGTCGCGGGGTTTCCGGTCAATCCGTATCCCCGTGATTCTGACATTCTGTCGGCTCACATAGTCCGTCGGTTCGCTTCAATCGTTCACCGGCGTCATTTGAACCCTTGTGAACCGGGTAGTGACGTTCAATCGTCGATCGTTAATACCGAGCTGTGTGCGGGGACCTATTGGCAATTTTTGATGCCTACAAAGAGTGCCGACGAATGACCGCACCATCAGAGGCTCGTTCCCAGAGATAGCACCCAGGTGCGATTTGAAATAAATCAAATGCTGGGTGGGGGAACCCCTTCCATCGAACGGCGTGAAGTTGATTAGACTAAACTTCGCCGGATAGGGGATTGATTCCCATTCCCTCGGGTATGGACAAGGAATGCCCGTTTTCTTTACCTCTTGAGCAGACAGCAACGTATTGATTTTACTCTCGAGGCTTTTGATCTTCAAGTCTTCACTTGTATCCCCGTTGGCATCCTCACTACCACCCCCTGCATTGATGGGAGGGTTATTGGCATTGTGAGCTTCATCCCCATCCGCGTGCTCCTTTTCCTGAGCAACCTGGTTACGGTGGCTTGGTTCACCTTGTTGGTTCCTGAATGCTTGGATTTGCTGTTCATGCATCTCTCTCATCTGCTGCATGGCCGTCTCCATCTCGAATTTAAAACTTTCTTTCTGCTTAGCCAAAGCGTCTTCAAGCATTTTGGCCATTTCTTCCGCGCCTATCATGAATGACTCGCGGGGTTGTCCTTCGCTGGACACTGTATTGTCCGATGCGACAGCAGAGCAGGAATCCGATTCTTCATCTTCCGAAGGCAATCTTATCCGAACCCTACCATAAGTTCCTCGTGCGATGGCTCCGGACTGCAGACGGGTTACACGCCGGGACGCTTCCAGAAACGATTTGAGATCAATCTGTGTCGATGTCTCTTTGCTGGTCATGTTGGCGGTGACCTTCGGAAATTCTCCATCCTTAACCACTGTTCTTCTTTGCCGGAAGCGCCTATGCCTTGGTTTTGGCGTTTCGGTGCCGAGCCTTTCGAACACTGAAATTCTCTCGGGGACTCCCTTGATGCAGTTGCATTGAGACAGTACTACCCGAATGAGCTTGGCACATGGGCACTGAGTTTCGAGCCCTTGAGGGCTTCTTTTTCTTGTTTTGTTCGTACCCCCAGCACGATAGTACAACTCGTCCATTTGATCGGAGTAACCTATCGCGTGTTGGCATGATTTCCCAGGTATAACGTTATCATCCTCGGATGACAACGTTTCCTTCTGAGAGCAAACTGCCTTATTTGGACTTCCGAGAGTCACTCGCCTCGAAACACGCCTTTGTAGACATGAATTCTCAGCGGGCTCCCGAACTTCGATGCGCAAGGTAGTGCGCTTGGGTGCCGTAAACTCTTTGTCATGTTGAGGGTTGTGTCGACCCCCAGCATGTTGATTAGTTCGGAGCCTCTTCATCGGGCCCGAGCGTTCATGGACTTCGTTGCGCTCGTCGGGAATTGGACCGAGGCGCTCCAAGATTGACCTCCTTCCTCGGGATGGTTCGGGAGGTTGAACTCGTTTTGAAGGCTGTAAAGGTCGATCCTCGGCCTGACTCACCACTTTGGACTTTGGCCTCCATATTTTGTGAGTTAGTGGTGATTTCTTGGCTACTCCATTCTGCCACCTTCTACGGGCTTCTTGAACTTGAGCTCGTGCTTGTGCTGAGAGTGCGCGGCGCTTCTGAATGCGATCCTCCAGCGTTGAACGGTTCCGTTTGACACGGATCCATTCGTTCGTTGGTGGCTTGGAGGAGTTGCCATTCATTGGTTGTTGAGGTCGTTCGCCTCTTCTGTTCTTCAGATCCGTGTTGTAACGGATCCCGTCCACAGATTCCATTGCCTTTGCGATTTGTTTCGCAAGGCGCTGACGTTGCCTTTGGCGGGCTCTCTTTGAGAGAGTCACTACGCCCTCGGCAACGGAAGATTCGGCCAGAGCAGATCTGACCTGGTTGGAAGGAGAGATCTCACCCGATGCAGCTTCGGCATCAAACGGGGCGAGATCTTCGTTGGCAGCTTCAACTTCTTCGTACCAACGAAGTTTTCTCTTGGAAGAGAGCTTTGGAGACTTGGACTTGCGAGGGGAGGTGGATTCGGACGAGGATGACAGATACTCCTCGAACTTTTGTTGGTCGAATTCGTACTCGACCTCCTCCTCGACCGGGATCGGGATCCGCGGCTGCGACGCGACAGCTTCGGCAGTAAAGCTGTTGGCTCCCACTGTGGTCGCCAGATTGTTCGCGGGAAAAATCGTAGCTTTCTTCATTGTTGATATCATTGCTATCTCA
Organism: Asparagus officinalis; assembly: GCF_001876935.1. Lineage (NCBI taxonomy): Eukaryota > Viridiplantae > Streptophyta > Magnoliopsida > Asparagales > Asparagaceae > Asparagus > Asparagus officinalis. Next base: position 13,113,266 of record NC_033795.1, on the reverse strand, counting down.
GTTAACAACTTTATGCGTTACAAAGATCCGGTCTTTTTATAAGATCCGGTTACAATGAAAAATCAAAGAAAACAAAGTAAAGATTACAATTTTCCTTATTTGTCGAACTAATCGCGAGCTCCTGTTTTGCGGTCGCTCGCTTTGGTGGGTTCTTTGCCTGCGCCGGGGTTATTTGCCGTGGACCACCGCGTGATCTCGATCCGGTCGGATCTACACGATATGACGGGTAATATTCCACCAAGGGAATAATAGCCGGGAGGGATTGTTTCACCAAGGAAACAACCGCTCGAATCTCGGGATCTAAGAACCAAGCTTAGATCCGGAGTGTGATCGTGTAGATCTCAAATCCAATCCTCTCGAACTCCTGCCTTATTTGGCGTTGGTGATCGCCGAGCACCGGATCTGAAAGTCCAAGTCTCCAAGCCTTCAAAGTTGTGATCTTTTTTAGATCTGAGTCTTCAATCCAGCAGGGCTTCGCCTCTCTCCAAAATTTCCAACCTCTGAAACAAATGAGCACAAGGCCTATTTATAGGCACTCAGAACTGTGCATTTGCACAGTTCTGAGCCTAGCCACCCATGGGTGGCTCGGCCTTGGCCGAGCCACCTCAGGGTGGCTCGGCCTTGGCCGAGCCACCCTGGGGTGGCTCGGCTTTGGCCGAGCCACCTCAGGGTGGCTCGGCCTTGGCCGAGCCACCCTGGGGTGGCTCGGCCACCGAGCCACCTCAGGGTGGCTCGGCTTGGGCCGAGCCACCCTGGGGTGGTTCGGTTTCGGCCGAGTCCCCGGGTGTTTGTCCGTTTCGTCCTTTGTTTCCGGTTCTGGTTCTCTTGTGTGGTTGATTGACTTGGCAACGACTTGTTGACTTGATTCCAGATATGGCAGTGAGTCGGGTTCCTGATATGGCAGTAAACCAACTTCTGAATTTGAGTCCGGAATTGATGTTGATTTGATCGTGATTCATCCGAGTTCGCTCTTGTTTAGATGACTCGGTGATTCACCTAAACATTGGTTTGATTCCGCGTGCGAGTGGATGCATTCCAATGCTTGGGTGCGATTTGTCGCCTCGTTAACCTGCTCCGTTGCGTATAGCTTGGCTTCAGCGTTGGCGAGCTAACGGTCTTGTTTGGATACGTCGCCCGGTGGTCCGTTTGTTAAATCGGCGTCGAGCTGTGCTAAGGGACCTATAGGCAATTTTATACGCCTACAGATACCCCCTCCAAAGTATTTCAGTCTCATTCTTTTATAGAAGAGTCTGGAATACTTTGGATGTGATTGTCCCAACCTTCAGTCGGTGTAACGGGACTCTGGAATGACTTCTGTTCTGGATTCCTTCAATTCCTTCAGGCTATTCAGTGCTTTGTAGAATGCCTGTAGGGGTTCCGGTGCTGCATTTATTGTCTGACCGTTGTTGGAATTTGAACTTGAAGTCGATTCTTGATTTCTTGACTTTTTGGCTCGAGTTTGCTGCTTCAACACAGAACTTATCATCGATTGACTGCGTTGAATCTTCATCTATAACGCGTTGTCTGGCGTTTGAGCTTCATTGCGACGCGTTGTCCGGCGTCCAGGCTTCATTATGATGCACTGTTCGGCATTTGACACAGTTTATACTCGTACGTCTGCTGGAGTACACACGGTTTAAGCTCTTAAGGAATTGGAGCATGGATCTTATCCCAAGGTCGTTGGATGCTCGAGTCACGAGACCAACTCATAAAGTTGATGCGTCAATGACTCGCATATTTATAGGATTTTTGGCAAATCCTCAGCCATCAACGGGTTTGATGCGCCTTTACCGACTACCGTTTGAGTCGGGCTAGCATGCGGATTGTTTTAAGTCCGTTCCGCATGTGACGTTATGCTAAAAGAGTTAACTCTTTTAGTGCTACGATATTGAATACGTAGACTTCGTCTTTCTCCTGTGAAAAGACTAAACAGCAACGTGTATCAGACGTTGACTTAGGATTTTTGGCAAATCCTCAGCCCTCAACGGATTTGTCATGCTTTTACCGATTACCGTTTGAATCGGGCTTACATGCGGATTGTCTTAAGTCCGTTCCGCATGTGACGTTGTGCTAAAGGAATGAACTCCCTTAGACTTGATGCTACGACTTCGAATACGTAGACTTCGTCTTTCTCACGGGAATAGACTACCCGGCGACGCGTGTTAGGCGCTGACTTTAGGATTTTTGGCTAACCCCAAGCCTTTAACGGATTTGATTAACCTTTACCGACTACCGTTTGAGTCGGGCTAGCATGCGAATTGTCTAAATCCGTTCCGCATGTAACGTTGTGCTTAGAGACTGAATCCTCTAAGACTTGTTGCTATGACTTTGAATACATAGACTTCGCCGTTGTCATGGGAATAGGCTACCCAGCAACGTGTATTAAACGTTGACTTATCCCTCCTTAGGCTTCGGGATAAAATACCCCAGAATCGAACTCTGGTGTCTTTTTCTACGGGGAAAGACTAAACCGGCGACGCGTGTTAGGCGTCGGCATATCCTTTCTTAGGATTCAGGATGAAATTCCCCATGCGTGTAAGGCATGGATTTTGGTGTTATTAATAACAACCTGTCACAATGTTGAATATGTGAACGGGTGTTCTTTTTAAACGGTTAAGAACTGACCGGCAGCGCGTGTCAGGCGCAGACTTATCCTTGCTTAGGTTTCAGGATAGAATACCCCAGAATCGAACTCTGGTGTCTTTTTGTGCAGAAAAAAGACTAAACCGGCAGCGCGTGTTAGGCGCAGACTTATCCCTGCTTAGGATTCGGGATAAACTTCCTAGGATGAATCCTGAATTCTTCGAAAAGGATTGGTATGGGGAAGGAAGAATTTTATATTCTATTCCCCGAACAAAGAAGGAAAGGAGACTCGAGGTGGGATCTCCACCCCCAGAATCCGGAAAGGTGAAACTAAGAGTGGGATCTCCACTCCGAGAATCAAAAAGATTCGGATAACCCTAACTGTCGGAAGGTTTGATTATCGAACTAAAGATGAATTTCTCGTTTATCGAGAATGAATCGTGGTTTTGGTCCTAACTGTAGGAAGGTTTGACCAAGTGGGAGGTTTGAGGTGACCCTAACTGTAGGAAGGTTTGATCACTCGATTTGAAAGTGGACCTCTCGTTCATTGGAGGAATCGAGAGGGGTTTTTGGTTTTGGTCCTAACTGTAGAAAGGTTTGACCGAATGGAAGGTTTAAGACGATCCTAACTGTAGGAAGGTTTGATCGCTTGATTTGTGGACCTCTCGTTCATTGGGAGAATCGAGAGGGGATTTTGACTGTGGTCCTAACTGTAAGAAGGTTTGACCAATCAGGAACTTTACGTCCAGACTCTAACAGAGAGAGTGTTGAGTGCACAGACACAGTGAGAACTTGAATGGGAGTCCTTATTCATTACATTGCTGTGGTTTTGGGAACTTCCCGTTACATAAATCGTCCACCCCCAGTTTCCTCTGCGGAACTGGTTCGGACATTATTATCAGTTAACTAACCGGGTTATCCTTAAGAATATTAGCTTAATATTCTCCAGGAACTTCCCGTCAAAAGTGGGGAAACAGTTTAGACTCATATACCTATTGGAGTATCAGGGAGTAGTTTAACCTCTTATACCGGTCGGAGGATTGAGAAACAGTTTATACTCGTATACTCTTTGGAGTGTCAGGAAGCAGTTTATACTCTTATACCGGTCGGAGTTTTGCCGTTTTTATTTGGCTTACCTTAGCGTTATAACGCCGGCTTCGACCAAGGTCTGAATGCTATTCCTGAGAGCAAAGCAATCCTTGGTGGGATGAACAACCCTTCTGTGGTATGCACAGTACTTTGGGTCCGTAGTGTTATCAGCTTCCTCCTGATTCGTGATAGGTGGTAGCTTGATCTTGTTGCCTTCGAGGAGCGATTCGAAGATGGTTGGAACGTCTTCGTCCTTGAAGGAATACTCTCTCTGGAGTCTCGGACCCGAAGTCTTCTGCTGCCTTCGGGATTGCTGTTGTGACGCTTGATTAGCACCACCAGCAGCTGCAGGTGCTTTGCCCTTACCACGGGAAGCGAAGTTTGAGTCCAGCAGATTAACCGTCGGTTGGTTCCTTTCGGCCTTCTTCCTTTTAAGGAAGCGTTCGGCTTGTTCACCGCGCACCTTCAGATCCTTCCAAGTGTCAGACGGTGCTGTCCCCATTGCCTCCAATACGTCCAATGCGAGGTTGTTGTGGCAAGTCTGGAGAATGAATTCCTCGGTGATCGGGTCCCGGCAATTCATCGCCTTGTTCCGGAACCTTTTGACGAAGGTGTCGACTAACTCCCCGTCTTTTTGTTTCTCGTCGAGCAACGATCCGATAGAGATCTCGGTGTCGTCGTCGAAGAAATTTGCAAGGAACTTCGTCTCCATGTCATCCCAGCTGTTCACGCTTCCTGGCTTGAGGCGACGATACCAATCGAAGGCAGCTCCGCGAAGAGTGCCGACGAATGACCGCACCATCAGAGGCTCGTTCCCAGAGATAGCACCCAGGTGCGATTTGAAATAAATCAAATGCTGGGTGGGGGAACCCCTTCCATCGAACGGCGTGAAGTTGATTAGACTAAACTTCGCCGGATAGGGGATTGATTCCCATTCCCTCGGGTATGGACAAGGAATGCCCGTTTTCTTTACCTCTTGAGCAGACAGCAACGTATTGATTTTACTCTCGAGGCTTTTGATCTTCAAGTCTTCACTTGTATCCCCGTTGGCATCCTCACTACCACCCCCTGCATTGATGGGAGGGTTATTGGCATTGTGAGCTTCATCCCCATCCGCGTGCTCCTTTTCCTGAGCAACCTGGTTACGGTGGCTTGGTTCACCTTGTTGGTTCCTGAATGCTTGGATTTGCTGTTCATGCATCTCTCTCATCTGCTGCATGGCCGTCTCCATCTCGAATTTAAAACTTTCTTTCTGCTTAGCCAAAGCGTCTTCAAGCATTTTGGCCATTTCTTCCGCGCCTATCATGAATGACTCGCGGGGTTGTCCTTCGCTGGACACTGTATTGTCCGATGCGACAGCAGAGCAGGAATCCGATTCTTCATCTTCCGAAGGCAATCTTATCCGAACCCTACCATAAGTTCCTCGTGCGATGGCTCCGGACTGCAGACGGGTTACACGCCGGGACGCTTCCAGAAACGATTTGAGATCAATCTGTGTCGATGTCTCTTTGCTGGTCATGTTGGCGGTGACCTTCGGAAATTCTCCATCCTTAACCACTGTTCTTCTTTGCCGGAAGCGCCTATGCCTTGGTTTTGGCGTTTCGGTGCCGAGCCTTTCGAACACTGAAATTCTCTCGGGGACTCCCTTGATGCAGTTGCATTGAGACAGTACTACCCGAATGAGCTTGGCACATGGGCACTGAGTTTCGAGCCCTTGAGGGCTTCTTTTTCTTGTTTTGTTCGTACCCCCAGCACGATAGTACAACTCGTCCATTTGATCGGAGTAACCTATCGCGTGTTGGCATGATTTCCCAGGTATAACGTTATCATCCTCGGATGACAACGTTTCCTTCTGAGAGCAAACTGCCTTATTTGGACTTCCGAGAGTCACTCGCCTCGAAACACGCCTTTGTAGACATGAATTCTCAGCGGGCTCCCGAACTTCGATGCGCAAGGTAGTGCGCTTGGGTGCCGTAAACTCTTTGTCATGTTGAGGGTTGTGTCGACCCCCAGCATGTTGATTAGTTCGGAGCCTCTTCATCGGGCCCGAGCGTTCATGGACTTCGTTGCGCTCGTCGGGAATTGGACCGAGGCGCTCCAAGATTGACCTCCTTCCTCGGGATGGTTCGGGAGGTTGAACTCGTTTTGAAGGCTGTAAAGGTCGATCCTCGGCCTGACTCACCACTTTGGACTTTGGCCTCCATATTTTGTGAGTTAGTGGTGATTTCTTGGCTACTCCATTCTGCCACCTTCTACGGGCTTCTTGAACTTGAGCTCGTGCTTGTGCTGAGAGTGCGCGGCGCTTCTGAATGCGATCCTCCAGCGTTGAACGGTTCCGTTTGACACGGATCCATTCGTTCGTTGGTGGCTTGGAGGAGTTGCCATTCATTGGTTGTTGAGGTCGTTCGCCTCTTCTGTTCTTCAGATCCGTGTTGTAACGGATCCCGTCCACAGATTCCATTGCCTTTGCGATTTGTTTCGCAAGGCGCTGACGTTGCCTTTGGCGGGCTCTCTTTGAGAGAGTCACTACGCCCTCGGCAACGGAAGATTCGGCCAGAGCAGATCTGACCTGGTTGGAAGGAGAGATCTCACCCGATGCAGCTTCGGCATCAAACGGGGCGAGATCTTCGTTGGCAGCTTCAACTTCTTCGTACCAACGAAGTTTTCTCTTGGAAGAGAGCTTTGGAGACTTGGACTTGCGAGGGGAGGTGGATTCGGACGAGGATGACAGATACTCCTCGAACTTTTGTTGGTCGAATTCGTACTCGACCTCCTCCTCGACCGGGATCGGGATCCGCGGCTGCGACGCGACAGCTTCGGCAGTAAAGCTGTTGGCTCCCACTGTGGTCGCCAGATTGTTCGCGGGAAAAATCGTAGCTTTCTTCATTGTTGATATCATTGCTATCGCACCAGCAAGTATGGCGTTTGTACTTCGACGGCGCTTCACGAGCAACTAATGTAGCAAGTGCTCCTGGAAGTTCTATGATTTCTTCCGGAGTTGGAGTTATCTTAGTTTCCCCAGGAAAGCACGTGATGCCTCGAGCTTACTTGTTGACCGAACCGTGCTCAAATAATGTAGCCGAATATAATGCCTTACTCATAGGACTCAGCTTCGCCAAAGAACTGGGGGTTGAGTACCTCGAAGCCTTAGGCGATTCTCAACTGATAGTTAAACAAGTTCAGGGAGAGTACGAGGTCCGAAGCCAAGATTTAATACCATACCATAAGATGGCAGTAGAAATGGCAGAATCATTCGAAGGATTCTTTATCGAACATATTCCACGGCTACCTGTATTCATTACAACTTCAATCGTTACAATGAAATAAAAAGATAGCCTTTTTATAAGACCGATACACAATGAAAACAAAATAAATACAACTCTTTTCAAACAAACGCAAGATCTGTTTGTCATCTCTTGCTTGCGTGGGTCTTTTGCCTGTGACGGGGATGTTGATATCCGTGGACCACCGGGGCACTCAGATCTGATCCGGATAAATCGGACAGAGTTTCGTCGATCCGCGTGAGATCTAGAAACTTTCTGATCCGGATAAATCGGACAGAGCTTCGTTTATCCGCGAAGGGATATAGAAGCAGAGCTTCGTCGATCCGCGTGAGATCTAGAAGCTATAAGCGTATACCTCGGCTAAAGCGAGGTAATAGCTCTTCTTAGTATCAACGCTAAGGCCAATACTAAGGATCTGACGGGCGATGAAGGCTGATGTAGACCACTCCTCCTCTCGTTGAAGCACACGGGCACTCTTCACTGCAGCAGGGCTTCGCCAAGGCTCTCCCAAAAATCCCCCTTTTCAAGGCACCAAGGGGGTCTATTTATAGGCAAAGGGAGTAGGTAAGGGGGTCTAGAGGACCACCAGGGGGCGTGGACACCCGTTTTGCCAAGACACCCCTCGGGTGTTTCGAGCTTGCCGAGACTCCGTTTAGGTGTTTTGTTGGTTCCCCTGTATATTCTTCGTCCGGATTCGGATTTGAGTGATTCCGGGTGCGTTGGATGCGCGACGAAGAGTTTGATCCGCTCTGGTGATTGGATTATCTGTAGAGTGGTCGAGGCATGAAGGGCGTTGTCCTTTTTGTGAACAGTGCCGGGCTTCCCGATTGGTCCGGGTCTTCGTGATTCTGAAGTCCTATCCGCTCATGTAACTCGTCGATTCACTTCAGTCATTCGTCGACGTCGATTAGGCTCATATGGATTGGATGGTGACGTTCATCGTCGCTCGTTAACACTGAACCGGTTGTGGAGAACTATAGGCAATTTTCGATGCCTACACCCATCAACTCCTAGTGCCGATCTATAACGAAGAGGACGAAGAAGAAGAGACTAAGGAAACACACTCAACCCAAATTGAGTTTGAACCCCGAGATTGGCGTTTCCCCATCATCGATTACGTCTTGCATGGAATCCTACCAGAGGATATGAAGGAAAGAGAGTCAATCCGACGAAGGGCACCAAGATTCTACTATAATACGGAGAATCGAACACTATACCGCAGGGGGTACGATGGATTGCTGGCACGCTGCTTATCGACTAAAGAAGCTGAGGAAGTCCTTAGAGAAGCACATGAAGGAGAGTGTGGTGCACACCAACCTGGTCCCAAACTTTATGACCGCATCAGAAGAATGGGGTATTTTTGGCCTTTCATGATGAGTGATGCAATCGCGTATGCCCGAAAGTGTGACGCATGTCAAATACATGCGAATTATATGCACCTATAGGTATGGTGTTCCAAGACGAATCATACATGACAATGGTCCTCAGTTTGTCAGCAACGCCTTCATAAGGTTCTGCGAAAAGTTTAAAATTCAGGATATCTCGTCAACGGCTTATAATCCCACAGCAAATGGATTAGCTGAAGCCTTCAACAAGACTATCATCAAACTCTTGTCAAAAATCGTGAAAACTAATAAAATAGACTGGGATGACAAGCTTGGCGCGGCTCTATGGGCCTATCGGACCACGGTGCGTACACCAACGGGAGCAACCCCGTATTCACTGGTATACGGATGTGAAGCTGTTCTTCCATTGGAGATTCAAATCCCGTCGCTTCGAATTGCCCTCGCGACTCAAATGACGACCGAAGAGCAACATCAGAAGCGCCTTGAAGAACTTGAAAGGCTAGATGAGAAGCGTTTAGAAGCTCAACAACATATCGAATTCTACCAAGCCAGAATCTCTCGAGCTTTCGACAAAAAGGTTCGACAACGAAGCTTCAAAGAAGGGGATTTGGTTCTAGCTGAGAGGCGGCCTATGATCCTTAATTCCAAGAAGAAGGGCAAATTTGAACCCAAATGGGAAGGGCCATTCGTAGTAGAGACAGTCTACTCGAGTGGCGCATATCGCCTTGTCACCAAGGACGGTGACCGGCTTATGATGCCGATAAACGGCAAGTTCCTGAAAAAATACTACCCTTAGTATCTTCAGGATAACCAATGTATCGGGAAGTTCCCAGAAGAATACCACATGGGGTATTCTTAGGGATAACCCAATCATTGTAGTATTGATGAATAAGAAATCTACGTTCGAACTCCAAATGTCAGAATGTTTCTTATTATTATCAAAATTCTCTAACTCTTATGAGTTATCTTTTGTGAGATGAGATCCAATCCTCTGATAGGTTAATCTTTCCTCACCAAACCATCTGCTGATCAAACCAATTGACTGTAGATCCACCAAATTTTCCATCTGCCAGTCATTGGCATTTCTCAGACTCAACATGTTAGGTCCTAATCACCTAGCGTTAAAGTCTTCCTTTGAATGATAATACGAGTTGGCACTTTCTTTGCTACATGTGTTCCACTTTCTTTGCTTTCAGGTCAAACCTATAAAAGTTAGGGCCAAAGCCAAATTCCTCTCTCGATTCCTTCCATGAACGAGAGGTCCACTTTCAATTTGAACAATCAAACCTATAAAAGTTAGGATTGTTCCCGATCTCACTTAGTCAAGCCTACAAATAGTTAGGACTAAGACCGAGTCATTCCTTTTCGATAAATGAAAATCCGCCTTTGTTCCTTTTTCCACCAAACCTATAAAAGTTAGGGTCGAAATTGGGCTTTTTCCTCAATGAATGAGGGATTCTTTTGATTCAAATGACCAATCCTATAAAAGTTAGGGCCGGTTGAACTTTTCCGATTCTCGGAGTGGAGATCCCACTCTTAGTTTCATCTTTTCGGATTCTGGGGGTGGAGATCCCACCTTGAGTTTCCTTTCCGACTGTAGATAGAATATAAAATTCTTCCTCTTCAGTCCCGGGAGATAGAATATAAAATTCTTCCTCTCCCGTTTCCCGATCCGTCTTTATTCTGATAAAGGACACAATTTTTGGTTTCCAATCCGGGCACTTTGTGCACGGGGAATTTTATCTCAACTCCTAAATAGAGATAAGTCTACGCCTAACACGCGTCGCCGGTTTAGTCTTTCACCGATTAAAAAAGACACCAAGGTCTAAACCTGGGGAATTTTATCCCAAAGCCTAAGAAGGGATAAGTCATCGTCTAATACACGGCGCGGGGTACCTTTTCCCTATAAGAAATGGTTAAGCCTATGTATTCAAAATCGTAGCACAAAGTCTTAGAGAATTCACTCTCTTAGCACAACGTCACATGCAGAACGGATTTAGACAATCCGCATGCTAGCCCGATTCAAACGGTAATCGGTAAAGGCACATCAAACCCATTGAAGGCTGGGGGTTTGTCAAAAATCCCAAAGTCTATGTCTAACACACATTGCCGATTTAGTCTTTCGCCGATTGAAAAAGACACCAGGGTCTAAACCTGGGGAATTTTATCCCGAAGCCTAATAAGGGATAAGTCGTCATCTAATACGCGGCGCGGGGTACCTTTTCCCTATAAGAAATGGTTAAGCCTATGTATTCAAAATCATAGCATCAAGTCTAAGAAAAGTGATTTTCTTAGCACAACGTTACATGTGAGACGGGTTTTAATAATTCACATGCTAGTCCGATTCAAACGGTAATCGGTAAAGACATATCAAACCCGTTGATGGCTGGGGGTTTGCCAAAAATCCTGTAAATCTTGTCATAGCTGAGTTCAAAATAAATAAAGAAATACCATAAAGGAATCAAATGCGGAGTCTCTATTAATATATCAAGTCAAAGCATACAATAAAAATCTCGTTAGCCCGAAGGCAGCTGACGGCTAAGAACATGAGACTCTAAACTAGAAAGCCTATCTATATAACTCTGCTCAAGTTCTGCCTGCAGGCCAGCTCGGACGGATTCCTCAGAACTGCTCAAGATCTTCATGGCTTCATTCTTCAGTTTCATCAATCTCTCCTGTGTAGATCCTAGCTTCTCGAGGGCCTGTCCATGAGAATGCTCTACTCCAGCCAGGTCTTCTGCAATGATAGTAATGGACTCCTCGGCATGCTTCAAGGCCTTCTTCAACCTAGCCACTTCCCCAAAGAGCTGAGTAACCCGGCTCTATCTGTATCCTTCCTCGCCACGGTAGCCATTAGCTGCGCAACTGAACGCTCATGTGACTGAAGCTCACTGCCGATGGAAGATCTCAGGTCGCGCCACTGTGCCAGCCTATGCTCCATCTGAGAGGAAACGAAGGAAGAAGCTCCATTAGCCTTCAATTCCTTCAACTCTAGGATCTCCGACTCCAGAGCAGCAAAATCGGCAATGAAAGAATCAGCTAACCCCGGATACCCTTCTTCTATAAACATAATCATGTGACGAGAAAAGGAACGCCTGAACTGATCAAAACAATATCCTCGATGAAGCAGTTTCTCGATCATGCCGTTAAAAAAAGCGGTAAAAAAGCCGAGGTCTGTACGGAAAATATCTCTGTCAGGATCGGTATCGGCCAAGAGGGCGCGAACATGCTCATATAGAGATGATCGAGATCCTACAAACAACAGTATGGAAAGTTAAGAGATTATCGAATACGATAAGAAAATTTAAAGGCAAATTCCGAGCATACCGATGCCAACGGAGGTCCCCTCAGGCTGAGATCCGACAGGTTCCGAAATAACTGCAGGAGTAGTCATGGAGGGGATATCAACCCCTGTAGGAAAATCAGTCATACCTCTCGCCTGTGGTGGGGAAACACCGCTCTCAGGCAGACTATCAGTCCCAGAAACTGTAGTGGCATCAGGCACAATGGCTGGTCCTAGAGTTACATGTCTTTATTAGTCAAAATGAAAATTTGGACAAATAAGGAAAATCGGGATGATAAGATCGTATGCATACCTGCAAGTCCATCGTCCTCAGATGCAAGGAGGATGCCAGGAGTCATAAGAGTATCAGTCCCGGTGGCTGGTTCTATGATTGCACCCATATATTAGTCAAAAGTCAGATAAATAAAAAAAAGGAGCACGATGCCCCTAAATCGTATGCGTACCTGCAAGTCCGTCACTCCGAGGAAAGCTAGATATGCCGGGAATCGATATTGGGTTAGTCCCAATGACTGGCGCTGTAATATTAATCCTTCGTTAGTCAGACAAAAGACCGGGCAAAATGAAGAGAATCAGACATATTCCTGTGAATGTATCACCCTCAAAGGGTGGTCCCACGGTTCTTCTGGTGGCCTGCTCAGCCAACATATCGGCTAATAATCCAGCGTCGGGTCCCGAGGAACCTGGTACAGAGGCACACCTCTGTTCCTCAAAGCACACATCATGAAAGATCTGATCCTCAGCTGGCTTTTCTATCACGACATCTGCAGAATAGTTTAAGTGTTGGATATATATACAAGAGATGGGAAAGAAAGAAAAGCTCAGAAATACCTGCAGCAGGAACAGAATATCCTTGTTCCCCAATATCCATGCTTGAGTTATTCAGGAAATCTGAAAGAATGCGAGGCACAAAAGAATAATGAATCCTGATTTCTCTAACTCCGCCAAATGCTACTCGAGGAGGGTATCATCGAATTTAGATATACCTGGACATGGAGTGGTGGGCTTGATACTATTAGCCTGCTCGGTGTCAATGTTCATATCAATACTGAGGGAACCATCCCGAATGGCGTCGCACATTTGCTGCACGAAGTTATCCGAATCAGTGAATACGGGGTCCGGTGGAAGCTCGCCCTCGTCATAGTACCCTGGAACATAAGACATGATTACGAATCCCAGAAAGTGAGACATCCCAAAGCAATGAAAATGACGAAATGTTACCTTCCTGAAGCAAGCGACTCATGATCGTCGACTGTCCTACCTGAGGTGATAAGGGTCATTTCATTAAGTGAACAACATCTTTCGTTGATACCAATTGAAATTAAGAAAGAAGATCAAAGAGCATGACAAACCTGCGTCAAGTTCTTCTTTGTCAGTATCTGTATCCACATATTCCTCAGCAGGAGTCTCGTCATCATCATCCGTAGGAAGGAGCTCTTCATCATCTTTGTCCGAGAAAGAAGGTTTGGAAAGCCTCTTCCTCTGTTTCCGAGCAAGCTCGGCTTTACCAGCAGCCATCATAGCGATCTAGACCGAGTGCTCAGACTGTAACTCTGAAAGACTCCTCACATCTATGGATTCATTGGCGGAAAGGAACCACTTGCAACTGAGGAAAGTAATCATCGGCTAGCGTCTATATGAAGGAAGAGCAAAGTGGGCTCCGGTGCAGCCCACCATAGTCCATAGCCATGCTCGTACGCCGTCAATAAGCCCTCCCTCAACCTTCAAACCACGGCTCGGATTCCCAACATATAGTTGGTCATAGCCGAACTGACGAGCAAAACGGCAGGGAAGGTAAGGCTCTATGTGGCAACGGTTCTTCACCCGGAGAACAAGATACCCAACACGGATGTTCACTAACCAGCGGAAACAACCAACGTCAAGAACAGTCCGATTACTCCTGGGTTTCTCCTCATCAATCAGCACATCACCATAGCGACCCGAAAAGTGAGGAAAACACTTGAAGAACTCCCAGCTCTTTCGAACTTGAAGCTCTCGTTGTGCATCGCTAAATTTCTTCCCGAGCCATCTACTCCTCTCCAACAGCTGCACGAAAGGAACGGGGACATCGACAATGCTAGGCGCCGACATCAAGTCAGGACGGTGAAGAACAAGCCACGCCATCAGATACACATAAGGAAGCTCGACCTTCGAACAAATAAGCTCGGTCGACGGTTCAGAACCAACCTGTGTAAAACTACTGACCAGATATCTAAGCCCACAATGAATATCAGCGACCATGGCTGGGAGCAGGGAAAGCTCCCTCCCATAAGCTAGCTGGACTGCAGGGAAGAGCACCTCAAGAGGTAAGGCGTCTGACTGCTGATACGGAACGACGCACTTCTTCAACCAGAGAGCGAGATAGCCTGCTAGTAGAGTCCGGGGCTCAATGGATTTCTGTGCACGGCGGAGGAACGAACGAAACTTGGTTCCCGCAGGAAAAGCTCCATCAGCACTGGCTATGGTATAAGAACGAGCCTCAGCCTTCTCCATCAACTCATTAACGGCGGGGGGGGTCAAGACGTCTAACTCACGAAGGGGCTCGCCGGAATCACCCTCCAAATTCGGGCTTTTTCCTCTTCGCTGGAGGGGAAGTCTTGATCAAGGAGGTATGATAATGACAGGTGAGGTCCCAAAGTGTATCGTGCATATCGGGAGTATCCTTCTTCAACCACTCCAACTGCTGGTTCGAGGGAAAGTACTCCTGGTATGGACAATCCCCCATCGGAAGACCAGAAACCTGATGCATCTCGTGTAAGGCCAACCCTAACTCTCCGTCGCTGGTCAGGAATGTGTTACTGTCGGGCATGTATGTCTCCAACAACGCGAAGAAATGGCGGCAGCTGACTTGGAGTCCATACATGGTGGCTCGTATAGGTGCATACAATCCACTGCTCTTCAAATCCTTCTCCCAGCGTCCCAAGACACAACTGGTCATGCGTGTCCACCATACCTTGGGTAGTGAGAAAGCCCAACCATAGCACCTAGAATCTGGTGGAGGTAATCTCCTCCCAAGATGAGCCAGACGGTTCTTCACGGTAGGAGCAGCTGCTGATACCTCGCCCGGGGGTGCAGTATTAAGACCCGTAATCCCTGACCGAAGACCGCAGATGTAATGATACCCGGCAGAACCAGGAGTCTTATGATGAGAAGTATATCCACACTGAACCCGCTCAGCATCATGGGTAAGATGCCAAGACATCTGTCGCTCCACGTCCTGTCCCTCCAAATGAGTGAAAGAATACTGACGAGGAATGGAGGGAATATACAGGAGAGCTCCCTCATGAAGATTCAGCCAATGCTCCTCGATAAGAGTCAACGTAGCAGGATCCTCAGTGTGATCCCCGAACAGAAAACCAGGCTTCTTTAAAGCCTGAGTAGAAGTAGAATCTGCAGTGAAAGAAGCATCCGTAATCAGCTGGCGTAAGCAATGGCGCCCTCCATCCCGTATCAAACGGCAGGATTCGTCGGAGCGATCTCTGTCGAACTGAGGGAGTGGACCAATGGCCTGCCTGATGGAAGCCGAAGAAAAGACTTCCCTGCTACAACCAGTAGGGGCATGATGTGGGAGACTGCCTGAAGGGAACTCGACTGCAACAAAACACAAGAATGGAGTCAGAAAATCCATCTGATAAAGAAGCGAGATAAGATCATTCACGGGATAATTGGAGAGACGATTTTGAGTGTCCTACACTGGAAGAACGGTATACATCACCACGTGGATAACGTGGTAACATACACCGACCTACTAGGTGTAGGACGACACAAAATCGCCCTAATATACCAGAAGACTTGAATTGGCTAAGCAAAACAAGTCCGAAACCTTAACCTCCGCGAAAGAGGGTATCAGTTCTTCCTTAATGACCCGCGAAGGGGTCGATCAGGGATACAGAAATAAAGATTCTCACCCCCAAAAAAGGATGCCGCTGGAGGAGAGGATGCTGTAGGAACTTCTTCCTCGCTAGGCTGCGAATGAGATCGACTCCTAGGAGGTCGAGGTCGACGTGGAGGCATCGAAAACCTGCGATGAAAAGCAGCAAGTCAGATACAATTTAAAATATGAATACACGAAATTCAAAAGGGAAATTAAGAACTTGAACTCAAGTCCTATGAGTAAATAGGATTTTATAGTTGAAGTCTAATTAAACCTACAAATTTCGTGCATGCGAAACAATGATTGTCATTTTCGCGGTAAGTTTTGGTGAAATACCCAAAATACCCCTCGTGTTCAAGGCTAAATTCGGGTCAAGGACACGCTCGAGTTGGGTCATGGTCATTATATCTGATCATATAGCACCCCCGATACCCCACAATTTTGGTTAATTTTGCAAATAAGCCCTTTTGTAGAATTTAGCCAATTTTGCATATAGACCCCTTCACAAATTTCAATTTAACGCCCACATATCCTTCTCAAAACTTTGATCGTGGTTTTGTGGTCTAAACTTCTTGGTTTTCAGCCTTGAATTTTCTGCCCTTTTTGCAAATAAGTCCCTCTAAAACATTTATGGGCAATTTTGCAAATAAACCCTCAACAATTTGTGATCTCTTTGCATGAAGCACACCTCAAAGTTGTGGCCAATTGTGTCAAACATCCAAGCCTCAAAATTTCAGTCCCATTTTGCATAAAAGTCCCCCAAATTTCGGCCCCATTGCAAATTTTGCATAAAACCCCCCAAAGCTTTGTGCATCCACAACCCATCATCAAAGAGCCTATCTTTTAACTCATGAGAACAAAAAGTTGTGATCTTTGCATATGAATTCATAGCATACCCCCATCACAAACATAAAGCTACAATCTTTCTTGAAAAAGAGGAAAGTTTTGAAAGAAAACTTACCCAAATCTAGAGTTTGAACTTGGGGATGAAGGAGGAACCCTAGCTTGAAAGGAGAAAATTTCGGCCAAGGGGTGAACACAAAATCCGAAATTTTGTATGGAGTTTATGGGTTTAGAGTTCTTGGAAGGTAAAGAACAATGGTGGAAGGATAAAACAAGGAAGAAGAAAGAGTTTGAGAGGGAAAAGGAAAGAATTCTCTTTTGAAAATATGGAAAGAAGGGGGAAACAAAAAGGGAAACAAAATCAAAACAAGAAAGAAAGCTAAGGAGGGAAACAACAAAAGAAGGAAAAAAGGGGGGGGTGTTCGGTTTTGGCCAAGACACCCCAAGGGGTGTCTCGGCAAAACCGAGACACCCCAAGGGTGTCTTGGTTTTGTTGGGACACCCCTTGGGTGTCTTAACCCAATTTTGACCCCCCCGAACCCTTTTCGAAGTCCGAATTTGCCTATTTTTCGCCGGTTGTTGGATATTTCGACAAGATCCATACTAATCAACACCGAACGGTTCGAAACCCTAGGGTCAACGCCGGTCAACGCGTTGCGACCAAAAGTCAACGTTCGACGATTCGAACCCTAGGTCAACGCCAGTCAACGCGTTGCGACCAAAAGTCAACGTTCGACGATTCGAAACCCTAGGGTCAACGCCGGTCAACGCGTAACCCTAGGTCAACGCCAGTCAACACGTTGCTACCAAAAGTCAACGTTCGACGATTCGAAACCCTAGGGTCAACGCCGGTCAACGCGTAACCCTAGGTCAACGCCAGTCAACGCGTTGCAACCAAAGTCAACGTTTGACGATTCGAAACCCTAGGGTCAACGCCGGTCAACGCGTAACCCTAGGTCAACGCCAGTTAACACGTTGCTACCAAAAGTCAACGTTCGACGATTCGAAACCCTAGGGTCAACGCCGGTCAACGCGTAACCCTAGGTCAACGCCAGTCAACGCGTTGCGACCAAAAGTTAACGTTCAACGATTCGAAACCCTAAGGTCAACGCCGGTCAACGCGTAACCCTAGGTCAACGCCAGTTAACACGTTGCTACCAAAAGTCAACGTTCGACGATTCGAAACCCTAGGGTAAACGCCGGTCAACGCGTAACCCTAGGTCAACGCCAGTCAACACGTTGCTACCAAAAGTCAATGTTCGACGATTCGAAACCCTAGGGTCAACGCCGGTCAATGCGTAACCCTAGGTCAACGCCAGTCAGCGCGTTGCGACCAAAAAGTCAAAGTTCGACGCTCAAAACCCTGAGGTCAACGCCGGTCAACGCGTAACCCTAGGTCAACGCCAGTCAGCGCGTTGCGACCAAAAAGTCAAAGTTCGACGCTCAAAACCCTAAGGTCAACGCCGGTCAACGCGTAACTCTAGGTCGACGCCAGTCAAAGCGTTGCGACAAAAAGTCAACATTCGACGCTCGAAACCCTAGGGTCAACGCCGGTCAACGCGTAACCCTAGGTAAACGCCAGTCAACGCGTTGCGACAAAAAGTCGACATATGGTGATCTAAAACCCTAAGTCAACGCAACGTGACGGAGGTAGTTCAAAGTCAACTCAATGACACGAGCCAAACTCAATTCATCAGCTGTAGACTCAAGACTCCGACGACGGCCAGGTGATAAACGCAGCGCCGGAAGAACTTTGGTTGTTCGTCAAAGCATCGAATACACCGAAAATCGAAGGAGCCAAGAGTTGAAGCTAACTACAGATCCTTTATGCCGACTGAAGGCTGGATCAATCACATCCAAAGCATTCCAGCCTCTTCTATAAAAGAAACGAGTCTGGAACGCTTTGGAGGGGGTATCTGTAGGCATCGAAAATTGCCTATAGGTCTCCACGAACAGCTCAGTGTTAAAGAACGACGATGAACATCACTATCCGATCCACAGGAGTTCGATTGATGTCGATGAACGATTGAAGTGAATCGACGAACTACGAAGGCACGGGCTAATCGAGAGCCCCGCGATGTTTACAAAAGGAACAACGCTCTTCGTGTCTCGTTCATCCTACAGATAATCCAACCATCGAAGCTGATAGAACTCTTCGTCAGACTTTCAACGCACTTCGAATCACTAAAATCCGAGTTTGGACGAAGAATTTACAGCGGAAGCGGACGAATACACCTCAACGGAGCGTCTCGGTCAATGCGAGACACCCCAGGGGTGTCTTGGATTTTCTGAGACACCCCAAGGGTGTCTCAGATTTTCCGAGACACCCCAAGGGTGTCTCGGAATTTTCGAGACACCCCAGGGGTGTCTCGGATTTGGGGTGTCTCGGATTTTCCGAGACACCCTAGGGGTGTCTCGGAATTTCCAAGACACCCCAGGGGTGTCTTGGATTTTTCGAGACACCCCAGGGGTGTCCCAACGCGGATTTGGGCCCTTTAAGTGGTTTTAACCGCTCCGTTATCCCTCATGCCTATAAATACAAGCCTTAGGCCTCATTTTTTCAGAGCTGGAATTTTGGAGAAGAGGCGAAGCCCTGCCGGAGTGAAGAGTGATCGAGCACTTCAACGCAGGAGAGTTTTTTCGTCAGATCTACATCACCCGTACCCGATCCTTAGCATTACCCCTTGTCGGTAATCCTAAGAAGAGCAAATATCTCGCTTTATCCGAGATAGGCGTGTTGGTCTTCTTGTTTTGATGATGTTTAACAAACAATTTATTACTAATGTTGTTTGTCTAGTGTTTGTACATTCTTATATATTGTAGACAAACAACGTAGTTGGAGGATGGATGGAATAGAGCTTCAACGATCATATCTAATGGAGGTTGGCGGACTTATATATGAAATTCTATATTTCATATTTTCTATTATGTTTTTGAAAACATTGCATAGAATATGCAATTTTGTGAAAATATTGTATTCTTAGTTTATAGACTTCAATATCAGTTTATACATGTTTTACTAAGTCTATAAAAACATTTCACAAAGTTTCAAAAGTTGGTTTATGTCAAAACATCAAAATTCAAGTATCTCATATTTTCATGTTTTGGACTATTTTGTAAAATGATGATATTTTTCATTTGGGAAGTCCTTTTTTGATAACCAGTCATTGTAGCATGTTCATTATCATGTCTACAATCATTCCCCAAAGTTTTACATTTTTTGGAATTTATTTGATATTTTTAAACAGTGTTTTAAAATCAGATAAACAATTTTTCAGACATGTCATATCTGTTTTCGGTCGACCGCACCGGTCGACCGAACCTGAGGTTAAAAGTTTCCTGGCCGACAGAAGCCTGTCAGTCGACCGGTCCGGTCGACCGATGAAAATTTTCGGTCGACCGACGAATTTTCCGGTCGACCGACGAGTGTTCCTTCAGCTTCCAACGGCTAGTTTTTTGACCGTTGCCTTAGGGCTGTTTTGTCTTTTGCTCTGGTTTCTTGGCTGAGTTGTGAGAGGGTATAAATACCCCATTGTCTTCAACTCTCAAACTAACTAAGAAATGTTTTAAAAGAAAAGAAAAGTTTAAGCAAGGGTTTAGGGTTTTACTGTTTGTTTGAGTTTGAGTTTCTGTTTACAAAGGAGGAAGCTTTAACTGCAGATTGAGGGATTCATTCTCAATCCCCTTCATCCTCTTCTTGTGTTCTTAGAGAAGTTTTCTAACTCTTTTCTCTAGCAATTTCATTATTGATTTTCATATTCTTATTATTGCTAGTCTGTTAATTGAGTTAGATTTTATTTTACTCATTGTATTGTTCTTAAGCTAGATTTCATACTTGAGTTTAGTTGATTTGATCTTATTTACTCATTGTTACACACACACCCACATTGAGCTTATTGTATCTTTCATACATAGTATAGTTGGGTGGTGAGAGATTGTAACTTTGAGTTGTGCTTTCATTGTGTTCTCATCTATTGTAGAGAACAAATTTATGTTTGTTACATTGTGAGTGTTGTAAGGTTTTCGGTGAGCTAGAAACCGAGTGTGTAGTGAGGTTTTCGGTGAGCTAGAAACCGAGTGTGTAGTGTGACGTTGATCGGTGAGCGTTGAAAACCGATACTGTGAGGTGTAAACGTTATTCGGGTGAACGTAGAAAACCCGGTTGATAGTGGATTTCTCCCCGGGAGTGGGGAGCGGAGACGTAGGACGGAAGGTCCGAACTCCGTGATCATATCTTGTGTTTGAGTGTGCTTTGGCGTTTATTTATACTTGTGTTTATAATTCTTGTTGCCATTGTCATTAGCTCATCATTTATATGATCCACTATCTAGTTCATATTGTTTACCCTTGTGTTAGTTTATATATCCTTGCATATATCATATAGTATACCTCTTTGCTAGGATATATCACCTTGTGTATATTGCATATTCTTGCACTTAACTCTCTGTATATCTATCTTGCAAGAATAATTTGTTAATTAATTTTAATTGGTATTTAATCGGATTAGATTAGCATAAGACCCTAATCACCCCCCCTCTAGGGTCTAACAATTGGTATCAGAGCTTGGTGCTCTTTGATTTAAGGTCTAATCGCCTTGAGTTAAAGATCCAAGTTATATTTTTGTGCTAATCTTGTTTTGATTGCATTTGTATCTTGCTTGCATATTTTTACAAATTATGGATATGAATGATGCATCTTGTTTAGGCTATGATTCTAGTGTTGCTCCTAGATTAGACAATTTCCCCTATGCCCAATGGTGTGTTAGATTTAAACTTTTTGTTCAATCTAAAAACTTTGATTTATGGGAAATTATTGTTGATGCTTACATTGTGCTCACTTCGGAGAAATCCAAGTGGAATAAAAATGATCATCGCATGTTTACTATGAACAACATTTTGTTAGAATATTTGTTAAATGCTTTTAACTCATCTATGTCTAACAAGTTTGTTCATGTTGATAGTGCTTACACCTTATGGAAATTAATTGAAGCACATCAAGGGGACTTGGAGGCGATCCAACAAGCCTTGGCGGATCCGGCTTCAAGTTCATGTGGAGCGTCATGCACACGTGCACTAGGCGATAGCCCTAGTGAGGTTTGCGAGTTCGAAACCATAAATGATTTACCTAATGATGAACTTGCTTGTGCTAGTGAAAAATTATTACATACCTTTAACAAGTTGCAAAATAATTTTATTGATTTACAAAGCAAGCACGTTAGTTTAAAATCCGAAGTATTCCGAAAATTCGTCCCAGTCAACCGCGAACTTTCGAAAACTTTGGAGGGGGTTCTGTAGGCTGTCTAAAAATCACAATGGATAGCTGATCCAAACAAGTCCTGACAATAGGAGTTACAATCAGACGACTCCCCAATCACTGCATTCGCAACTCTGCCACCGCTATAAACACGGCCTCATCTCCGAGAAATAAAAGGTTGGACTTAGCTGGTGAGTTGCTGGGTAGAGAGCTGTGGGCAAATATTCGTCCAGAAGACACTATGGATGTTGATTCCCGTCAAGCTCCAACAATGAGAGCTACAATCAAATAGCTTTCACGCCGACGATCGAAAACGGCAAATAGGAGACTTTTCACACGGATCGAGAAGAGTTACAATTCGACGACACTTCCGACAGCTGATGAAAACTCTGTTCAGTGGCCTTGACAACCAACAGTGAGAGTTACAATCTGACGACTCTCATATCCTATAACAGGCAAAGATCAATAAGCAATAGCCTTTGCAATGTTATAACAGACGAGGTTACAAGTCAACAACCTCTCTCAAACGCAGAAATTCACTTCTGCGTTTCTCAAATTCAAAACGCACACAACCTGTGCGTTCCTCCAGCAGACATCTAACTCTGTAGCGCAGAGTTAAAGCACAAAACGCACACATAACGTGCGTTCTTTAACAGACTCAATTATGTGTCCCGAACTCTGGACGCAGAGTTGAACTTCAACGCACCAGCGACCTATGCGTTTCCAATTCCAGAACGCATGCGGCCTGTGCGTCTCAAATCTCTAACAGAGATTTAACTCTGCGTCTCAAGCCTTGGACGCAGAGTTAAAGCCCAGAACGCCAGCTGAGGCGTTTTGACTTGTTCAAACGCAAACCGAACGGCCTCAAAACCGTTATCCCACGTTCTGAGGGATCTTCGCCCACTTAGGAGCGGATTTAGGGGTTGGTTACACCCCTAATCCCCCTATAAATAACCGACTTACTCAACTGAGTAAGGGGTTGATCGGTTTCTAGCAGAAAAACCGCATAGGGTTGAGGTGAGCTGGTATCAAAACCACTTAGGGTCAACAAATCTCAGCAGTTCAACAACACGAAGGAGGAGATCTTTTGAAGATCAAGGAACTGATCAACGATCAGTTAATAAAATCACAAAGGATCCTTTCATCAAGGGCATCATCAACTTGGCAATTAACCGAATCTTCGGTTCCAACAACTCTTTTACAGAGTTCCAACTCACTCTGAGTTTTGAAACTCATTTAAGAGTTCGTGATTAAGCTTGCAACCCAACTTAATCACATTAAACCAGACATTCGGTTTTCAACAACTCTTATCAGAGTTTTCAACTCGTTCTGAGTTCTTTACACTCGTTAAGAGTTCTAAACCGAAGTCATCAAGCAATTCAATCGGTTTCGTGAGATAGAACGGTCGGATCGTCAACGGAGAGCAAGTTCGACGCTATCAATCGAAGGAGGCATTCCATCGCTACCTTGAAGAACCCAGTTTTAAACAAAGGGGAGAATCAAATTCATTCTCCTCGCTTTTGTAATCGGAATCCAAATTGTAATTGATTTTGAGAGAAATACAAGTCAAATTTTTCTTTCATTGTCTTTTTACTACAAATTTCCAACAAACACCCAATATCTGCAAATATCAAACTACCACTCTCCCTAATGTGTCAAACCTTTGTGAAGCTGAACTTTGGGTTTGGGTTTCTTTTCTAGCTGTTGGAAAAGAAGAAATTAAACAGATTTGAGTTTTTGTTAAGCAGGTACTGGATTTAAAACCATTAAGAAATGAGTTTGGGAACATAATAGAGTGCTAAAACGGCCATTTTGACTCTGACCATTAGATTTGATGGAATATTCTCCTTAAATCTAACGTGTATTAACTACAAGGACTATTTTGTAAAAACCTTTAAGATTTGAGGGGAGTGATATGCAATCTCCAAAATTTGAAGGACTAATATGCAATTATTGAAGGTTTAAGGGGAAAATATCTAAAAACCCTATAAAGATTATATTCCAAACGATTGAAATCCGAAAAAGATCCAGACAAGCATCTCAAGGTCAAGTGTTTTTTTTTAAATCCTTCCCTTTAATCTTTTGCTGATGGAGAAAGAATCCCTGGATCCTAGCACCTTGAAGTGGCTCAGCATAAAGTTGATGCCTGCGGGATGCATAATGTCATAATGATGCTATGAATTATTTTTTTAGCACTGATTACAAAACTGTACTTAGTTGCTAGTATTGTCATGTTAAAATTTCACCAAGGCTAAAAGTTTAACCACATATGAGGATAAACTTTCACCAAGTGACGGGGTAGGGGTAGGATAAAAAAGGGGGAAAACTTAGTCTTGAATCATTTAACTATGTGTAATTATACATAACCCCAAAAAGTTTCAAAACTTACCAAAAAGCACCAGAAATAAAAAATTATAAATATCCTCTTATAAAATAAAAAATTACAAACAAACCCTAATAATCTCAAAACTATAAAAAACCCTCAAATTTTTCAAAAAATGTAAAAACATCCTAAAAATTTAAAACATACAAATAACATTGAAAATTTCAAACCTTACAAGAGAGCCCCGAAAATTTTTAAATTTACAAAAAAACACCTTGAAATTTTAAAAATTATAAAAACACAGTCAAAACCAAATTAAAAAAAAACTGAAATTTTCATATCTAAAAGGTTATAATGAAATCGGGGGAAAACAAACTGCAGCAAAAGTTTTAGAATTTTTAGAAAACACCCTAAAACTTTAAAAACTTATAAAAAACACATAAAACTATATATTTACAAAAAATGAAAATTTTAAATATTAAACAATAAACTGAAAATTAAGACTTACAAAAATAGCCCCCTCATAAGTTTTAAATTTGTCAAAACGCACCTAAAATATTTAAAACTTATAGAGAAAGTTTGAAAATTTGAAACCTAAAACAAAACACTGAAAATCTATGAACTGCAAATAGCCCCTAAATTTTTAAAATTTGTAGAAAATACCCTAAACTTCCAAAGTTGCAATAAACACCCTCAAAAATTCAAAATTCATAAAACAAATTGGTGAATATTTCAAATCTAAAAAT
The DNA here is from genome assembly GCF_001876935.1 of Asparagus officinalis. NCBI lineage: Eukaryota > Viridiplantae > Streptophyta > Magnoliopsida > Asparagales > Asparagaceae > Asparagus > Asparagus officinalis. Next base: position 13,088,624 of record NC_033795.1, on the reverse strand, counting down.
AGTACATTGAAAATCTTAGAATTATAAAAATAGCCCCTAAAAATTTTGGGATTTGCATGAAAACCCCAAGACTTTAAAAACTTATAAAAGACACCCTCAAAAATCTCAAAAATTGCAAAAAGAGCCTAGAAAGATCAAACCAAGAACAATACACTGAAAATCTAAGAATTACAACTATCCACCTTAAAATTTTATTTGCAAAAACACCCTAAAACTTCTAAAAATTGCAAAAAAAAACCACTAATGTAAAATTTTCTAGAAACTCCTTCAAAATTTGTAACCTACAAACAGTAAATTGAAAATCTAGGATTACAAATAGCCCCTTGGAAATTTAGGAATTTGGAAAAAAAAAACCCTAAAACTTTCAAAAATTGCAAAGAACCCTAAAATTTTGGCATTTACAAGAAGCAACCTGAAAAGAAAAAAATATATAGAGAGGTGTTTTCTTTTAAATTCAATTCTTGAGGTAGTTTTAAGCAATTTTTAAATCTTTTAGGGTATTTTTTGCAAGGTCAAAATTTTTTGAGGGCTATTTGTAATCTTAGTTTTCAATTTACTATAGGTATGTTTGAAGATTTTACTGTAAGTTTTAAATTTTTATTGTAACTTTTAAAAGTTTTAGGGTTTTTTGCAAATTTAAATTTAACTAGGGATCTATTTGTAATTCTTAGATTTTCTGTGTATTGTGCTTGTTTTGAAAATTTTAGGCTTTTTTTGTAAATTTCGAATTTTCATGTCTTTTCTGTCATTTTTGAATGTTTCAAGGTGTTTTCCACAAATCTCAAAATTTTTAGGGGCTATTCATAAGGTTTGAAATTTCAATGTTATCTGTATGTTATGAATTATGAGGGTGTTTTTGTAAATTTTTTAAATATTTTGGGTTGAGAGTGGACGATTCCGTTTGAGGTTAAGTTTTATCCTTATTGAAAATTTATACCAAACATAGCAATGTTTCACCCATTAATTTTTCTAAGGTAATAATTATCATATTAAAGTTTAACCCTGATTTCTTTTAACCTTATACCGAGCCCTAGTAGTATTCAGACTCCAATTTTTAGTTTAAAATGAAGAAGTCCAGGGGCAAAAGTAAATTATTAACATAGTTCTGCACACCACATCCATAAATAAAAAGACAGTTCAAGCACAAGACGAGCTCGGTTGATAAACAATGCTTACCTAATTCCTCCCATTCCGTTAACCATATGCATAAATAGACAACAACTATTCACATATGATACAATATACCCAAACAATTACCTTCCACATCGTTACATACAAATAATAACAGCGGCAAAAAAAAAATCTCTCCTACCACTCAATCCTTATCATACACAAAGATTCAACATAGAATTCAAAGATTCCTCAAAGTATCAACTCTATCAATAACATCCAAACCTTTAATCCTATCAATGTCAAAATCAACAAAGGGGACCGCAGCTGGCCTCCTCGTCGAGGGCAAATCCTTCACCATGGTCTCAGTCAATGGCGAATGACTGCTGCTCTTGCTCAGCTTGATCTCCTTGCTCGCACGTGCGTTGCCCGTGGCAAACTCCTGGCTCTTGCTTATCCCTGGGGTGTGCTTCCAGTTGCTGACATCTCTCAGCATTTCTTGGTCTTCTTTCGAGAGCATTGGCAGTTGAGTTCTTGATTTGTTTGTAGTGGAAGAGATGGTTGAGTTTTTCTCTGTGGGAGATCGGATTGGGGACTTTATAGGAGATCTCATGCCTCCATTGCTGGTTCTAGATTGACTAATGAGATGGTGAAGCCATATAACTAAGTCAAGTATGTAAGTCTCGGTCTTTTCCTTGTCGGCGTGGTATAAAGTTTCTAGACGAATCAAATCAGTGGGTCCGCCTGGACTTTGGGTTAAGTCGACCCTGAAAACAGAGAAAGACCACAATATAAGATAAGTTGCCAACAGAAAGAAGAAAAAAAGGTTGCATCAGTATATTCACTGTAATAGAATTATCATACTGCGTTCCCCATTTATCAGTGTTTGAGTCCATATCCAATAGACTGGTCGGATTTTATGGATCTCATTGTGTGCTATAAAGATTTGCTCTCAATGGAACCTGTGCATGTCTAAACTTTATCAGGGTATAAAATTATAACCCTAAACCTTTACCACATCTGCGGAGTTCTGGTGCAGCAGAAGGAACTTTAAGATAGTACGAGAAACCGAGTTCAAATCTCACAGGCCATTTCAAGTAAATTTAAATATTAACATTGTGTGGGTCCAGATTTCATCCATGTAAACGGCCATCAATCTGCAGAGGCATGTTAGTATAAACTTATATAACCCAAATCTCGCTGCAACTCTGGAGTTTTAGACTTTTGGTGCATTAGGAGGAACTTTTAAGATGGTACTGGTTGCAGATTTATATAAAAAGATATTATGAGTCCAGGTTTTAGCCTATGAAAAGGGCGCTCAACATGTGGGAGTAAGTCCGAGAATAATATTATCACCTTCATTACCTCCCGCAACTTCAGAGTTTGGTGAGTGAATAGGAACTTCAAGATAAGCAAACAATTTTGCCTCAAACATGTTGCTTCTTTTAAGGTGGTACAAGACACGGGCTTGGACTCTCATTATAGCAAGTCGAAAAGTTAAACTATTTGAAGGATATACACAGACAGCTACTGAATACACCAAACAGGAAATTAAGACTGGTGTACATCACATGAGTTACAGAGAGTGAGAAGAAAGAAGTAGGAACATTGACAATGCAGTTACTGAGGAAAATAATCATTCTCGGGACTAAGCAGTTTGTGAAACCGTGTGGGGTCCACCTTCACGTGTAGTGATAGGCCAGCATTCTCTTCCGTGTGAAGAGATAAAAGGGGATAGCTTTTTGGTTTTGTTCAGCGGACAAACTCAAGGCCCACCCGGTACATAACTCCCTATAAATAGTCCCCTAGTTTCCCCCCTAGGTTTTCGTGCAAGTGGAAGGGTTCTTTTGGCGGCAGCAAAAGAAAATTGCAGGGAGCAGCAAGGACGTGTGCGAAGGCCAGGGAAAAAGCGGCGTGCAAACCGAAGGCTTGGAGGCGCGTGCAAGGTACGGAAGCAGGGGCTTGGGGAAAAGCAGCGGCTGAGTTCTCTTTTGGAGCAATACAGTATCTCCCCCCTCCTTGCCCCGTGGACGTAGGCAGTTTGCCGAACCACGTAAAATTGGTTGTTTGAGTTTGTGGCCATTGTAATAGTTTTTAGGATCCCTCGACGCGCAGTCCTAGAGCTGACGAGAGGAAGAGCTAATATCCCACTTTGATGGGATATTAGGCTTTCAGATTCTTGTTCCCTTTGAGAAACAAGAATTCTTATCGATCTTTCTCTCTTATTGTGCACCAGAAACTCTGCCGAAATTTCCGCTGCGCACAACAAGTGGTATCAGAGCCCAGATTCCAGATCTAGGGAGGGTTTGGAGGAGTAGATCAATTTGGAGGCCCGTTTAGGACTTCGTTGGTGATAAAGGTGGGATCTTTCGGTAAAGACTCTATCTTTCAGCTTTGGATCTATTCTTTGTTCGTTGATGCGTAAGATGTCGGGGAAAGAAGGTGCTTCGGGAGTCGAGGGTGGTTCTTCTGGCGTGAAGACTATTCAGAGTTTGAATATCCACTCTATGAAGATAGATGTGGAGAAATTTAATGGCACAAACAATTTTGGATTATGGAGATGCGAGGTTTTGGATGCGCTGAACGCGCAGAATTTGGAGGATACCTTGGAGTTAGATGGCAAGCCAGATGAGATTGAAGAGAAGGTTTGGAAAAAGATGAATCGAACGGCGTGTGGTGTGATTAGGTCTTGTTTGACTCAAGATCTAAAATATGATGTGATGAATGAGACTTCTGCGAAGAAGATTTGGGAGATTCTCGAAAGCAAGTATTTGACCAAGAGTGTGGAAAATCGCTTGCATTTGAAGAGGAGGCTTTATCGTTTCCAGTTGAAGAAGGGAACCTCCATTAGAGATCACATGAACCACTACACAAAGCTTCTTGCGGATTTGGCGAATGTGGATGTCAAGATTGAAGATGAGGACAAGGCGTTGCTGTTGTTGAGTTCCTTGCCCGACGAGGAATATGAGACCTTCGTTCTTACTCTGATTAATGGGAAGGCATCACTTTCGTATAGTGAGGTCACCGCTGCACTTGTGAATTATCAGCTTCGAAAGAAGGATAAGGAGGCTTCAGTTGAGCCGGTAGCGGAGGCGTTGGTCGCAAGAGGGAAGGGTCCAAACCGAAAGAATTGGAAGTCACAGTCTAGAATTGGAAAAGATCAGTGTGCTTGGTGCAAGGAGACTGGTCATTGGAAGAAAGACTGCCCAAAGCTCGACGAATGGATGAAGAATAAGCAGAAGGGAAAAGGGAAGCAACCATCATCAGAAGCAAACATCGTATCGGATGGTAATAATTCTGACTCTTCTATTTATTCGCTTTCTATCAGTCCTACAGATAGCTATTCGGAGGAATCTGAATGGATGTTGGATAGTGGTGCGACCTATCATGTGTGCCCTAGAAGGGAATGGTTCTCCAGTTTTGAGAAGCTGGTGGATAGTGGTGTGGTGTACATGGCTGATAACCGTGCATGCCAGATCCTTGGGATAGGAAGAATTCGCATAAAGATGTTTGACGGGACTGTTAGAGAGTTAAACGATGTGAGATATGTTCCTTCTTTGAGGAAGAACTTGATCTCGATTGGAGCTTTGGTTGGAGAGGGTCTGAAGGTTCGTGTTGAGGACATGGTTCTCGAGATTGCGAGAGACTCTCGTATTTTGATGAAGGGCGTCAGGAGAAATAACCTGTATTACTTGACTGGAGGTATAGTGGCAGGTGGAGAGCTGACGACTTCTGTTGATTCGACTAGACTGCGGCATTTGGGGCTTGGCCATTCCAGTATTGATTCCTCGCATAGATTGAAAGAGGGTGCAAAGACCTGCAGTTTGAAGTCCAGTGAACATGTTGATGTGAGCAAGAAGACCGAGGTGAAGTGTGGCACCTCTATTCACCGTGCTAAGGGTCGTTCTGGAGGAGTTCACGTGGATGTTTGGGGGCCTTCCAAGGGGACATCATTGGGAGGTAATAGGCGTTTGGTTTCCTTTGTTGGTGGCTGTTCTAGGCGTGTTTGGGTTGCAACCAAATCCCCTTTGGAGAAAGTCCTAGTAGTTTCCAACAGATTGAAGAAGTGTGTAATAGACAGAAAGGTGAAGGTACTCCATTCTGGTGGGAGGTACAAGATGGACCTATTTCTGTATTAGAGCCGAGCTCACGGTATTTCGAGACACTTCGTTGGAAAGAAAATCTTGGGGCAACTAGATAGGGTGACAAATTTGGAAGACCGTGCCTTGCTGGAGGAGGATCAGTGTTTGTGGTCGAGCAATGGTTTGGCAGAAGAGTTCTGGACAGAGGCTTCGAGCATTTTGGGTATCATCCTATTAAAGAGTTGTCCAACTGCTGTGATTGAGGTAAAAACTCCATTGATAGATAGGTCTGATTGTGTCGACTTTGGTGAGGCTTTCGATGAAGGAAGCAATGACTCTCAGCAGGTAGAGTTTTGGGGAACAGACCTTAGAGGAATGCGACAGCGGAATGAGAGTGATGCTGCTAACCACATTGGGTAAAAGATTACTCCAGATCGATACTGCAATTATTTGGGAATTCCAGCTGATTGACATAACGGCTTGGAGATCATTTGGATTCGATGGCAGATGAATAGAGTTGTTTTTGATTGCGATTCGGCAGCTGATAGATGTACTTGGATATGTCATTGGTTCACTCAGGTGGAGGTGTTGAGCCATTGGAGTGCTTCAGTGCCGCAGAGTTGATGATATTGGAGAACGGGTTGCGAACTCTTCTAGTGGGATTGAGGGCCTTTAGAGCCATCTGGTGAACTACGTTCGGCTTATATGTCCTTGGCAAAGCGATACGTAGTGGCAGTCTTAATGAATCAGCCGGGTTTGGATATTGATGGGTGAGATCCGATTTGGTGAGTTGGATACCGGGACATTTGAGAGTGTTCGCATTCTTATTTGGGTTCTCGACTTGTTATGGATTGAGTCCGTTGTCGTGAATTGTTTCACTTCGTACTGGATACAACAAGTAAGATATTTGGTTTGGTCGGTGTCGGCTCAGTTTTGGGAAAACTTCACCGAGGTGGAGAATTGTGAAACCGTGTGGGGTCCACCTTCACGTGTAGTGATAGGCCAGCATTCTCTTCCGTGTGAAGAGATAAAAGGGGATAGCTTTTTGGTTTTGTTCAGCGGACAAACTCAAGGCCCACCCGGTACATAACTCCCTATAAATAGTCCCCTAGTTTCCCCCCTAGGTTTTCGTGCAAGTGGAAGGGTTCTTTTGGCGGCAGCAAAAGAAAATTGCAGGGAGCAGCAAGGACGTGTGCGAAGGCCAGGGAAAAAGCGGCGTGCAAACCGAAGGCTTGGAGGCGCGTGCAAGGTACGGAAGCAGGGGCTTTGGGAAAAGCAGCGGCTGAGTTCTCTTTTGGAGCAATACAGTGCGGAGGCAGAGGAGGCTTTAAGAGAAAAAGTCTTTTGTACGGCTTTTGAGAGGTTTTCTTTTGGGTATCCCTTTTGTTAGAGATTTGAGAGTTAATTGAGGGTTTAAATTGTGAGAGTTGTAAACCCTAGTTGTATTCTTTCCCTCTAATAGTAGATCTCCCCCTTCTTGCCCCGTGGACGTAGGCAGTTTGCCGAACCACGTAAAAATTGGTTGTTTGAGTTTGTGGCCATTGTAATAGTTTTAGGATCCCTCGACAGGTCAGTCCTAGAACTGATGAGAGGAAGAGCCGATATCTCACTTGGTTGAGATATCCGCTTCAGATTCTTGTCTCCTTGGTGAGACGGGAATTCTTATATCGATCTTTCTCTCTTATTGTGCACCAGAAACTCTGCCGAAATTTCCGCTGCGCACAACACAGTTAACTTTCTTAAAATAATAAAAACGTATTAAGTATATAAATGAAGAGAATAATGTGTATATCCTTGTCATATGAGGGGATTCTCTCATATGAGAATGATGTGGTTCAATCTCAACCAAGTGCGTAAAGGGGAGAAATAAACCTTCATAACCACACTTGGTTGAGACTGAGTCCCATCATTGTATATGATGGAATCATTAACCTCATAAATGAATGACCATTTTCTTCTAGAGGAAAACAGCGAAAAAAGGAAATAGCAACTGACCCTGTGTTTGCCCATTCTCCAACCCAACCAAAGCCATGATGTGCCCTGACCAAAAAAAACAATAATTAGAACATAGAAATTAAAACCTTTAACTTGATGAGATGCTTCAATTAGTGTAGATGAGTTACTTGGTAGTGTTATTAGCAATTGGAACTAGCCATTGCAGTGTTTTCTCCATTTCAGCTTTGATTTGAGGGACAGTGAGCTACATGAGCACAAAGAGTAAAGAAAAGTTCAAAGTAAGCTAAGAATGCTAAGTAGATGAAGGCAGTCTCATCAGATTAGTCCTCATCTTGAATATCAAGTGAAATAAAATAGCGTACAAATCCGTGTACCTCTTCCTTAACCTGGAATGATTGCAATCTGGAGCGCAAGGCAGATTTTACTCTTGTGGGCAACCCTTGATACAATGAGTCCCTCGTATTCGAAGGCACAGAGCTTGAACGAGTTACCTAAATGTAGTGACAAAAAGTTTTATGGTACACCTAGAAGGAAATCTTAATAATAAAAAATTCGCTAAGGCATAAAGAGAGATGCTCAAACGATAGGAGAATGAAAAATTATATTTAAGTAAGGAATTATAGCAGCAGTCCAATTGTAGAACAGTGGCAAGATTCTTGAGGTGGTGCATCAACCAAATCAATACCTTACAAAATACTAAAACTTCACACTTCTGCTCGAAGTCTAAGATAGCAAAACGATTCAACCACACTTTTAAGATAATACATACGGACTATAATACCATAAGAATATCTAAAGAAAATGATGGCCTCAGTAGCTTCCATGTTGCGGAAAACTACGAGTTCTTAATTTTGAAAATCTGAATACTAGAAGGTTTCCAATGCCACAAATTTTAAGAAAGTATCATAAGACAAAGACTTAGCAAAAGAAATTAAGAACCAAGAAAAAAATATGAAATGGAAGAACAAGAGAGGAACTTACAAGAGTATCAATTTGACTGATTATATTTGCATAGTGCAATGCGAGGCCACTGGAACCTAATCTTTGGTGCACGTTGACGGATTTCCTCACAGGTTGATCTCCATCTACAATTTACTCCAAATGAGTCACCAAATAAAGAAAGTGAATTATATGATAAATGGTCAAAGAGGAAAAGAAAATGAATACTGTGAAACAACTTATTTCAGTCTGATTCAACTTGTCAAATCATCATCATAACTGTCAAACAAATGATTTCGTTCAAGCCTTGCAATTTAAAAAATCCAATTTTTACACTAAAAGTATCAGCAATGCAGGTTAAGGTGCTCTGTTTCACTCTATGACTTGTGTATTTCCCTATGGCAAATATATCAACTTTTGCCTCCTCGACTCTTTCATGTTGCCCCTTAACACGAGAGCTTAAATTACACAATACTAATTGGTTTTCTAGGAATTATGGCTTTTTGTTGCCAATTAGGGATATGGCAGAAATTTAAAGGACTGAAGTGATGGAGCTACTAAACATATTTTATGGACCCCTCCACTTCATAGTCTCCAAATTTTAATTGGAAAATATTTGATGGTGACAATATGAAAATTTTCCAACTTCACAGAAATTGTCAAAAAACTCACATATTCGCGACTGTTCCAATCCTTAAGATAAAGTCTAATGCATCAGCTAGTTCTGAACATCTGGTTGCCTCAGCTCAAAGTTGCAAATGCTAGTGCAACATTACTTCATTTACCTTGAATAGGGTCGAAAAACACAGATTGGGGAATAGTCTCTATTTGGAGATTTGCTTATATTACGGCTGAGGAAAGAAAGCAAGTTACTACAGCAGATCTTAAATATTTCTCTATTGTCAAGAATAACCCAACTACCCAAGTCTAGAGAAATTTGAAAGCTCTCAGATCTTAAATATTTCTCTATTGTCAAGAATAACCCAACTACCCAAGTCTAGAGAAATTTGAAAGCTCCTTGATCAGATGAGCTATTGTCAAGAATAACCCAACTACCCAAGTCTAGAGAAATTTGAAAGCTCCTTGATCAGATGAGCTTATGGCAATCTCCTCTCTGGCTTATTATTATGTCAGCCTGGAGAAGTGCATAACCATATAAAGAATTTGTCTCAGGCTTGAACCCATCATAAATGAAAATGATACACGAAACACCTTCCTTAGGTTATGCCTCAATAAATACTACCAAAAAAATTCTTTGAAAATTTTGACATATAGTAAACTGCAGCAACCTACCCAGTATTTGTTCAATCCCACTAAAATGTACCCAGCGTTTCTACCAAGCTAGAAAATCTTTGCCTTCGAGTACCTACCACACTTTATTATTGGCTTGGCATGTGGTTGTGGCAAAGAAAGATGGTTCTCCTAAAGTCAAATTTCCTTGCTATCACCATAATCTTAGATGTCGGTTTTGCTCCCTTAAAACCAGGTTAGCCATGTGCCAACTGTACATTAACTAGCTACCCCACAAATAATGTATATATGAAATGAAGAAGGTTTGTAAATGCAATTAGAGATCATTTTCTAAGCCTCAATTTTTTTAAGACAATGGCACTTGCATTAAGTGAAATTTGAAAATGACACTGCATGCTCACCAAAGAAAGGTCAAAGAGTTACAAAGAGCAATTTATCATGTTCAAAAGAAGAAGAAAAAATTTCTGTAAGACATACCAGCAGTTCCAAAGGCATCATGAATCTCCAAGTGTAAGAAGTGGACAATATCTACAAGCTTCTCTATGACCTGTGAATACACTGGAAAAAAGTTAGGACTTCAGAGAACGAGACAATTTGACATTTAACTAGGTACCAAGACTCACCTCCTCTAAACTCTTTGCCCACAGAGATTTTTTCTTTAAGCTCTTTACATGTTTCCTTTGGCTCTTCAACTCTTGCCTTAGAATTTGAAGATTATCACCTATAATGAAGGGAGAAATATATTGTTGACGAAAATTAAAATCAACAAATTTCTCAATTCAATAAACTTCATGTACAAACAAAAATATATCTTAAATACATTGATACAGGCACTACTCAATTTGTTTTGAATTCCAGGAAACAATATTCTAAAAAAAAGATGATACTAATAATTAAAGATTGAGGCAACACTGTAGCAGTAACAAATTTAGTAAAACAAGGTAATAGTATACGATTACTCTGTTACACCTGAAAAAGAAAATCTTAATAAAAGCATCAAGCAACTAAAAAACAGTGCTTTCCTTCAACCCAAGTTGGATTAGTTATGCACCTTTATTTATTTTTCCAGTACCTTTATGACAATGATTTTTTTCCCACCTTGAGCTTGTCAAAGGTGCTTATGTGGCCAATACTGTTTTGATGGATTGTTTTGTCTTATTATAACATAAATTGTGAAAGTTTCTTCATAGCACAATTGTGGAAACAATGTACATGCAGGAAACAGAGCAGGTGAGCTGTTGTACTGTCATAGATATTATATGAGATCATATTGTCATCATTATTATACTTGAATTCAAAGAATTTAAATGAATGTACAATCACAAAAGGCTAATTACTTGAATGGTAAAAAGCAACTAGTGTTCTCTTAAATTGAGGTAGTATCATGCAATCAAAGGCTGACCGAGGCATATGAAACAATGGATAACCTTCAGAGAAATGAAATAAAACAGATACACACCTCTTTGTACGGCATTTGAATTCTCTTCTTCCTGAAGCTTCCTTTTATAATCTTGTTCAAATCTGTCCAAAGCATTCAACTCGTGATACAGCTCCTAAGAGTAAAAGATACACGAGTTAATATTAAATATTTTCCTAATTAAAAGCTTCCAAGAAACAAAAGAGGCCTCAAATATGTCCAGTTAAAATTTCTTCTATAATCATTGAGATGATTAAGCTATATTGTTTTGCTCTAGCACTGATGCAATGGAATTGTAAGGTAACAGTATGGCAGTGCCAAAAAGAACTACTTCAGACTTGAAATATATAACGCGTTGATGCTAGAGTGCCAAAACTACTTCAGACTTGAAATATATAACACATTGATGCTAGATTTCTATCGCCTAAAGCTCCTTATTGTAGCAATTATGCTATGGTGATGGTTCTCTTAGGACTCCCCATGCACTTTAACTCAAGTAAGCTGTAGTCCTTTAACCATGCAGCCTTTGTTGTATCTATTAGAGGCACAACATCAAAATGTACGTGAAGAATGTTCATGGTATTAAAGAGACGAAGTTCTTAATATCAAAGTTCTTATGTTCAAAGAAAAGCAGATGCCTTCCTTAACTAGACTCTGAGAACTGAGAAGGATTAGTTATGGTCTTGGTGCATGAGAAATATATGG
>NC_033795.1:13064689-13077144 GCF_001876935.1 Asparagus officinalis | reverse complement strand
GTAAAAAAAACAAGAAAGAGTTAGGCAGAGAAAATATATAAATAAATGTGTTGATTAACTAATGATTTGAAAGCACAAAAAGAAAAAAATGCCCATTATGTCGAGAAGCATCATGTTTACAATCTCGGACATCAGATAGTAATATGCAGTAAGAAAGAATATGATTGTGACAATTCTCTGAAAAATAAAAATGAATAGACTGTGAAAAAAAATACTTGAATACAATTTTTCCTTGAACAAGGTACAACAGAAATATTTGGTCATTTATTTATCATGTGCAAGTACCTAATAAGGCATGTGTACTGAAAATGTAAGGAATGCTTGTAATTTAAACAGATGAAGAAACAATATCAAATTGGGTGAAGTTCAGTAACTTATATAGTTAACCATCTAAATGATAATGCAGAATTATAGTATTTCTTCAAATATATAATGCTATAATTCAGAAGGGACTCATGCTTTAGATCATGGGAACAAGTAGATACTTACAGCTGTATTCTGGACCAATGTCATCATTTGCTTCATCACTTCCGTTGCTTCTTCTTTAAGATGCTTCTGAGGTGTAACTTCTGACTCTAGTCTAAGAAGCGAATAAGTGAAAATAAAATTGCATGCCAAGTGATGCATAAAACACAAGTTATGTAACTGATTCTTTACCTGGCAAAGTAGCGGTCCAGGTTGTGCCACTGAGGATCCTTGCAACGGTTACCAAATCGGACCACCTCTCCTGAAAATATTTTCAATTCTTCCCTGTCAAAATTACATCAGAAATCAGTAAGTTCTTCCAAGAAATGAGAAGATAGATCCACAAAAAAAGGGTGAATTTCACAAAGCCCCCAAGAAGACTGGGCCATTTTGAGACAACACCTAAAAGTTTGGAAATGTCAATTACCCCCCAAAACTTTTCAGATAACCCCCAACAGGTTGGGGGTTACCTGAAAATAGATTCCCATAAAATGCAAAAGTTTTGGGGGTCAAGTGACATTTCCAAACATTTTGGGGGTTATCCAAAAATGGACCAAAGTTCTTGGGGTCTCGTGAAATTTTACCTCCAAAAAAATGTTTGTTCTTCGAGCACCTCTTGTCATATGCAGCTATATGCAATAACTCATCCACATCTTTAGATATTAACAGCTGCACACCTTCTGAGGGAATAACCACTGCTTTCAAATGTTTTATACTTTCTTTTGAAAGTGAATGCATGAGATTGGCACCTTTAACTATAGTGTTAGCAACCTCAAAGGCCAGAATAGATATTTTGTTTCCTTTGATAGCTGTCCCTGATGCGAAACCACTGCTGAGGTTCAAGCCAGTCATGCTACTACCAAGTGTGTCCAAAACATCCACTGCTTTCCCGAACCCAACAGTACCGGCGCGACCCAAAAGTGAGCTCATTTCCGAAACCTGCAAAACAATTGAATGCTACTTACGCTTCGTTTGGTATGTGAGAATCAAGTGAAATGACGGAAAGGACTAGGAATGGAATGGAATTAACGTGAGAATGGAATACTCATTTCCATTCTCACGTTTGGGTGCAATTTATAAAATAAAGTGGGAGTGGACCTATTTTGAAATTTTATATTTTATTGATTCCCACTTTAAGTGGGAATGTCATTCTCTATCATTATATTGGGAATGCTCATTCCCACATAAAGTGGGAATTGATGAGAAGTGGGAATGTACATTCCAACTTTAAAAAAGAGGTTGTGTTTGGTAGAAATGAATAAGAAGTGAGAATTGACATTCCATTCTCACTCATTGCCACGTACCAAATGAGGCCTTAGTGTATTTAGCGTTCACAGGCATAAGTACTAAGCTATACCATAAAGTAGAAGCAAAAGTAATTCCACATCTTAGATATACATGTATCAGCATTTTTCGCTCTTGACTTTCAACTGGAAACAATAAAGCAGTTGCATATATAAGCTATTACGGAAGAACACAACTGAAACAAACAGAATCCGGAGAAAAACTAATTGGGTCCTCTTGCAAAGTTTATATGTACCTTTATCAGCTGTTGTAGCTATATGCACTATAACATTCACTCGAGTTCACAGCATTTTTCCTCCTCTCAATAGACTCTTTAACAGAATTCCTAACCTCTGTATGGACTTCCCCTAGTTCTACTACCAATTTTCCTGATCAATTGGCCATATATCATGCTACAGCTACGGATCAAAATTACCTTTAAGGTATCAAACATAATAAAATAATAAATCAAGCATGCTGGGTCTTCTGGTTGAGAGCTGCAAATGAAACATGCCATGAATTTGCAGCAAATCTGAAAAAATATCAGAATACAGAACCAATAAAGAACATATCGCTTATGAACACGTAGAAATGATGGTAAATTTCATGAAACTATCATGAACTTCAGTATATTTTGCATAAACTATCATGTAAGTTTTTATTAGAGAAAACTACCAAAGGTTCTTCACTGAAGTCTGAACTACCATGTCTAGGAGCAGGTAGAATAAGTTGTCATGTGCTTCGCACGTGATATGTTTTCAATAATTTGTATGTACTTTATATATCTCAATATTAAGCTTACGAACTTTGAGGGTTGATAGATTTAATTAAAACCAGTCCAAACCTTTTATCCCCAGGCATTAATGCTGGAAGCAACATTTTCCAATATTTTACGATAATTTACTGCATTTTTCTAAGTTCATGGTAGTTTTTATGAAAAATAGTTTCGTGCAAAAACTTCCCAACTTTCATGGTGGTTTTCTGAAATTAAATCTAAAACTTCAGGAGCAAAGTTGGAACTTCTCAAATCTAAAACTGTGTTCTGTAGTCAACTCCATAGCAACAGAAATGCCTAGATAACAATCATGGTGGTGATTCTACTTCTAGAACACTAACATTTAAACTAAGAAGACCCTCTACATGAAAACTTATGTATCTTGTGCTTTCCTCTTACATACAAAACAGATCATCAGTCAAATCTAGAGAACAAGAAGCAATACACGCAACGATCTTGGCTAGCTCGAGCTGATCTTCAAAGACAAATCATTACATTTCATGTCATTGATCAAACTTCCAAAAGTGCTGAAACTTGCCTTGGTTGTTTGCTTAGATTTTGCCGACCTCTCCGAATGAACTCTCGACAACTGCGGTCCCTTTGCCTTCGGAACACCCGGGTCCGAAAACGAAAACGGCCCATGATTTTCAAACTCCTTGTCCATTGTTTCCTCCGATGGCGGCTCCATTGGATCATGCTCTTTGATTCCATCACCATCAAGAGTAGCGTCGCTAGGGGATTTATCTACGGTTGCTCTCCTCGAGCAAATTCCCCCCATTATACTAAAAACCAATAGCCTAAAAACTCTATGGAGAATTATAACAAACAGTATGAGAGAGAATCTGAACAAAACAGCAGCTTGGGCTCCAACCCATCAACAACCTCCCTGCAAAAAATGGAAAATTTAAGATACCCAATTCATCAAAATCAGAAAACAGCAGATTGAACAAAATCCATCAGCTAAAATCGCTGAAAAACAAGATAGAATGAAGAAATTGAGATACCCAACTCACCGAAATCAGAAGAAAAAAAAATAGCTGCAGCAATTGATTCGTAGAGGCGAGAAAGGGGAAGGATCCGTTTGTGTTCAGCACGCGACAACCGAGTCCAAGAGGAGGAAAAAATAAATAGGTTTAATAATAGATGATAAATATTGTTATTATTTTACTGTTATTTTAATAAGGAAGAGGCTCATGTAGTGAAGAAAGAGATGGTCAAACTTTAACACAGCCAAGTCGTCCCATCTTTTTCTATTGAATTTGTTTGTTGTTAGTAATTAGGGTTAACTAAATGCACCTACCAAATACCAACTGATTGGTGGAATCTTTTTGGTCCAATGAGAAAATATCTATCAGATTCGGATCCTCCTCAATTATGAAGTTAATTGGAAAGAGTTGGATTATCTTAATTTTATTTTTCTATTCAAATTATAATGGCTAAAATGAAGCTACTGAGGATTTGCACAATCACAATAACGGTTTTTACGATAATGATTTTAGAGATTATAGTAGTTTTAAAGATAATATTTAGAGTCTTACGTGGCTTCATCACAGCTCTTGAAATTAAAATAGAGGGATAGGATTTGAGTAATTGGACGTTCTCTAATTACTACATAATTAAAAAAAATCCTGATCCATATTGCTAATAATTCTTTTATATATAACTCCTTTATTGTAATTATTTATTAAAGTTTTCCAACGCTTTTATGTTTAAAATGAGAATATTAGATATCGTATACGATGATATGTGACTGAGCTAAAAGGGATTCTTATAAGTCATGGTGGGCCAACTAAAAAGATTATTTACTTTTCCTTTTCCGATATTGCGTCGATTATAACAAACGGCGGAGGAAGTCCTTGATCTATTAAGGTCGCTTGAGTTATGAAATAAAAAGTTTTTTTGGTGCAAGTAAATCCCACCTTGCTTGAGTAATTTATCTGTTGAAAGATATAACGTATGCAAATTTCTAGAGATTATTGAATAATAAATATTTACAAATACATAAAAGTACAAAGTGAAAAAAAATGTAGTTATGCCACCCAGCAACCGCGTGATAAATTTAGGAATAGAAACCCGGCCATTATATCATCTAAACTGTAATTTCCATTTATAACTCTTTGCTAATACTTTTCTTTTTCCCTTTTTTTTAAATAAAAAATATAGTTGAAGCATATAGTTTTTGTTATAGCCTATAAATAACTAAGTACTAATCCTTCTCAGGAGGCCGACACATGTCCCGCTCCACGCCTAATCAGACATATCCAAAGACAGACGACTCGAGTTGCTCCTACGGTCGATCCAATAGGCCAACAACCTGCGTAGCTAACTAAAAAGGTGGTATTTGTCGGCCTACCCACCTGATCAACGCTACTGTTAGACCCTAGAGAGGGGGTGATTAGGGTCTTATGCTAATCTAATCCGATTAAATGTCAATTAAAATTAATTAACAAGTTATCCTAGCAAGTATAAAATATAACAAGATATATAAGCTAGGATAAGCAATAAGAACAACGAGATATATCCTATATGATGAAATATATATGCAATGATATATATAAACTAACACAAGGGGGAACAATAAACTAAACAAGATAGTGGATGAAATAAATGAGCAATGCACAAATGGCGATATAAGATAAATGCAAAAGCAAATACGCCAAAGACAAACTCAAACAAACAATATGATCACGGAGTTCGGACCTTCCGTCCTACGTCTCCGCTCCCCTCTCCCGGGGAGAAATCCACTATCACAAACGGGTTTTCTACGCTCACCCGAATAACGTTTACACCTCACAACGTCGGTTTTTAACGCTCACCTATCAACGTTCACTCCTCACACTCGGTTTTATAGTTCACCGAAAACTCCATAACACACTCGGTTTTCTAGCTCACCGAAAACCTTACACCACTCACAATGTAACAAATATAAATTTGTTCTCTACAATAGATGAGAACACAATTAAGCACAACTCAATGTTACAATCTCTCACAACCCTAATATACTATGTATGCAAATACAATAAGCTCAAGTGAGTGTGTGTAACAATGAGATAATATAATCAAATCTAAACTCAATATAAAAACTAGCTTCAAAGAATGGTAATCAAATAACTAAGCAAATATAAAGCTAGATAGAGTTTAGAAAACTTCTCCAATAGATGACAAGATGGAGAGATGGAGATTGAAGCCCAAACAAGAAGATGATCTCCTCCACTTGTGAAAACTTCTTCATAAACCAAACAAACACTAAAACACACTTAAACCCTTGTTTAAAACTTGTTTAAAACATTCTTAAGTGAGTATAAGAACTGAGGTCAATGGGGGTATTTATAGCCTCCCAAGACCTCAACCAATAACCCCAAACAAAAGACAAAAAAGCCCAAAGCAAACAGCTCAGAAAAATAACCGTTGGAAACCAACGGTCAAATCGGCGGTCGACCGAGGAATTCTCGCGGTCGACCGCGAGGCACAAAAAAGGCTGAACAGAGGGTTTGAAAGCTGGCGGTCGACCGCGGCGGTCGACCGTGGGAAATTCTGAACTCACGGTCGACCGCGGCGGTCGACCGGGAAACTCTCTACTGCCCACTGACGAAAGATCTCAGGCGCGGTCGACCGTGGCGGTCGACCGTAAACTGATATATGAAAAAGAAGTGCTGAAAACTGTTTTTCTGAATTTAAAACACTGTTTAAAAATATCAAATAAATTCCAAAAAATGTAAAACTTTAGGGAATGATTGTAGACATGATAATAAACATACTACAATAACTGGTTTCCAAAAAGGACTTCCCAAATGAAAAATATCATCATTTTACAAAATAGACCAAAATATGAAAATATAAACATATGAATTTTGACATTTAGACTAAACCATGTTTTGAAACTTTGCACAATGATTATGTAGACTTAATAAAATATGTATATGATTATATATATATATATACGAAGAAACCAATAAATGTGTGTGTATAGATAATTGAGCTTAGAGTACTTAACACACATAATATAAATCCTAAACTAGTTACCCAAGCTAGATCTTGATCTTCATTGTAGCTCAACTTGGTACACTGTGCGGATGAAGCTGAACTTGGATCTTGAACTTGAATTGCATAAGCTTCACCTACTATTCCGCCAACCTCCATTTGATATGATCGTTATGACGCAATCCATCTAACCTCCAACACGTTGTTTGCCTAGAATAAATACGAAAACACAAACACTAGATAAACAACATTAGTTGTAAATTGTTTGTTAAATATCATCAAAACAAGAAGGCCAACAGCTACATGCACCTATACTTGACCTGTCATTCCAGCTGACAACTTGCGTAACAGACTAAAAAGGCGGTGTTTATCGGCCTTCAGTCAGATGACTAAAGTGGCGGTGTGTCCTCAAACTCCCCGCTAACAGCGGACTACCCTTGTCTTAAATGCGTTGTCAAAGTCATCGCCCCCACAGTCTTTATGACTCATCGGATATAGTTAGGACTAAGCACTTGATGTCGCCCTCACATTAAACGCCTGGATGAATCATCTTCTTCAGCGACCGACACATGTAAGGTATCTGCCGATTTAGCTGCATGTCTGGACTGGACCAAAATTACATATCTGCCCTTACAATCTACTATAAAAGAAAGTTGTGATGTCTAAGGTAACCTATCCGATTTCCCTGCAAGTTTGAGCAACATTTTCCTCACTAACCTCTCATTTTCCCACTCAAGTTCAAACACTAACTTGACCATCGGAGGAACAACCAGAAAACCCAACTCCGACCTCTCACGAGCTTTTCATGTGCAGGAGAGAACGTCAGGCTTCAGAACCGGTCATCAAAGAAAGTTTGAGGACCTTAACACCACTATAATCCATAGATAAACCCCATGTTCGTTAACTGATATCAACACTTCTTTAAGAAAATCCATTCGTTAAAAAATGTAGCTCAAGTACAGGGATTGCACAAGTAGATCAATCCCCCTATAGTTTAAGAATGTACCATATATGAGCCATAATGGAATCAGAAATAAACTTTTACATGGTCTGCTTGATTCCTTTCTCATATCAATCATCTCCTAAATCAATTTTATCATAGCGCCTTCTCTCTTTAAACCATAGGGTTTTTCGATATTGGTCCCTTAAATCATAACGAATTTGATATTAGTCCCTTAAATCTTCATATTTTGATGATAGTCCTTCAAATACACTTTAGCGGTTGACAATGGTCCTTCTGTTAATAACATGGTTAAAAATGATGAGTTGTGGTTAGGTTAGGACTAACCCTAGTGGGTAATTACCTAATTGCCCCACCCCTTCTCTCAATGAGTCAATTCCTCCTCCCTTCCCTGAGTTCCATCACTCTTAGGGTCCGTTTGGATAATGGAAGTATTGGAAGTAAGAAGTAAGTTATAGAAGTAACTTTCAAAACTATGAAGTAGAAAGTAATGGAAATAACCCTTTTCTTTGTTTGTTTCATATATTTTTAGAAGTAATGGAAGTAGAACTTCTCCCTCATCTTTTTTGGGAATAACATTTGGAAATATTACTAGGAAGTAATTAACATATGTTACTTCCATAATTTCAAAGTCACGCCACGCTCTTTAATTTGATCGAGCACGTTACAACCAGTCATGCCGCTATGACCCCTCGCCACTTGAGAGCAAGAAGAATCATTCAATCACATAGCTTCAAAATAATTGTTTACCTCTCGCCTACGATGAGACTCCGGATGGCCATAAATTCCTATAAATCTCCAATTTCCCTCCTCCCTCACTCCTTTGATCGTAAGACAAAGAATTAATAGACAAATTGTTCTCTTCATCCCAAAGAAAAGCTGACCGACGATCATCACAAATTACTACAAAATAATTGTTAAAATTAAGAGCAATTTTATCAATGAAAAGTTGCTAGAAGTAACTAATAAAGGAAATATTAATAAAAATTTATTTATTTCCTAATTAATATGCATTTTAACTATTTACGAGCTACTTCTGAGTATTAATGATTGAAAAAATATTTTGAAAGTAAGGATGACACATAAGCACCACCACACAAGCATTTAAGGAAGTATTGGAAGTAAGTTTTTCAGAGAACCAAACACACTTTTTTGTTTGGAAGTAGCAGAAGTAGCATCTACTTCTTTTACTTCAGCTACTTCATAATTACTTCTGTGCAAACAAACAGGCCCTTACACAAACCAAACCATGCGCTAGTGGTGGACAGGTGCAATCGGCACCGCCAAGAGAAATGTAGACCCAATCCCCACCCTAGCCGACCCCCTAGAAAGTCTACTCCGTCTCTGACCACGATGATGCCCTCTCCGGAATCTCCCCCCTCTCCGACACCATCCACCTCTTCTATGTCGCAGTCGTCATCCCCTCCGCCAGCATGTCAGCCTCCATACCGGCCGCAAACACTACATCACCTTCAAATCTCTTGCCAAGATCAAGCCCCATGAGCCCCCCTTCCGCAAGGACCTCCTCCGCCTCCATTGAAGCATTCATGTTGTTGTTTTATGGGTTTCAAAATATTACTGTTGTGAGGAAGATATGTTTCTAACAAGTTTTTGGTCCATTCAATGTGGCCAGTTTGGTTTGGGTTTCGGGTCCAAATGGGTGCAATGTTAAAGTTAACGGAATATTCTGTTACTCTTTAACACCAACTAACCATAGGAACTATTGTCAACGGCTAAAGTGTATATGAGGGATTAATAGCAAATATGAAGATCCGAGGGACTTCTATCAAATTTGCTATGATTTAAGGGACCAATATCAAAAAAAAAAAAACCCTTAAATTATATATAAAAACTCGCATCTACTTGTGTATAAAAGAATATAGACACCAAATCAACGAGATATTTTGATCAAGTCAATATTAGTAGAAAGTACAATAACTTGTTAGGACCTGTCGATGTAGAATAATTGCATACTGATGACCAATAAGAAAGTCAAAAGCCAAAGCAGATGGCCATTCCAACTCAATTGCATACAAAAGTCAAGTCAGGTGCTAGTTCTGCATTTGACATCTCCATCATAAACCATTCTACATATAAACAATATATTCACTTCGGATGTTGAAAACTTTTCGTATGACATAAATTCTGAGAGCATCCAGAACTTTGAGCATAGCCGAAAACACAGCAAAAAAATCTCAATGGAAACAAACCGACTACAAGAATTAGTCATGAGAAACAACCATGAAGTAGTTGAGAATAATAAGTTGGTGATTTTCTTAAGTTGAGCTTTGATTTCTAAGCTGCAGTCGAATAAATTCTGCCCTTTACCTCATAAGGAGAGAGTCAAAGAAAGAGACTATTGTTTACCAAGACAAAAACATAATAGAGGAGTGAGAAGAAAGAAACTCCCCCCACATGACCAATCGAAGCTAAATTTGAACACATGGGCAAGAGAACGTCTCCTATTGTAGGCTTTGAAAACTCCTCACGATATCTACAGTAGCAGTCTTCTATTATTAACAAATAATTTGGAAATTACCCAGCATTTTAATTTCACCGTGCTTCTACTAAAGTTCAGCAGTTTTTGTTATCATTATCTCCCGCCGTAAAACAACTTTAATAAAGAACAACAAAAGCCTATCTAGCCCTGTTGAAATAAGGCTATAATCTCAAGCAGCCAAAAGAGAGAACAGTCTCTTCGTGCGGTTGCGTTCAGTACAATTAATATGACTGGGATTGCGTGTAATAAGTAGCGTAAGGAAGATGTTACATAAATTAAATAAATAATGTTGCAAAATATTACATAATCTAATATTCTTTTATGTATGTTGATGTCTTATATCAAACAGTCAAATGGAGGAATTGATTAAGTTGACAGAGGTCCTCTAACCCTCCGAATGTCTCGTTCTGCGGTAAGTTGTTCTTCCCTGCACAAGTATCAAATCGTAAGAGGGCGGGATAAGCTTTCCCAATTGTTCCTCTGACGATCAAGTCGGTGATTTGCTTGCGTGGAGAAGTAAAATGAACTGCAGTAGTTCTTAAACACAATGAGCAGTAGTCAAAAACTTACATTCTTGTTGAAAATAGTACCCCATTTTATAATGATGGTAGAATGGTAGAATGGTAACTTCTGTCGTGTATGGGATGGCGGTCACGTCAGCCTCTGCTTTACAGGTGTCGGCCGATGAGTGGAGGAGAGGTCACTTCGGTATTTAATGCGAAGTGATTAGGGATGTGCGGTGCCAACGTGGTCGGATGTGTCATAAAGACTATTGGGGGCAGAGAATAATGGCGCCCTTAATACATTTAATGGCATTTATTGCGAGGTGATTGGTCGCTAGTGCACAGGAGGGGGCTCGAGGCTCGAGGTATTTCGTCGCCGTTCTACTCGTCCGGTGGTTGAGAAGTACCGTCTTTTGAGTCATCCTTGCAAGATGTCGACCTATTAGTCGGCCGAGTGGAGTGATTAAGCAATCGACTCAGCTAGGGAACGACACGTAACACCTTTCAGGTCGTCGACACATGCGCTTTTCGGGTCATCAACACGTGACGCCTATCGAGTCATCCTTGCAAGATGTTGGTGTGTCGAGTCGATCGAATAGGCCCTTGATTACCTTAAAACGCTGACTTAATTATGCATAATGTGTGGCACTTGTCTGCTATTGATTGGGGATTATTTTTTATCACTAAAACGGCTATAACAATTAGCCCCTTTTACTTGGAGTCAGTCTAGACTGGGTCCGAGTGAAATATAACAGTTCTTGCTGAGTCATGAGAGGCATTAATGAGGGATCTGAAAAGTTCTTTGAATGCAATGTGGCTGACATCAACGAATTCTTTTCAACTGTTGTCGCTTCGTATTTCGTGCAAGATTGCAAGCTATCTAAGGCGAGCACGCTTTGTCTCGATTCAGGAAAAGATGATTCGAATTCTGGAATCAATCTGGGCCTTTGATTGGGGTTTAACTTGTCCATTGATATTCTAACAGTTAAGAGGCCCAGTTGTTCTATAAATAGGGTTGCCGTGGTGAGGGAGCGGTTAGTGCTTTTTGAAATTCTGAATTCAAAGTTGTTAAGCGTTCCGATCATTTTCTCCAGCAACAATCCCTAGCACTAATGGCGACCTCTGCTCTAAATCTAGAAATAAATGTTGGCTGAGATCCACTCTAAGGTGACGCTGCCTTAACTTAGATCTCTCCACGAGAAGTATGGTATTCCCTGCAGTAATAAGTTGACGGCGCTAAAGAGATCGCATGCTATTTACGACCATGATGATAGTCGAGCTCCCCTCGATCTGAAGAATCTGGAATTCGGCCTACGTATGCCTCTACACCCCTTCCTCTGCCACGTGTTCACTACTCTGGGGTGTCGCCGATACAGATGAAGCCAAATGCAATCGCAATGTTAGTGGGGTACATGGTAATCTGCAGTTGGCTGGGGGTCGAACCATTCCTGAACATGTTGGGCCATCTGATTACTGTTAAATTGCACCCAAAAAAGTCCATATTCATTTCCAGGCGGTGGGCAAGTTCAGTATCGTCCTCAATCTTCCTGGCTCGAATAAAGATCGAAAGGAGAGGCTCGTCTAGGTTTCGAGACACGACTCAGACTTGGGTTGCTCCCATTAGCCCAAGATAATAAGGGAGTCTCTGGCAGTAGAGAGATTGTCGAATACAGTGAAGCAGGCTTTGGATCTGATCAAGGATACACCGGCTCTCCTAAGATAGAGCATCTACTCAACAATCATGTCTTGAGAGTTGTCGGCATATCCGTCGATCCATCTACGATGAAGGACCAAGAGAGGGCGGTCAGGCTAACTATCCCCATAGAAGAGGTTGAGAGGGCACCTACAACTCTGCCTGCCGAGCCTCAGGAAGGACCACCGATGAGGCCGCGAAGAGCCTACGCCAGAACTTGGCCTATCGGGAGGCTACAAGGGCTCGCTCTGGTTGCCGACACATCGGCTGGGCCGATAGGACCAATGCCCATG
>NC_033795.1:13049165-13064026 GCF_001876935.1 Asparagus officinalis | reverse complement strand
AGCAGTCAAGGCTGACATCATCCACCTAAATAAGGGGTCTTTGGCTCGTGAAGAGGAGGAAGGCACCAACCAAGAGGGTAAGGTTAGGACCAAGGCTCAAGCAGAGGAGGAGAGGTCTCCTGTCATCCCAGCCGAGCCGACTTATCTCCAGGGAAAGGAGTTGGTCGCAGAGGAGGCAGTTCATTTGGGTTTAGCATATCCATATCCTCACCGAGTCAGCAAAATCAATACGGAGGCTTAGGAGAGGATGAGGATGCTACTGATTAGGTCCTCAGGTGTCGGCACTCGGTATACTAGGGAGCCCTCTCCGGAGCATCGTCACCAGCCTGCTCGCCATCTCGATGCGAGGGGGTCGGTCCTTGATTCCTGGATTGCCCAAACGAGAACGATGGAGCAGCTCTGGTTATATCGCGATGTGGATATCCTAGGGGAAGTTTCTAATATCGGCCCCCATCAAGCCCTTCGGGGTTACTTGGTTCGCAGGGCTCTCATAGAACAAGAGCTCTTTGGCTGAATGGAGAAGACCCAAACCTCTTACCTCAAACTCCAAGGGGAGGTGTAGGCTCGCCAAGCTAACGTTGGGGGTGACCTTGAGGAAGCCCTCAAGGAGATGTAGGCTAAGGAGCAGGAGTTGGGTGACTGGCGGCGAGAGATGGAGGTGCGGGAGTAGATGATTTAAGGTCTGAAGGCCTTGGATGCCCAAAAATCCTCTGAGGTTGATAGGCTCTGGCACGAGCTCCAAGAGAGCAATAGGAAGGTAAGTCACTTATCCGAACAAGTTACGCAGGGGCTGCAGGATAAGGACCATGTTGTGGTGCATGTCAAGGTTGAACTTCAAACTACCCAACATGCCAGGGTTAAGCTTGAGGAAGCGAAAATGGCCCGGACGAGGCTCTAAGAGGAGAGTGCTTGTTGCGAGGTGTCTCTGGTCGAAGTACAAAGCCAAATCGCCTATTTGGAGTCAAAGGCCTATCGGGTTAGGAGCCTTCGAGGAGTACTGCCACAACATTATTAGAAAAAAGGAGGTCGTAATCGCTTGCAAGGTGGGTTTCGACTATCTCATGGCGCAACTTTTAGCCGAGATGCAGAGCCTATTTGATCAATAACATTATCCTCCAAGGGTCGCTAAGTGTTTAGATGAGCTCTGGGATATAGAGAGGTTAGGATGGGGGCTTGATCTCGGCAAGAGTGATGCAGGGGATGAATCGGATAATGAGACCATTGGGGGCTCTGGCGAACAGGTCAAAGATGGAGGCGAGAGCTCGGCTAGGGAAGCCAAAGGGGGCTTGTCTGGCCAGAAGAGTGATGGGGCCGAGCGAGAGGTTCAGTCGCCTCCTTCGCCGCTTGCCATCTATGGCTTCCCCCTCTGACTCCAGGAGCGGAAATGGATCTTTCCTAGGCATTGTTCTTTAGTTTAGGATTTTATACCACCTTAGGCTGCCTTGTAGATGCTATCACTTGTAAATGTTTTTGAAAGATATGAATAAAAGGGTACTTTTTGGTTACTTCAAAATTTGTCTCGAATTGTGATATATTAATTATTATCTACCTTGAATTATTCTTCAAGTTGTTACTGCAAGTTGGCTGAGCCTTTAGTCCCGAGCCGTCTGTTGATGGTCCTGGTGCCCATTCCGCATTCATAATGATCTGTTAGTTTTTAGAACTTGGATTTATGTAAGTGAGGGCGAGCACTTGAATCAGAGTTGGTTGAGTTGACTTCTAAACGCCCCTTAACTGATCATAGAAATTGCCTAGTAGAACAGGCTTAGTGGCCGATACTTAGCTTTACTAAGGATGAGTGCTTCTATTGTTCGAGTTGACTCCATAAAGGGTCGACTAATACCGTGTTCCGGGTCGGTCACGCAAGTTGTTGGCTCATAGGAGGGAC
Source organism: Asparagus officinalis (assembly GCF_001876935.1). NCBI lineage: Eukaryota > Viridiplantae > Streptophyta > Magnoliopsida > Asparagales > Asparagaceae > Asparagus > Asparagus officinalis. Next base: position 13,062,138 of record NC_033795.1, on the reverse strand, counting down.
AAGTTGTGTTGACTGTGACCTGAACAGTCACAATATTGGTGAGTTCTGAAATGCCTTTATTGAGCAGGAGAAAGGACATTATTGAAAAGACTTTATAACGTCATTGATTGATAAGTAATATTGGCATTTCGATTTTCGTACGGAGTGGATGTGTAGTAAAGGCGGGGCTCATTTTTCAGGATGCCCGTTCAGATTTCAAGGTCGATCTTGCCCATTTATTCTGAATAGGGGCGACCATTCTAATTTCTCCATGTGTCACCCTTGGTGACTATATATATTCCTTTGTTGTGCAATGGGCTTTTCTTAACGAATTCCTGCCCTAAAGCTTGATATTTCCTACGTTCAAGTTCTCATTTTTTGGGAACTTTGCACCAATTTCCGGCGACCTTCCATGGATGCTCAAACCTCTACCACTGGCCGTAATGAGGTGAGGATCTATATCCTCTAGACTGTTCGCTTGAAGATCTACGTCTAGGAGCCCAAAGCCTACTATGATCTTTATGATATACCCAGAGCCTTTACTTTATTGGCGCATAGCGGTCACTACAAGAAATTACATCTTTAACGAAGGGATTTCCCTTCGTTAAAGAGCTGAAAACCTTCGTTATTGTATGCTAACGACGGGGAAAAATCCCTTCGTCACCCGTCGTTGAAGCCCTCTTCGCTAAAGGGTCACGAAGGGATATACTACCCGTCGTTATAGAGTCTATAACGACGGAACATATTACCATCATTAATATTTACGACGGTAATTATCACCGTCGTTACCATCAGTAACGGGGATATTTCCCCGTCGTTACCATCAGTGACGGGATATTTTCCCGTCATTACCATCAGTGACGGGATATTTTCCCGTCGTTACCATTAGTTACGGGGATATTTTCCCGTCGTTGAAGACTAATTAATGACGGTTGGATACCGTCGTAAAAGTTCACATAATGGGTAATTAGTAACCCATCAACGACGGTGCTTTCCCTTCGTTGATGAACAAAATACGGTCAATAAAACCGTCATTGTAGACGACAAATTTCTAATATACATTAATAATAAAATTTTTATTTATAGGCAACTATCATATTATTCTCAACCAGAGACTAAGATTCAAAACAAAAACATATTAAAAATACCCAATAATGAATAAGAGGTAAAATAAAAATTCCATTCATTAATAACATCAATAAATAAAATTCCACCATCCTCAAATATTCAATACTAATAATAAGAGTTAATATCCTAATTGTTCCAAAAAAAATACATGAAACTATCTAAAACAAATTAAAATAAAAGTTTGGGAAGACACATTCTTTCATCTCTAATCATCGTCAAAAGAAGACTCGAGCTACCCCCCTCCTAATCTTGCATAGATAGCCTGAAAAATTTAAAAAATCACATAATTAAAAAATATCAATTAAGCAAATATTATCTTATTAAGTAAAAATCATATTTTTCTAGTGCAAGTAGTCAATCATAAAAGTATATAAGAGATTTTACAACAAATAATTATCTAGTCCTGCACACGTTCTCGAGTTTGAGGAGTCAATGAAGGTGATTGCCTAAAAAAAGTTCTTACGTAGCTTTCACTTGTGACTCCAACTCAGACATCCTTTGTTGTTGTTGCTCCTGCTCATCTAAGCGTTGTTGAAGCATCTGGTTCTTTCTCTTTTCTTCTATAACCCGTGCTTCTAGATCAGATCGACTAGGGAGCGGTCCTCTCAAATCTTTCAAAGTAGTCCATGTGTTCTTCTTGAAACATAATTGTTCTATTAACTCTAACTTAGCAATGCCCCTAGGTTGGCAAGTTTGTCTCAGTGAGGAATCAAGAATAGGTTATCACTGAATCAGTTCTCAAAGGCTTATTCCAACATTGGAGATTTTATTTACCTAAATGTAAGAGTTTACCTTGCATGTCTCGTACTCAGACACCACCACCATGCACCTAAAGTTCTTCTCAATGTTAAGAAATTTAGGAAGTGGAAATTTTAATACAACTATAATTTCATCCTCCGTAAAAAGACATTCACTTGCGCACCTGAAAAATGCATTTTGTCTTAATGTCCTGTCCTGAATCTAATAATAAGTTCGTGTAAAGACATATGTAGGTTCCTGATGAACGACGACTTCACATCATGAGGCAGGTAATTGACTACCCTGAACAGTTTAATAAAAAAAATGAAAGGAGAATCAGTAAATGGAATAATAAGTGCAAATATCTTAGATCTCATCAAATGTCTTGTAACTAGGGAAAAGAAAATGGAAAACATGTTATTCAAGAAAAGCAAATTTTATTTCAAAGAGATACCTTATTTGCAATTTCAACATAAAGATATTCATCGCTAAAGGGAGCCACATGTATCCTACAAGATTAGCAAAATAACAAATTGCCAGTAAGGAGTAGCTATAGAAGCTACAGTAGAAATTATAGAAGCATAGTGATATGGTTTATCATAAAGACAATCAGAACCTGAAGATAATCATCATGGTGAATATATAAATGACATTAAAAACAAGAACGAAGGTAAATTTATGCCAAAAAGTTCAGTCACCATGTTAACACGCAAATTGAATGTCTCTAGGGACATCAAGATTTTCACCTTCTCAAATATTGGAATATTATCATTCAGAAAGGTATCGGTGGACAATAAACGACCATCTAAGTAGTTACGAGATCAGAATTATAACAGGTTATTGGAGAACCAATGGTAAAGGATTTATATAATGGTGATGACATCAGTTCCTTATATGTATTAGCTAGACGAGTGCTGCATATGTGCATTAGAGGCAAACAATAGTAAGATAGATCAGAATTATAACAGCTTTCTAGGAAACCAAGGGTAAGTGATTTATATAATGGTGATTACATCAGTCCTTGTATTAGCTAGACCAGTGCCGCATATGTGCACTAGTGGCAAACAATAGTAAGATAGATAGAACAAAAAAAAAGTTGTGCTCTCCTAAGTGAACGAGTAAAGTGAACTGAACCGAAACATATGCCTGATAAAGCAGTTTAAACCTTTAACCCAGCAATATCAAAACCAAAGTTAGGTCAATATTATCATGAGCACAAGCACAAGAGAAAAAAAAGCAGCACAAGGTTTAGGAATAAGGGATTCATGAAAACAAATGTCGAAGTGATATAACAATTAAGATATTGAACTAGTACTAGCTTTTGCACTGAGACACATGCCTGACGGCATCAACTATCAGAGTCTTGAGTCAGGTTGGCTAAATCCTAGAATAGCACTCTCAAATCTAAGCTTGCAGTCATGCATAGTGATAATAAGGACTGACAATGGAAGCCCTCTGATGGATGCTAACTAAGCCATTGGACTTGGAAATGGCTTGTTGGTAGTGGTAGCTATATCTGCAGACAATGCAATTTCACACAAGATGAATAGGTGTCTATACTGAAGTCTTGAAAACTATTGGGAGAAAAAGAAAGGAAACAGATAACTAAATTCATGAGGGCATATCGGTATTATTTATTGCAACATGGTTTCATATTCAACAATTATAGAGTCAAGTATAGGTTCCCTTTTAAGCATAAAAGAATTATAATGCTGGATTTTAGACAAGTAGGATTGTCATGTCTATAGGACAAAATATCCTACCATTGCCATTATAGAAACAAATGTAGTGCTTCAACCATCCCAGAAACAAAATGAAAACTGTTCTTCTTACCTTCCAAGTGTTGGGAACATTTTCCCATTAGGGGCAAGAAACCGATCTCTTGCGATCACGTAGGACTCCAGCATCCTCTCATTAACCAAAAGAGTACCTAGAAAAGATTCCAAGATCATACTTTTTCATATATACTGAATATGCTAGCAAGTAGTCACAAGAAAAAAAAATCATGATACAAACCTTATAATTGTGTATAAAAGGTCAGCGCATAAACTAATACAGCTTGTACAGTTTGCAAGGGGAAAGGAGGGAAAGGAGGGAAAGAACTTGATACTCAACGAAAAAACTAGAACTCCCAGACCCTTATTCATATTTCAGAAACTACTCAAGTTATTCCGGTTACTAAAGCAAGGAACAACTGAAATTACAGATAAGAAAATGCCAGAACCAGTTCGTCTATCATGTGAACGGTTTTGCTCGTAGAACTTCGCAGTGTTGGATCAAATATTAATAAGTATAGGCAGAACAATTTGATTGTTGGTTCTAGATTTCCCAGTTGAAATCAGCATGACAACACTTAAAACACAATGAAATGGGATCAGGAAGAATAGTGGATAATCTTTATTTTTCAATTGAGAAACAGTATCACAACATTCAAATCAGCTTGAATTGTTTGTATATGTTGATAATCTTATTTTTTTGAGCCAGAATTCATCAAACATTGATAAAGAAATGATTTACTTTAGACAGAGTGCCAAGCTAAGAATCACTCAAGATGCCCCTCAAATCCCAGAATAAGCCCTCTATTAATTGGGTGGAAAGAAAATTTGATATGAATACATACCCTTTGGCTCAGAAATCAGAATATCTGCTTTCTCAGGTAATTCAGCTTCCTCAATTTTACCTTTGATAACCTGTTTTCTCCTACAAAACACCTTCCTTGTGGGATCGATATCTTAAATACTATAACTTGACACGGTTGTGCACTTGCAACCTTTTTGGTACATGTTTATGCCGCATCAGTTGGCAGCGGTGGCACTGGGGCGGGCTGAGGCAGAGGCGGCGCTGGGGTAGGCTGCGCTGGTAGGGCGGCGGTGAAATTTGAAGACAAGGGTTTTAATTCGAACGTGAGGTTAACAATTTTTATAAAAATTAATCTAGGGTTTTGTTAAATACATATAGTTGCGGTTAGAAGGTGATTTGGGTTTCGGGTTATTTATATTAATTTTGATTACTACTCCTATTATCATTAGGAGTTATGATTAATGAAGGTAATGGATCCCTTCTTCTTTAATGAGACCCAATAACGACGGTATTAGGATTAAATTAACGAAGGGACTAGAAAACCGTTACTCATCTCACATCATTCCTATAATATTTGCAATCACTCGACGAAGGCTTTAAAAATCCGTCGTTATTATATGCACATTAACGACGGTCAACTAATCCCTTTACTAATTTTGGTCGTTAAATACTGTATTTCTTGTAGTGGGTAGTGAGCCGGTATACCGCCACGGCAAAGACACATTATCACTATACCCCACCCATCTGGAATACGGGCTTCGGTTGCTGCTTCACCCTTTTATTCGAGAGGTATGCGGTGCTTTAGGGGTCCCTCCTTCACAATTCACACCCAAGGCAATCACCATATTGATGTGGTTTTTTGGTGATTTGCCAACAGGTCGGTGTTGAACCTAGCATGCGCATGTTCAGCAACCTTGTGGGCGTCAAGACGACTAAGAAAGATGTCTATTATTTCTTCCATTACACTGGTGGTAGCAAGCTATGTCGGATACCCCAGAATCCAGTAGAGATTGGAAGGAGAGATTCATGTGGGTCTTTAGTGCTTACACCATCCTATCTTATCTCACTTAGCCTGAGATCAAGAAGGATGTGCTAAGGCCACAAATCGTCCGCTCCCATGTTAGGCCTTGGTAGACGAATAATCTCTTTGAGACATCTTCGCATCGGACGACTAGCATGTCTAGGGTACCCCCTATAGAGGCTGACAAGGAACAAGCTAATTTTTAGGACCTCCCACTAAAGAAGAATCCTCTAGAGGGCCCAACTCCAGGGGAGCCAGGACCAGACATGAGGCCCCAGAAGTGATTAAGGGGGGATTTGGTCCCCGATGAGCTGTGTAGCATGAGGTCAAGGGTGGCAGAGATCACGACTAGGTTGGCCGGACTAGGGGCCACCGCCAAGAAAAGGTTGGAAAAGAAAAGGAGGCTGGACAGAGGGTAAGGGTTTAGTGGAGCGGTCGGACAGATGCAAGTTGACTTGGCCCCGAGCCAGCTTCAGGTCCCTTTCCCTCTCTGTCAATCAGATGTCGTCATTGTTGACTAGGCTTCCCCTCTCAGGCGAACGGAGGATAGCCAAGCGGTCGAGCTTGCTGGTACTGTCGCTCGAGTTGAGGAGCCAGCTGACCAGGCTTCCTTACAAGTGCCAACTCATAGGATAGGTAAGGAACCTGCCTGCCGAGGCGACGGGAACTTCTAGAGAGAAGGTGGCCCCTTCCCAGCCTGCTAAACTTTTGCGTGTTGAGGTCGTCCCGGTAGTGGAGTGTGGCTTCCGCTGGCCTTTCCTCCACTATATCTCCGAGCTTGACACCTAGATAGGGGATGAGCTCAGAGCTAAGCTGATTGGAGAGATGGGGTATGGTCACTCCCACCAGGAGGTGCTCGCAAAGGGTGATAGGTTTGTCGCCCATAGGCCCCTCGACAAGGAGAGCTTGGTCCTAGAGTCAAGCATGGCTCAGCTTCAAGCATTGGAGCAGTTCACCCTCCCTAGGGATGAGACGATGCTAATGGAAGTGTCGAGCATGGGCTTGCACCTGGCCCTTAAAAGGTACTTGCTATGGGTGGGCCTTAATCGAGCATGGGCTATTTTCTCGGCTTTCTTTTATGTACAAGCTCCCCGCTATCTTTGAAAAGGCACTGGCCGAGGAGAACAAGGATAGGAAGGCAGCAGAGGAGAAGGGCATGGCTCTGGAGGCTGATTTGAAGTGAAATGAAGGCAAATAGCGTCAAGAGCTGGAGATCAAGGACGACATGATTAGAGGACTCCAAGGGCATTGCACTAAGTAGTCGGTCATGATTAAGAAGCTTGAAGAGGACTTGGTTAAGCTCCAAAGGGATATCAGTTGTCTCTAGCAAGGGATTGCCGAGCGAGATAGCCGAATCAAATATTTGGGCAAGGAGCTTGAGGTGGAGAAGTGCGACAGACTTAAGGCACAAGAATGCGCCCGGTCGGATTGCTGGGTAGTCCAAAATTTGGAGCTGGACCTCACGGAGGAGCGGTTAGCCAATGAGGAGTCTAAGGTGACTATTGAGGCCTTAGAGGCTCGACTTGCTTACTTAGTTTTTGAGGAGCGTAAGGCGGAGGTGGTGGAGGAATTCCGCCATAGTCCCCTAGGCAAGGTCGAAGTGGCTTTAGCTTGTAAAGCCAGCTTTGATTATCTCGCCTCCTTGCTTTCTCTGAACTCTCAACTCGTCCCAGACAACCTCTATCCCTCTCAAGTCTCCTATTGCCTTGACTTATTAAAGGAGATTGAGATGAGTGGAGGGGGAATAATGCTAGAGGTGGACGATGGGGATGACGAAGGTGAACCAGAGGATGATCAAGAAGTCACCCCATCTGCCACCCAAGCACCGCCTGTCGCTCAGCCGGTTCTAGCTCCCGAATTAAGTGACATTCTACCTAGTCCTACTCTCGACCCAAGCTAAGATATATGAAGTCTTGTATCTCTCTTTTTCTGTAAATATGGATGTAGGTGATGATGTAAATACCTCAAAATATGAAATAAAATTTTTAGGCTTGTTGGCCTTTCAAACTATTATATCTCAACTTTATTTTTGTTCAAATGCCTTCAAGCATTATGGTTTAAGTCGACTCTGTATGTTGAAGTGACTTGGACGTGTTCCTTGGACTTAATGAGGGCACCAAGTCTTTTAGTTGGAGTTGACTGAATGGTTGGATTGCCTTGGTTTTATCTTGAAAAGATACCAAGGTCTTTGATTGAATGCCTTGGGCTTACTGAGGTCGCTAAGGTCTTTTGAGGTCGGAGTCGACCAAAGGATTGGAGTGCCTTGGTCTTATGGTGCCAAAGGCTTTCATTGAGTATCTTGGACTTAATGAGGGTGCCAAGGTCTTATGTCGAGGATGACCGAAAGGTGAGAGCACCTTGGTCTTATGGTGCCAAGGGGTTTTGCTGAGTGCCTTGGACTTAATGAGGGTGTGAAGGTCTTTTGTTGAGGACGACAGAAAGGTGGGAGTGCCTTGGTATTATGGTGCCAAGGGCTTTCACTGAGTGCCTTGGACTTAATGAGAACGCGAAGGTCTTTTGTCGAGGACGACTGAAAGGTGGGAGTGCCTTGGTCTTATGGTGCCAAGGGATTTCGTTGAGTGCCTTGGATTTAATAAGGGTGCCAAGGTCTTTTGTTAAGGTTGATGGAAAGATAGGAGTGTCTTGGTCTTATGGTGTCAAAGGCTTTCGCTGAGTGCCTTGGACTTAATGAGGGCGCCAAGATCTTTTGTTCCTATAAAGATAAGGTACTTAGAGAATACAGCATAAGGGGTGTTAGCACTCAAAAAGGATTTCATGTTCATAAATGAAATACACATTTGTAATTATTGATAATATTTCTTGAGGTGCGCGATGTTCTAAGGGTGTTGCTAGATTCTCCCCTTAGGACTTCTTAGTCGGTATATACCTGGGTGAAATTCTTCAAGTACTGTGTAGGGTCCTTCCCAGTTGAGAGCTAACTTGTTGCGCTTGGTGTGCTTGTCGACATTGAACCTTCTAGGCCAGACTTTGCTGTTATAATATCGGGTGATGTGCTACTGATTGACGACTTGGGATTAGAGAACTTTTTCTCGGACTTTATCAATGAGGTCGAGTTCAATTCGAAGATGCTCTGCTTTCGAGTCTTTGTCAAAATACAACAGTCAGATTGTCAGCATGGTGACTTCAACTGGGGTGACTGCTTCGGCTCCATAGGCCAACTTGAAGGGGGGTTTCTTGTAAAGTTCTTGTGAGTTGTGCGGTAGGACCATAAAATCTCAGGCAACTCTTCAACCTAATTTCTCACCGCCATGTCTACCTTCTTCTTCAGGGCTTGGAGGATACATTTGTTAGTGGCTTTGGCAAGTCCATTGTATTTGGGGTGTGCAACCGAGGAGAATTTGAAGCGAATATTCCATTCTTCACAAAAACTTCGGAATCCCCCGCTATTGAATTGAGTGTCGTTGTCTATCAAAAATGCAAAAGGTACACCAAATCGACAGACAGTAGACTTACACATGAAGTTTGTGATATTACTCTCACCAATCTTAGCCAAGTGCTCTGTCTCGATCCACTTAGTGAAGTAGTTGATGGCTATAATAAAAAACTTCTACTACCTAGAAGCTATGGGGAGAGGATCCAGCAAATCCAATCCCCACTAGATGAAAAGAATTGGGCTCATAATGGAGGTAAGCTCAGTGGTTGTTGCTCGCAAGATGGTTGAGAAGAATTGGCACTTCTTGCATAGAGAGATAAGTTTTTTAGATTTGGCCAATATGGTGGGCTAATAGTATTTCTGGCGAATGATCTTCTGAGCAAGAGTTCTAGCCCCAGGGTGATTCCCTCAAGTTCCTTCATAAATCTCTCGAAAAACATAATCGGCCTCAGCAAGGCGAAGACACCAAAGATAGGGCCCCACACCACTGCTAGAGTATGACAGCCGATAGAGATGACTATCAAGCATGAGATAACGGCAAGCACTCTTTTGCAGACTCCTAGCTTCAGTAGCATTCTCTGTTAGGGTCCCTCGTGTTAGATATTGGATGATGGAATGGATCCAACACGGCTCAACGGGCGTCTCAGCTTGCATGACAGCTTCTGATACCTTGATGATGCTGGGGCGCTTGAGGATATCAGTGCACACTAGCCCCGAGCTACCTCCCAAACTAGTTGATCCGAGTCTTAATAGAGCATTCGCCCGAGTGTTGAGGGCGCGGGGGACTTGGGCAATTCTGAAATCGACAAAATTTGTTAATAGATCTTTAGCCTCCTTCAAATATTGAACCATCTTAGAATCTTTGGAGGCATACTCTCTATTCACCCGATGGACAACAAATTAGGAGTTGGCCAAAATGTAGATGCGTTCGGCTCTTACACTAAATCGGCTCGAAGACCCACCAGAAGTGCTTCGTACTTGGCCTTGTTATCAAAGGTTGAGAATGCAAAAGTAATGGAGTGCTCATGCGACGACCCGTTAGGGCTACGCAAGACTACTTTGGCTCTGTTGCCAGTCTCTCCAAAGGATCCATCCACCTTTAACAACCATGAAGAGACAAATTCTGGTGAATCGTATACTACAGCACGTCTTAGCTGTGGTGTAGGGGTCTTGATTGCTTGAGACGTCGATGGCCCCTACCGGGCCAGCGGCGAAGGTATATGGACAACAAATTAGGAGTTGGCCAAAATGTAGATGCGTTCGGCTCTTACACTAAATCGGCTCGAAGACCCACCAGAAGTGCTTCGTACTTGGCCTTGTTATCAAAGGTTGAGAATGCAAAAGTAATGGAGTGCTCATGCGACGACCCGTTAGGGCTACGCAAGACTACTTTGGCTCTGTTGCCAGTCTCTCCAAAGGATCCATCCACCTTTAACAACCATGAAGAGACAAATTCTGGTGAATCGTATACTACAGCACGTCTTAGCTGTGGTGTAGGGGTCTTGATTGCTTGAGACGTCGATGGCCCCTACCGGGCCAGCGGCGAAGGTATGGCTAGCTCATTATCTGGTAAGGTTGACTCGATGAGGAAGTCGGCCAAGGCTTGAGCTTTAATTGTTGTCTTTGGATCGAACTGTACATCATGCTCGCTCAGCTCGATCGACCAGGTGATCATTCTTCCTGAAGTGGTGGGGCTGCTGAGAGCTTTCTTCAGAGGCAAGCTCATCCAAACGACTATGGAATGGGCTTGAAAGTAAGGGCAGAGCCTCCTAGCTGTAGTAATGAGGAGTTCACCAGCTTTTAATATCCGGCTGACAAAGTATACCAGCATCTAGGTGTTATCCTCCTCACGAACCAGGATAGAGCTGACGGCTTCGGGAGAAATGACTAAGTATAGATACAAGGTCTCACCTTCTGTGTGTTGACTCAGCAGAGGCTTAGTGCTTAAGTACATCTTGAGATCTTTGAAGACTGTGCTGCATTTAGCCGTCTAAGTCTTGCTTTCCTTGAGCTCTTCGCTTCCTCTTAGCGTCTTGAAAAATGGGAGGCTCTTCTCATCTGATTTAGAGAGGAAACGCCCTAGTGTCGTGTTTTTCCCATTTAGCCTTTGGACATCCTTCAGTATGCGGGGCTCGGGCAGTTGCTCTATGGCAGCTATCTTCTCTGGATTGATCTAAATACCCCTCTGGGTGATTATAAACCCAAGGAACTTCCATGACTATACCCCAAAGGCGCACTTAATAGGATTGAGCTTCATGCGATAGCACCAAAGGACAGAGAAGGTTCCATCTAGATCTGACAGATGGGTCAAAGCTTGCTTCGATTTCATCAGGAGGTCGTCCACATAGGCTTCCACATTGTGACCGATCTAGGGCTTGAAAATATGGTTGACCAGTCTCTGGTAAGTGGTGCCCGCATTCTTGAGACCAAAAGGCATCACCTTATAGCAGTAGGTTCCTTGGTCTATGATGAATGAGGTTTTTTCTTAGTCATGCTCCATCCTGAGGATCTGATTATAACCGGAGAAGGTATCTATGAAGCTGAGTAGCTCGTGTCTCACGCTCTCGTATACTAATTGATCAATCCTGGGGAGTGGGTAGTTATCCTTTGGATAGGACTTGTTAAGATCGGTGAACTCTACACACATCCTCCATTTGTTGTGGGCCTTCCTGACCAATACCACATTGGATAGCCACACAGAGTATTAGACTTCCCGAATGAAACCGACTCTTAGGAGTCGGTCGACTTCATCAGCAGTTGTCTTCTGCCTTTCAGGACCGAAATGTCTTTTTTTTCTATCGAACCGGCTTGATATGCCGGTTGATGGTGAGCTCATGACACATCACCTTAGGTAGAATCCCTAGCATATCCTTTGGCTCCCAGGCAAACACGTCGGTGCTCGCCAATAGGAATGCAATCATAGCTCTTTGTTGGGGCTTTGTAAGGCTGGACCTGATCTTAGTCTTCTTCATTCCTTCTTGATCGATCGGTATCTCCTGAAGCTCTTCTATGGGAGTCGTCCTCTCCCTTTCCACCGCTCTCTCTATCTGAAAGTAAGTTTTCCTGATGGGGTAGTCTCTTGCACCCCCTTCCCCTTGGTAGAGAGCAGATAGCACGATCTGGCCTCCTGTTGGTCTCTTCTAGCCACTTCGACTGCTACGGGAGTCAGGAACTTTAACATCTAGTAATATGTAGAGGAAATGTCCCGCAAGAGGTGAAGGATAGTCCTACCCAATATAACATTATGGGCCGATTTGATATCTATTACCAAAAATTGGACTTGGACTGTGGATTGATGGGGGAATTCGCCGACCATCAGGAGGAGTATGATCATTTCTTCTGGTAGGAGGGAGTGCCCAGTGAATCCAATGAGTGGGCCCTGACAAGGTTGCAGTCTAGATTAGTCTATGCCCATCTTGTTGAAGGTGTCGATATACAAGATAACACCGAGTTTCTTGTATCGACCATGATCCTCTTTACATTAAAGCTGTCAATCCTAGTTGTGATGACAATAGGGTCATCATGAGGCATCTCTACACCCTCCAGGTCCGCATCATTGAAGGAAATGGGCTCTTCCGCTCTGGGTTTCTTGCTGCACATATCTACTCTCAGTGCTCATTTAACATATCTCTTTCGAGCATTGTTGGATGATCCTCCAGCGGTGGGACTGTAACTGATAGTATTGATGACCTCTTTATGGCTGGGTTTAGGAGGTCGACTATTAGGCTACGACTGGGGACGAGGCAACCAAGAATGGGACCTCCTATGGGCTTCCCCAGCAACGGCTTCTCTCCTATCTCACTATCCTCTCTGGATCAAATCCTTGATGTCTCTCTAGAGGACTCAATAGTCATTAGTGAGGCGACCATGCTCTCGATAATACTGATAATATTGTTGGGTATTTAGATTTCGATGGTCTGACCTCATCTTGGGAGGAGTTGTGTTAAGGTACCTCTCCTTCTGGACCATATAGAGGGCATCAATGAGAGAGGTGTTGAGAGCAGTGAGGGCCAGTATTGGTGTTGGCTCCCTCCTTTGGTCCCTCATTGGAAGATCAGTTTGGGCAGGATTCGACTCTGGGGGGATGGCTCATTGACTCGGGTCTCGAAAGGAGATGCCTAGCCGACTCCCGT
>NC_033795.1:13048864-13049112 GCF_001876935.1 Asparagus officinalis | reverse complement strand
ACTGGTATGACTGGTGCAATAGGAGTTGCTGAAGCTAGGAATACTACTATCGCTGGGGTTACAAGTGTCGCCACTGTTGCCACTGCTGCTTCTGTCACCCTGGTAGCATTTTTGTAGGCTCAGGCATCCTCCATGTCCATGTACCCATGAGTCTTAGCCATCAATTACTCGTAGGTGGAGAACTACTTCTTGGTGAGTGAGTCAGCCAGCTCTTTATTTGACAGGCCGGCTACAATGGTCGACATGGC
>NC_033795.1:13023844-13048737 GCF_001876935.1 Asparagus officinalis | reverse complement strand
TCTCTCTCTCTCTCTGGGCTCCTGCCTTATCTATATGAGCACATGAGCAGGTAACTTCTGCTTGGTGTCAGTCAAGAAGTGGTGCACAAACTTCTGGCTGAGCTGCCCAAAGCTACCGATGGACTTCTTCTCCAAGGAGTTCCACCAGAGTTTGGCGCTTCCCGATAAGGTGATAGAAAAGCACCTGCATATAGCGGCTTCGGGCACATGCAACATGCTCATCATGTCATAGTAATTTTGGACATGCTCCGTAGGGTCTCCCTCGCCCTTGTAGTTCTCTACTTGGGGCATCTTAAATTTCTTACAGGTGGCATTCATGATGTCATTGGTGAGAGGAGTGTTCTTCCCAATGGCTTCGACTATTGGTCGGCAAGTCCGATCATAACCGGAGGCCATGTAGGTAGCTGAGGGGTCTAGAGTGGCGTGATAATACCGAGGATCTCATTGGGCTCCCATGGTGGTATGCTCCCTTTTGTCACAACAAGGGTTGGGACTTCCCCAGTCACTTCCATGTATAGAGGGTGGCGCTAGTGAGGATCTGCTCAGCGAGTCGGCTGGCGTGGAGAAGGAGATGTGTGCTCGTCATGGCTTCTATGTTCTCCGGTATGGGCAGCATGCAGAGGCAGAGGAGCCTTTAGTTGGACTCCTGTTGGAGGATGAGTCACCAAATGTTGGCCCCTTGATGGTGGAGGAGCAACGGAGTGAGTGGGCTGCGGAGTATGGATCCGATAGAGGACTTCGGCGATGAAAATAGCAAACAGCTGCTAGAAGGCTTGAGTGATCTGTTGGGTGGATTCTTTAAGCCGAGCTTGCATGACATAGGTTGGATGTGACTTTCCTGGGATGAACTGATCAGACATATGCTCAGAATCAAGCATGATTGTTCGGAGAAGAAAGAAGGCCCCACAGTGGACGCCAAACGATTGATGTTTGATATCAAACAGTCAAATGGAGGAATTGATTAAGTTGGCGGATGTCCTCTAACGCTCTGAATGTCTGGTTCTGAAGTACGTTGCTCTTCAATGCACAAGTAGCAAATCGTAAGATGACAGAGTTGGGTTCTCCGGTTGTTCCTCCAATGATCAAGTCAGTGATTTGCTTGAGTGGAGAAGTAAAATGAACTGCAGTTAAACACGGTGAGTAGTAGTCAAGAACTTATCTTCTTGTTGAAAATAGTACCCCTATTTATAGTGATGATAGAATGGTAACTCCAACCCACGTCAGCCTCTGCTTTACAGGTGTCGGCCGACGAGTGGAGGAGAGGTTATTTCGGTATTTAATGCGAAGTGATTAGGGGTGTGCAGTGCCGACATGATCCGATGTGTCATAAAGACTATTGGATGCAGAAGAGTGATGGCGCCCATAATACATTTAATGGCATTTATTGTATGGTAATTGGTCGCCAGTGCACAGGAGGGGGCTTGATGCTGGAGGCATTTCATCGCCTTTCTACTTGTCCGATGGTCAAGAAGTACCATATTTTGAGTCGCCCTCGCAAGGTGTCGGCCGATTAGTCGGCCGAGTGGAGTGATTAAGCAGTCAACTCAGTAAGAGGACAACACTTAAACGGCTTTCGGGTCGTCAACACGTGACACCTATCGAGTCATCCTCGTAAGATGTCGGCGTGTTCGAGTCGACCGAATTGGGTCCTTGATTATCTTGAAACGCTGACTTGATTATGCACAATGTGAGACACTTATCTACCATTGATTGGAGATTATTTTTCATCACTAAGACGACTATAACAATGTATATTAGACCTTTAGATGGAAAGAGAGGATTTTCTTTTTTTCTTTTTGAAATAGAGAACAAAAAGAATGATTCATAGAAAATTAAAAGATGAAGAATAGGAATTTCCAAGATGTGGATGATAGTGGACTAAGATAAGATAGTGAAAAAAGAATGAGTCAAAAAGAATTACTAGTTATTAAATGTTAGAGCTCTTAGAATTTGTAAAGTGGCAAAAATTTGCAACCAAATTTTTTTTTACTTTATTAGTATAGTATTGATTGATGATTAGCAACTAACTTTTGGGCATTGCAGCTTCGGCTTTAATCATAAGGTCGAAGAGAAAACTGTTCTTAGAGGATAAGCCAACGTAACAGCAAAGATTTTCTAGATTAGTACAGTCATGAGGAATGACTTCCTGGAAAAATTTCATTAGTTGTTTTGAGTTTCTACCCTAGGTTTCTTTTCCTTTACGTTGTAGGTGGAAAATAATGCTTTCAGGGGTGGGATTATCCTGTCATTCACTAATTTCAAATTTTTTGTGTGTAAGAAAATAAATAAATAACCCTGGCAGCTCAGACCTTGTGATGAGGGCTTCCAATTCATCAACAATTGCAGTATAGCCAAATAGGAATTGTTCCTCAGAAATATTGAGCCACAGTTCAAAGAATCGTTATAAAAGACAAGTAAATGCAACAAAGTGTTTCAGTATTCAAAATTCAGCAAGCATTAATGTTTGATTGGATTCTCACTCCATACTGCAAAATACGGTAGCATGAGAATTTCAAACTACTCTAGAAACTCGAAATAGATACGAAATACATCTACAGGTTCAGTAATTGCTTTGGGTTTTCAAATTGGCATTTCTTCTCGTTGATGTTGTTTTTACATTTAGTGAACCCTCTAATGCCTGTTTGTTCTCAGAATCTCAGAATATCCAGAACAGCTTCACTAACATCATGCATACCTATTTGGTATCCACAGGTTTGCCAATAACATTAGGGTATGATACATCCTTTTTAGAATTTCCTCAACAGCCTTGGTATCTTCAGGCACACCACGATCAAGTCATTCAGGGTACTCAACAACTTCTGAGGTTTGATATTGTGGCAGGAACCTTTGACAGGAAGAAATATTTCTACTCCCAACTCGGAAAACATTTTCTGCTTCAAAATACTTTGCATGTTTTTCATCTGCAGGGAACATTTAAACTAAAGATTATGCTGTTACTGCTTAAACTAATAGCCAAGCAATATTGAAACCAAAGAATGCATTTCCGAAAGTACGAAACAACTTAATGCATTAGCCAATTTATCATGACAGTTTGTGGACAAATTTATAACAAAGAAGTAGATTCTTCAAGCGTTCTTCCTCACTCTGAAATAAATAGACTACATCAAACGGTGACAAAGAGGGGTGCTTCACATTTCAAATTGCATGCCCAGCTTATGCTCATTCATTACAACAAGAATACAACAAAACCAAGCTTCCTGTACAACAACAATAATACCCACACTGGGGGCGCCCAGATGGTAGGAATTTTTCCTGCCACTCAGCTCGACTGCCAGGGTTCGAATCCCCGTCTACTAACCTGAGATCCTGAGGGGGCAAGGTGGGGGCCATATTCTCGGAGGTTTGTTTGGGGTTGGAACTTGGAACTCAAGCCAAACCTGAGGGAGGCCACACACCAATCAAAGTTCCTCGTTACCAACAAAAACAACAAAAGAGTAACAAAACCATTAATCTTAAAATTTTGGAATCGGCTACATAAGTTCTATTCTACTATCAGTTCTGTTTAAAGTTATCTCCTCCCTTAAGTTAATCATGATCATGTCATTCGGAGATTCTTTTATTTCCGCAATAAATAGCCTTTTCTTCCTTCTCAATCCCCTTCCCCGTCTCCATAACCCTTGAAAGCTCTTGAATCTTACACGAAGAGCTCCTCCTCATCCTATCAACAACCACCTCGACCCTCTCCCTCAACCCAACCCTCAACAATTCACTCCTCAACAACACACAAGTACTGTCATACGGGGGGACCCCCTCATCAACCATTGCCTCAAGATACCGACACGCGTCCTCCACTCTCCCTTTCTTCCTACACAATCCATGTATCATCACCGCATAACTACATGCCGAAGGGAAAAACCCTCTCCCCTCCATTCCATCCCAAACCTCCATGGCTCTATCAATCCTCCCAACTCCAATCAACATCTTGATTAACATATTGTACGTGTGCCGATCAGGCAAGCAACCAGCCTCATCCATTCTCTTTAGCAGCTTCGTGGCTTTATTCGCCTCACGGAGTTTACAGTGAAACGCTAGAATCCTGTTGTAGCTCCAGACATCCGGTTCTAGTCCTCTGTCAAGCATTTCGTCGAGCAACTCGTATGCTTCCTCCGCTTTCTCTTCTTTCTCACATAACAATCTAATTGCGCAATTATAAGTGAACACATTTGGCACCAAACCCTTCCTCTTCGTGTTTTCAAGCATTCTAAGTGCAGAGCTCGAGTCTCCGGCTTCACAGTATGCACGAACGAAAACTGCGTACGTACCCGCATCCGGATCGAGCCCGTGCACCGTCCTCATCTCCTTCAACCGCCTCTCCGCCTCCTCCATCTCCCCTCCATTACACAAAGCAGCCAGCAAAGCGTTATAAGCTGCGACATCAACTTCACACCCTCGTTGGTGCATTTCGTCAAACATTTGAACCGCCTCCTTGGGCTTCCCTTTCCTCGCACAGCCCTGCATCAAAATGCTATACGTCTTCTGGGTTATGCTGAAATCCGACCTAACCCTGTGAAACAACTCGCGCGCATCGGTCACGTGACCGTATTTGCACAGCGCGTAGAGCAGGATGTTGAGGTCGTCGGCGTTAGCCTGCAAACCGAAGCCGTGCATTCGGTTGAAAGCTCGTATAGCGTCGGCGGCAAGGTTGGCTTTGGAATAAGCGAAGAAGAATATGTGAAAGAGGTCGGAGGAAAGCTGGGACTTTTGGTGCTGGTGGGTGTCGGCGAGGTGGGCCCAGGCCTGGGGGAAGTGGAAGTAGGCGGGAAGGAAGCGAGGAAGGTGGAGGAGGAGGCGGCGGGAGAGGAGGGAGAAGTCAGGAGGGAGGAAGGCGAAGAGAAAAGAGGCGGTGGGAGGTGGGAGTCGTCGCCATATCGGAAAGACCATGGAGAGTTGCGTGAATAGCAGCGGATGGAGAGGTCGGAGGTCGGGGAGCGGTGGTCGCTGAGGACGCGGCAGAGGAGTTGAGGGTGGCGTCGGAGGAGAGATGACGGAGGCGAGGAGGGGGAGGGGTGGTGGCGGCGGAGAGATCGGAGGGCCATTGCTCTCGACTCTATGGCCTATGCCGGAAAAATATTGGCTCAGGGGGGTGCTTGTTTTAAGGAAAAATTGCTTCTACGGCCAAATTTATATTTTTAATATGTTCTAACCCCTCCTACTTTTTTTAATGTTCTTTAGCCTCTCCTTTTTGAAAAAAATATGGCCAAGCCCCTCCTATCATGATCCAGCTCATTTCAGCACTTGATTAGACATGTCAGCTCATGATTAGACATATCAGCTGATTTAAATCCGAATTTACCCTCATCTTTCTTATGTCAGTGGATGTTAACTCTTTTTCTGTAAAATGTTAACTCTTTCTGTAACATGTTACTCTTTTCTGTAAAATGTTAACTTTTTTCTGTAATATGTTAACTCTTACAGATAACATGTTAATTCTACAGCTAACATGTTAACTCTTACAGCTAACATGTTAACTCTAACAGCTAACATGTTAACTCTTACAGCTAACATGTTACCTGTAAGAGTTAACATGTTACAGAAAAGAGTTAACAGTTAATAGAAAAGAGTTAACATGTTACAGAAAAGAGTTAACATGTTACAGAAAAAGAGTTAACATTAATGTGCCCACGTGAAGTTCCTCGGACGCTGCTGGGCGACGGAGCGGGGAAGGGGGCAAAGGGGACGAAGGAGGAGGAGGGAGGTGCATCGGGGAGGAGACGGGAGGAGGCGAGGGAGGTGCAGCGTGGGAGGGGGGCGGTGAGGATGAGGAGGGACCTGTAGGCGGGAGCGCGGCGGGTGTGCGCGGGGAGGGAAGGCGAGGGCGGAGGTGTATGCGGGGGAGGGGAGGCGGGGGGGGGGAGGAGGTGTAGGGGGAGGGGAGGGAGGCGGGGCGGAGGCAGAGGGGGAACGGAGGAGGAGGAGGGGTGTGTAGGGGAGGGTAAAATGGGGATTGTGTATAAAGTTTGCATAGGAACTTGGGGAGATGGGCTTTTAATAATTTTTTCAAAAAGGTGGGGCTGCAGCACATGTTTGAAAGTTGGGAGGCTAGAGCATATTGAAAATATAAATTTGGGGTCTTGAAGCAATTTTTCCTTGTTTTAAATTTGAAATCCAACCCAAATACCAAAAATTTTTGAAACAAACACCCCCTTAACGGCTTAAACTGCATGCATTTGAACAGTTATTGCGTAGCCCCAAAAGCTTTCGGACTATCAGAAAAAATCTCTTAAGTTTAGGTCCCCTCTAACTTCGTGCTCTTATTAGAAATCAATCTTTAACCTTGAGATTTTATCATTAAAAAAAGGGTTTTTATTTCTAGGCCCATTTGTTTACTCATCTTTATCTATAAACATAATCACTATTTTTTTATTCCTAAACCCAATTGTCTTTTTGTCTTTACCTTTAAATCTAATTTCAAAATACAGTATATACAACACTTGTATTTATACACTAACATAACAAAAAACCCAAAATACCCCTTTCAACACCCAACTTAAATCGGTCCCTCTCTTTCTCTCTCTCTCTCTCATCTTCTTCCGCCCTTTTCAACTATGCCCTAATTTAAAAAAACAAAAATCCCCCTTCTCGTGACTGTTGTCGTTGCTGTCGCCTGCCGTCGTCGCTGTTGCCCGTCGCTGTCTGCCGTCGACCGCCGCCTCACCGCCCTCGACACGAAGCTCGACTCCAAGTCTGAGCTCACTCAGTCGTTCTCCATCGGCGTCGCTTCCGGCGCAATCATCACCGCTGCTCGCTCGCGGGGCTTGGCCTCACATCGTCAGCGTCTGGGAGTCCATCAAGTCCACTAGCAAGATCTCTGATTAGATATCAACTGCCTTTTTATTTTATTAATGAAGCTGTGGTCGCAGAGATTCCTCTCATTGCGAGCGACCGATCGTGTTTCTTGTTATATTTGTTTTATTATTATATTATTTGGAGTGTTTTTTCCAATTAGATTAACAAAATTACGAGGCCATGAATCTTTTTTGTTTTGCTAATATGTATCATTTACAAGGCAACGGATCTTTTTGTTTTGTTAATATGTATCTTTTTGATTTTGTTTTGAAGATTTGTAACATTTTGAAAAGCCTGGAGCTTGTCATAAATATATGATCATTTACGTGCTATACTTACAAGATAACGTGCTATACTTACAGAGTTCTGTGCTATACTTATAGGGTTTCATGCTATACTTACAGAATAACGTGCTATACTTAAAGGGTTTGGTGCTATACTTATAGGATAACTTGTTATACTTATAAGTAATGTATTTCATAATATACTTACAGTTATCATTCTATACTAAAATCAAATTTAACTAAAATTTCATCAATTATAATAAATTTAACTAATTTTTATGAATTCGTGAATAATAATGAGAAATTAGTGTGAAATAACTAATGTGAAATAACTAATGTGAAATTAATTGGTGGTTAATTACACAACATCATTTAACTAACATTTTAACAAAAGTAACAAATTTTAATAATTTTTATGAATTCATGTTATACTTACAGAATAACGTGCTATACTTACAGGATAACGTGCTATACTTACTGGATAACATGCTATACTTACAGGATAGTGTGATATACTTTTGGTCAACGTGCTATACTTACAGGATAACGTGCTATATTTTTTATCAACGTGCTATACTTATTGGATAAAGTGCTATACTTACAGGATAATGTGCTATACTTACAGGATAACATGTTATACTTACAGGATAATATGCTATACTTTTGGTCAACGTGTTATACTTACAAGATGACGTGATATACTTACAGGATAACGTGTTATACTTACAGGATAATATGCTATACTTACAGGATAAAGTGCTATACATACTGGATAACGTGCTATACTTACAGGATAACGTGTTATACTTACTGGATAACGTATTATACTTATAGGATAACATGCTATACTTTTGGTCAATGTGCTATACTTATAAGATAACATGTTATACTTACGGGATACGTGCTATACTTATAGGATAACACACTATACTTACAGGATAACGTCATATACTTACAGGTTTCATGCTATAACCTGAAATGTAGCTTACAAACCTTTGAAATTTTAGCTTACAAGACAAAAACCTTGGAATTAAAATATATTTCCAAACATATATTTATACGAAACAAAATAAATGAGTGCTCCATCAAGGGAGAAGAAACTGGATGCATCAACACTGAGACAATACTTTGCATAATCAATTCCAACAGCAGCCCCACAAGTTTCATACTGAGACAACAATTTATAAATCAATTTCCAAACATATATTTATACAAACAAAAATATTGGATACCACATTTGACATCTAGCATCCAGGGATTTTGTTTTGAGGATCACGTTGATATTCTAAAATCAAAATATAAGCAGATCAAAAGAACAATAGACTGAATATAAACGGTTCAATGAACATTACACTTATGAGATAGAATTCAAAATGTTGGATGAAATTCGTAATAAAGCCATGAGATAGAATTTTCCGCAACCATAAAACATAAGGCAACTTTAGTTGTCTATCAATATTATACATAATTCCTTTATTAAAACAAATTTCAAAGACTGAAAACAAAATAGAGGTTTTGAGTATTTGTTGTTATTTTTTATATGAGGCAAAAAATGCAATTTAGGGTGTCAAATAATTCTCAGCAATTGAAGTATTCCCTATTCGGATAAGCATTGTATTCATAATTGGCCCAAATACTTATTTATTGCCCTTATATTCATCAGTTTCATAGCCAAATCTTTTACCAATTGATTTCCGTGAAGGAGCAGCGGCTGATGACTGGGACGGGCGTCCGAGCAACAACGAGATCGACGGCGGCTGGCAACGACTAGGGCGGGCGAGATCTGTTTTGACGGCGATGATGATTGGGATGGGCGACAACAGTTCGTGGTGGACAACAACGACAATTCGTGGTTGATGGCAGTTCGTGGTCGACACGGCGACGGGCGATGGGCGACATGGCGGTAGTTCGTGGTCGTTTTTTTAATTTAGGGCTGAGAGAGAAAGGGGAAAATGATAAGAGAGAAACTGATTTATATTTGGCAATGAAAAGGGTCTTTTGGGGTTTTTACCTTAATTATGTATAAATACAACTACTGAAAGTATTGTATTTTAGAGATTGGGTTTAAAGACAAATACAAAAAGTGAATTGGGCTTAAAGATACAACTAATAATGCTTGGGTTTAGGGGCTGTTTGGTTCACTTTAAAACCCCTTGGAAAACTATTTCTTCGCCTCCACATCAGTTTTTTCTCCTCCACATCAGATTTTTGGTTTCCGTTGATTTTTTTCCCCGCTTTGTTTCGCAAGGGCTGAAGAGGGAAACCAAAGCACAAATTGCCTCCACGTCGTTTTTTTCTCTCCCCCATTTCCTTCCCTAACCGAGTGAAATCGATAAAAACTTTGGCCCCGCTAGAAACTCCCCCATTTTCTTCCTCGTTGATTTCTTCGGTGAGCTAGAGTTACCTCCTTCGCATCGCCCCCGCCAGAAACTCCCGCGACCTTCTTTGTCCTTGTATTCGAAGAAATTAGGGGGAGGGGGTCTGATTCTTTGTCCCAATAATTATGTTGTATCATGTTAACGGAACAACTAAGGTAATGCACCAAGTGTATGTTAGACCCTAGATGGGGGGTGATTAGGGTCTTATGCTAATCTAATCCGATTAAATGCCAATTAAAATTAATAAACAAGTTATCCTAGCAAGTATGAAATACAACAAGAATATAAGCTAGGATAAGCAACATGAATAATACGTCTCCGCTCCCCACTCCCGGGGAGAAATCCACTATCAACCGGGTTTTCTACGTTCACCTGAATAACGTTTACACCTGACACTCGGTTTTCTAGCTAACCGAAAACTTTACAATCAACATACTATTGTAATCCCACTCTACACCCACTAAGTGTTGGACCTAGCCGTATCTTCCTCAAGTGCTCGGTTACAACCTCTCCCTAGGCTCGTCAACCGACGTCACTCCTCTTGGGACGATCCCCGACTCTCACCACACACTCCTCACTCGGTGTACAAGTGTATTACAAAGTGAATCTCACAATAAGCACAATATAACAAATGATTATTCTCAACTATGGATGAGTACACAATGAAAGCACAACTCAAAGTTACAATCTCTCACCACCCAACTATACTATGTATGTAAATACTAAAAGCTCAATGTGGGTGTGTGTAACAATGAGTAAAATAAAATCTAACTCAAATAGCAAACTAGCAATAATAAGAATATGAAAATCAATAATGAAATTGCTAGAGAAAAGAGTTAGAAAACTTCTCTAAGAACACAAAGAAGAGGATGAAGGGGATTGAGAATGAATCCCTCAATCTGCAGTGAAAACTTCCTCCTTTCAGCAACGGTAAGAAAGTTAGCCGTTGTAAGCTGAAAAAGACACTATCGGTCGATCGGAAATTTCATCGGTCGACCGGAAAATTTCATCGGTCGACCGGACCGGTCGACCGACAGACTCTCTGTCGCCCAGTGAGCATATGAACTCAGGTTCGGTCGACCGGTTCGGTCGACCGAAAACTGACACACTCAAAACATGTTTTTGAGACTTTTAAAAATGTGTTAAAAATAACAAATGAAGTCCAAAAATTATGAAACTTTGGGAAAAATATATAAACATGTAAATGAACATGTTACAAAAAGAATTTTCCAAATTGCATTTCCCATTTGTGAAAAATCATCATTTTGCAAAATAGTTCAAAACACGAAAATGTAAACATGTGAAATTTGATATTTTAGCTAAACCATGTTTTGAAACTTTGCACAATGATTATATAGACTTAATAAAATATGTATATGATTATTGTTAAGTCCAAAAAACAATGAATACCATATTTTCACAAAATTACATATTCTATGCAATATATACAAAACACTAAATATGATTTCATTAAATATAAGCTTGTTAAAGAGGAAATCATATGTAGGCATATAAACATGAAACAAAATAGTATTTTCCAATCCTATTCATTTGTTTCATATATAAATTCGAAACCTATTAAACCAAAAACATATATGTATATATATAACTGTATATATACAAAACCAAAACCAAAGCGTGTATGTGTGTATATGATTGAGCTTAAAGTACTAACACACATAATATAAAACCTAAAACTAATTTACCCAAGCTTGATCTAGATCTTCATTGAGCTCAACTTGGTACACGTTGCGGATGAAGCTAAACTTGGACCTTGAGCTCGCAATCCATCCATCCTCCAACATATTGTTTGCCTAGAATCAATATAAAACACAAACACTAGACAAACAATATTAAATGTAAATTGTTTGTAAATCATCATCAAAACAAGAAGGCCAACAATCTCCCCCTTTTTGATGATGACAAACAATTTACAAAAAGGATATATGCATGAAAGGGAATGAATATATAAATTATAATTCACATGCATATAAACAAACAAGATAGATATACTCACAATATTTCTCCCCCTTTGACAACATCAAAAAGGGGACAAAATGGTTAAGAGAGCGAAAGCTCCCCCTATCAATAAGCATAGGTGAGTATCAAACAAGTATAGGGATTGCTCCCCCTATCAAAAAGCCATATAGAATATATGCGATGAAGATCATGGCAAAACATATGTGAGCAAGCATACATGAATATGCTAAAAATTTACTCACATACATGAAGATAATGAGAACACACATAAATATGTCAAAATGAAATTAGTGTCTCATTAACACAAAAAAATATAAAAACCATATAAAAGAATAGATTTATGAAATCAAAAGAAGAGGAACATGAGAATCATGCAAAAAGTTTTCAAATGAAAACAAATCAACTAAAAGAATTCATAAATCAAAGTTTATATTCAAAAACAATGTTTGATCAATAAAGAAAAATTTTCTTTACATAACTTGATCAAACCACTCACAGAATACATTATAAAGCACAAATAGATGATCCATTAGCACAAACACATAAATATCATCATATAAGTGAATTGTAATGAATTCAAAAGCAACAAATCAAAACACAATTTTTAAGAGAGGCAACAATTATATCAAGCTCTTGAGCTTGTTCCAACCCATATTATCATTTAAGCATCCGGTAAACATAATTTGGGAATAAACACCCAATAAACCCGGAGGGTTATATAAACACAAACCTCTCATCAAAACAAAACAAATAATTATGAAAACAAAAGATTTTATCAATTATAAATTTATTTTCATAATCAAAATATTTTAAGACACAATAATAAAATGAATTGTTTTCATAAAAGTTTAAAATACATTTTTCAAAACCAAGAAAAAGAAAAATAAAAGTACTAATATTCTTGGCTTAAAAATTATTTTGGCACCCAAGTGTTCTTGGTGCCGGTTTGTTTAGGGACATGACCCCTATCATTAAAGCTCAAAGTCCTTGGGTTATGAACCCATTTGGGCGCATTTAGTGCACGGGTCCGGTCATAGCAATAATTATGCAAATGACCCATTCGATTGCAATAAGTGCAATGAAGAGGATGCATTTGGTTATGTTGACCATGTGGATGTGCACGAGGAACATTTGCAAATAAAGATGGTCTTTTAAGATTATTTTACAAATGAGAAACATTTTGAAACGACGTTGGTCTACTTGAAATATTTTGCGATTTAGAAACTTTTCGCAAATCAAAACAAAACTTAGCTAAGTGACCAAACCTACCACAAAAATCACAATGATACACATTATCATGCTTATGATGAACAATGGGTGCATGTGTGTATACATGTGATGATGAAGAAGCCTTATGAGATGCACATGGAGTATTAGCAATCTTAGGTTTGTGTGCATCATAACAAAATTTAGCAATGTGGCCTTTACGACCGCAAATTGAGCATTTGTAAACTTTGCTATACATATGTGCATAGTTTGTAGGTGATTTTTTAGCACTAGATTTAGCATACTTGTCCATAAGTTTCTTATGGTTATCAATGCATGTTTTTAAAGTTGAATCTAAGCATGATATGCGTTCCTTAACAAGATTCAAATCATCATTATGCACAACATCATTGATAATAGAAGTAGAGCATGTATGGTTATCAAAATCATTTCTAATAGCTACTACTTCTAGCATGACATTATCTCTTTCATGAGTTAACTTAGCAAAGTTTGAAAGCAAAGAATCATGATCCAATTTTAATTTTTCATTGTTTTCTTTAAGGATCATATTTTCATTAGAAATAGTATCAAACTTAGATGCTAACAACTCATGATCGGATTTCAAATCCTCATGCTTGCTTTTTAAATCAATAAAATTTTTATGCAATTTGTTAAAGTCATGCAATAATTTTTTGAAAGCACAAGCAAGTTCATCACTAGATAAATTATTTATGGAACCGGTGCGGTCGACCGAAATCTGATACACTCAAAACATGTTTTTAAAGCTATTTTTGAGACTTTTAAAAATGTGTTAAAAATAACAAATGAAGTCCAAAAATTATGAAACTTTGGGAAAAGTATATAAACATGTAAGTGAACATGTTACAACAAGAATTTTCCAAATTGCATTTTCCATTTGTGAAAAATCATCATTTTGCAAAATAGTCCAAAACATGAAAATATGAGATACTTGAATTTTGATGTTTTGACATAAACCAACTTTTGAAACTTTGTGAAATGTTTTTATAGACTTAGTAAAACATGTATAAACTGATATTGAAGTCTATAAACTAAGAATACAATATTTTCACAAATACAATAGAAAATGAAACCTATGAGTATGTATATGAAAATATATTTGTTTCATATCTAAGTAGATAAACCAAATCACAATATGAAACATGTAATTTCATATTTATAAACATAAAAACTAAAACTTGTGTTGTATATATATGTGACTACATATATATACAAGGAAACCAATAAAATGTGTGTGTATAGATAATTGAGCTTAGAGTACTTAACACACATAATATAAATCCTAAACTAAATTACCCAAGCTTGATCTTGATCTTCATTGAGCTCAACTTGGTACACTTGCGGATGAAGCTTGAACTTGATCTTTAACTTGAATTGCAAGGCTTCACCGACATTTCGCCAACCTCCTTTGGATATGACCGTTGAAGCTCTATTCCATCCATCCTCCAACATATTATTTGCCTAGAATAAATATAAAACACAAACACTAGACAAACAATATTAGATGTAAATTGTTTGTAAATCATCATCAAAACAAGAAGGCCAACAGTCTCCCCCTTTTTGATGATGACAAACAATTTACAAAAAAGATATACGCATGAATACAAAGGAATATATAAATTATAATTCACATGCATATATGAAAGGAAATGTATACTCACAATTGAATATATAAATTATAATTCACATGCATATATGAAAGGAAATGTATACTCACAATATTTCTCCCCCTTTGACAACATCAAAAAGGGGACAAAAAAGAATGAAGAGAGCGAAAGCTCCCCCTATATATGAGCATGGGTGAGTATATAACAAATATAGGGATTGCTCCCCCTATCAAAATGCCATATAGAAAATATGCAATAAATAAAGATCATGGCAAACATGTGAGCAAGCATAAATGAAAAGATATGCTAAACACCACTCACATACAAACAAGATACAATGAGAACACATATAAAATGTCAATATGAAAAATAGTGTCTCATATCAAGGACTATAAAAACCATGTGTAAAGATAGATTTATGAAATCAAAAGAAAAGGAAAACATGAGAACCATGAAAAAAGTTTTCAAGTGAAAACAAATCAGTCAAATGAAATCATAAATCAAGATTTGAGTCCAAAAACAGTGTTTGATCAAAAGAAAAATTTTCTTTACATAACTTGATCAAACCACTCACAGAATACATTATAAAGCACAAATAGATGATCCATTAGCACAAACACATAAATATCATCATATAAGTGAATTGTAATGAATTCAAAAGCAACAAATCAAAACACAATTTTTAAGAGAGGCAACAATTATATCAAGCTCTTGAGCTTGTTCCAACCCATATTATCATTTAAGCATCCGGTAAACATAATTTGGGAATAAACACCCAATAAGTCTGGAGGGTTATATAAGTACAAACCTCTCATCAAAATAAAACCAATAATAATGAAAACAAAATAGTTTGACCAATAAAATGAATTGTTTTCATAAAAGTTTAAAATACATTTTTCAAAACCAAGAAAAAGAAAAATAAAAGTACTAATATTCTTGGCTTAAAAATTATTTTGGCACCCAAGTGTTCTTGGTGCCGGTTTGTTTAGGGACATGACCCCTATCATTAAAGCTCAAAGCCCTAGGGTTATGAACCCTCTTAGGCATATGTGGTGTACTAACACGGTCAAAGCAATAATCGCTTAAATGACCCTTCCGATTGCAATATGTGCAATGAAAGAGATCCATTTGTTTTTGTGGACCATTAGCTCGTGCACGGGAATCATTTGCAAATAAAGATTTTCTTTTAAAATTATTTTGCAAATGAGAAACATTCTTAAACAATGGTCTATTTGGAACATATTGCAATTTAGAAGCTTTTTGTATATCAAAACAAAATTTAGCAAGATGTCCAAACCTACCACAAACATCACATTTAAAAACATGTGGTCTACTAGAAACATTTGGCAAATGAGATTTATTTTTCAAATCAAAACAATATTTGGCCAAATGACCAAAACGACCACAATAATCACACTTGAACACACTAGCATGCTTATGATGAACTTTGTGAGAATGAGCATGTGAATGTGTAAGTGTACAAGATGAAGAAGCTACATGAGATGCACAAGGAACATTAGAATTCTTATGTTTGTGTGCATCATAACAATATTTTCTTTTGCAATGACATTCAATTTTGACACTAGCTCCTCATGATTGGATTCTAAAATATCATGCTTGCTTTTTAAATCATTAAAATCATTTTGTAATTTGTTAAAGGCATGCAATAATTTTTCACTAGCACACGCAAGTTCATCACTAGATAAATCATTAGTTGTTTCGAACTTGCAAACCTCACTAGGGCTATCGCCTAGTGCTCGTGTGCATGAAGCTCCTTTAGAACTTGAAGCGGGATCCTCCAAAGCTTGTCGGATCGCCTCCAAGTCTCCTTGATGCGCTTCTATGAATTTCCATAATGTATAAGCGCTATCAAAAGAATCAAGCTTGTTAGACATAAATGAATCAAATGCATTTAATAAAAATTCTAACATAAGCTTGTTCATAATAAACATCTTTTTATCATGTTTGCTCCACTTGGATTTCTCCAACGTGGGCACAATATAAGCACAATCAATGATTTCCCATAAATCGATATTTTTAGATTGAACAAATATTTTGAATCTAAAACACCATTGAGCATAAGGGAAAGCATTGAATTTAGGAGCAATACTAGAATCATAGCCTAAACAAGATGCATCATTCATATCCATAATTTATAAAAATATGCAAGCAAGATACAAATGCAATCAAAACAAGATTAGCACAAAAAGATAACTTGGATCTTTAACTCAAGGCGATTAGACCTTAAATCAAAGAGCACCAAGCTCTGATACCAATTGTTAGACCCTAGAGAGAGGGTGATTAGGGTCTTATGCTAATCTAATCCAATTAAATGCCAATTAAAATTAATAAACAAGTTATCCTAGCAAGTATGAAATACAACAAGAATATAAACTAGGATAAGCAACATGAATAATGAGATATATCCTAAATGATAGAAATATATGCAAGGATATATAAACAACACAAGGGTAAATAATCTAAATAGGATAGTGGATGAAATGAATGAGCAATGCACAATTGGCGATATAAGATGAATGCAAAAATAAATACGTCAAAGCTAATGACAATGGCGATATAAGATATGAACATAAATATGAATGAACGCCAAAGCACACTCAAACAAGCAATATGATCACGGAGTTCGGACCTTCCGTCCTACGTCTCCGCTCCCCACTCCCGGGGAGAAATCCACTAACACAATCCGGTTTGGAAGCCGGAACTTCTTCTACACACTCGGTTTTCTAGCTAACCGAAAACTCTACAACTCACACTCTTGCAATCACACTCTACACCCACTAAGTGTTGGACCTAGCCGTGTCTCCCTCAAGTGCTCGGTTACAACCTCTCCCTAGGCACGTCAACCGACGCCACTCCTCTTGGGACGATCCCCGACTCTCACCACACACTCCTCACTCGGTGTACAAGTGTATTACAAAGTGAATCTCACAATAAGCACAATATAACAAATGATTGTTCTCAACTATGGATGAGAACACAATGAAAGCACAACTCAAGGTTACAATCTCTCACCACCCAACTATACTATGTATGTAAATACTAAAAGCTCAATGTGGGTGTGTGTAACAATGAGTAAAATAAAATCAAATCTAAACTCAATATAAAACTAGCTTTAATAGAATTGATAATTAACAAATAACAAATGAAAGCTAGAGTAGAGTTTAGAAAACTTCTCAATGGAAGACAAGATGGAGAGATGGAGATTGGAGCCCAAACAAGAAGATGATCTCCTCCACTTGTGAAAACTTCTTCACAAACAAAACAAACTCTTAAACACACTTAAACCCTTATTTAAAACTTGTTTAAAAACTTCTTAGATAAGCTTGAGAGTTGAAGGCAATGGGGTATTTATACCCTCTCACAACTCAGCCAAAAAACCCCAAGCAAAAAGACAAAAACAGCCCCAGCAACGGTAAGAAAACTAGCCGTTGGAAGCTGAAAAAGACACTGTCGGTCGATCGGAAATTTCATCGGTCGACCGGAAAATTTTATCGGTCGAGCGGACCGGTCGACCGACAGACTCTCTGTCGCCCAGTGAACACGAGAACTCAGGTTCGGTCGACCGGTTCGGTCGACCGAAAACTGACACACTCAAAACATGTTTTTGAGACTTTTAAAAATGTGTTAAAAATAACAAATGAAGTCTAAAAATTATGAAACTTTGGGAAAAATATATAAACATGTAAGTGAACATGTTACAACAAGAATTTTCCAAATTGCATTTTCCATTTGTGAAAAATCATCATTTTGCAAAATAGTCCAAAACATGAAAATATGAGATTGAATTTTGATGTTTTGACATAAACCAACTTTTGAAACTTTGTGAAATGTTTTTATAGACTTAGTAAAAACATGTATAAACTGATATTAAAGTCTACAAACTAAGAATACAATATTTTCACAAATACAATAGAAAATGAAACCTATGAGTATGTATATGAAAATATATTTGTTTCATATCTAAGTAGATAAACCAAATCACAATAATAAATATGAAACATGTAATGAAAACTAAAACTTGTGTTGTATATATATGTGACTACATATATATACAAGGAAACCAATAAAATGTGTGTGTATAGATAATTGAGCTTAGAGTACTTAACACACATAATATAAATCCTAAACTGCATTACCCAAGCAATCTTGATCTTCAATTAAGCTTGACTTGGTACACGTTGTGGATGAAGCTTGAACTTGATCTTTAACTTGAATTACAAGGCTTCACCGACATTCCGCCAACCTCCTTTGGATATGATCGTTGAAGCTCTATTCCATCCATCCTCCAACATATTGTTTGCCTAGAATAAATATAAAACACAAACACTAGACAAACAATATTAGATGTAAATTGTTTGTAAATCATCATCAAAACAAGAAGGCCAACAGTGTATGCTTCTAATTACTAAATAAAAAAAGATGTTAGCATTGAGATGGAATAAGAAAATTCTTATGAAGGATCATGAGAATGAACCCATGTCTAATTGACGAGATGTTGACCATTGTTTAAGTCAAAGTTCTAATTACTACACAATAATATATTTATATTGTAGTAAGTAGTTATTGGCTTCCATTTTATAATATTACCTTTCATAGTGTGAATATTGTGGTGTACTAACCTTTAAATTAAACTTGTGATTGCAGGATATTTATAAGTTACCATACAATTTACTAAGATGCAAGCAACCAACAATGTGCACACATTGTACTGGATGGCTATTGCTCTTAGTATTTTGTGAAGTAAGTTTTCATGAAACGAGTTTACATTGGTGACAATTTACTTTTAGGCTATGATGATTGTCATAATATCCGAGCTTAGCAACCTGCAATATCTATTGATATTGTACTGGATGGCTAACAATGATGATATTGACCAAATTCTGAGCCCTCATACATAATCAATAGACAACTCCACATTACTTGATGTTGTTGGTTGGTTCTTGATGTTGTTGGTATGCATATGCTATTGTCGGTTTGCTTTGTGACCATTACTATCTGTTTGTGTTCAGTTTGGTGTGCATATGCTGTTTTTATGTTTTTTTCTGCTCGGTTTGTTGTGGGCATATTTTTGCCTCTATATGTTGGCTTGCCTAGTTGTGTTGTTGGCTCGTTGATTAGTTGGCTGGCTAGTTGTGAGCCTGGTTGTGGACCTGAACAGGCACATGTTATTTCACTTGATTGTTGGTTGGCACATGTTGTTGGTTGGCTTAGCTGGTTGTGTTGTTGCCTTGTTGCCTGGTTGTGAGCCTGCTTGTGAGCCTATTTTTGCTTTGGAGGGCAATGAAGAGGGCTTTTAGAAGGTATGCCTACTTTCAATTGTTAAGTAATTAACACATGGTCCATTTCATGGTTACAATTTCACTTAATTTTGGAACTTCATCTTAGAGATCTATTGGTATTGCTACTACTCCTAGTCTACTTGTGAATGTATTTCTGTCGGACTTAACTTGATGTATAAGATAAGGCTTGAAATTGTAATTCTGCTTAGCGCCTTTCCTTCGCCATCCTTTGTAATAAGATTAGCATTCCCTGTATTTATGTGGACCTTGACGCATATGGCATCGCTGTTTTAGCATATTCGTGTTATATTCTTGCCAGTAGAGATGATATGACTGATGTCATTTGTTGTGACGCTGTTTTAGCATATTCGTGTTATATTCTTGCCAGTAGAGATGATATGACTGATGTCATTTGTTGTGAATTTTTCCATTATGGACATCATAATTATGCAGGCAAACTGGGATACTTCCAAAGTCCGAGAGAATACTTGTCCGTGATATTGAAGCACATGGCGACTTCTATCCGCAGTGCAAAGTTTACAGAGTTGTCAGCTGCTTATGAGGTTTATATACATGTGTTAGAAAATAATTTCAAATCAATTCCAATCTATTGATGTTGATAGTTATTTCATTACCATCTATCTTCAAGCATATATCTGACTAGGCTTGACATGTTCTCAATGGTTTAGTTAATATTTGCAACGGGATTATGATTAAGAGTTAATTTTCCTTCAGAAAAACCTAATTGAAGCTCTTTCCGAACCCGTGGAATCCTTATTTTATGCTTCTGGAATAGATACTTGGGCATGTATCAGAAAGCTTTATAAACATGAATAGAAAAGAAGCAGGGAAGGTTTTGATAAATATGAAGGACAAGTATCTGGCCTGTTCTCTGGATTTCTTGGAAGAACAATTTTTCAAAACCGACTGAAATTTTTTTTTTTTTTTCAAAACCGACTGTTTTTTTTTTATTTATCAAAATCGACCCGGTTTTGTGATTAGCAGGCTAATCACTATCCTAAATAGTCGGGGTTGGCAACCCCGACTATTTAGGATAGTGATTAACCTGCTAATCACCCTTTAATTAGGGTTTAACACCCTCCTAAATAGTCGGGGTTGCCAACCCCGACTATTTAGGATAGTGATTAGCAGCCTAATCACAAAACCGGGTCGATTTTGATAAATAAAAAAAAAAACAGTCGGTTTTGAAAAAAAAAAAAAAATCAGTCCGTTTTGAAAAATTGTTCTTCTTGGAACCATATCGGCTTCTGTAACTTTACAATTGTCATCATTATTCTATTTCCTGATTCTCAACAGTATTTAGACATGATAAAGACTCGATGCCGAGAGTATGGACAGGAAAGGAGGACATTCGTAGAATCACAAGGGAAGCTCGTGCAGCGGTATCTCACAAATTTTTACATTTTCATTGACCTCACATCTTAATGTTTTTTAGCATGCCCGAGTGTTTCAAAAAAAATTGTATATAGTGAGGGTAATCTTACCATGATGACCATAAATACTTTTTCCTACAAACTTCAAAACCAACCAAATACAAAAAAAGTGGGAAATGTCATATCAACAAAAATTTTACCTTTTTTTTCCATGCGAACCAAACACAAGAAAAGTAAATACATTGGTTTCCCACCATTTTTTATATGCGAACCAAAGCGAAACAATTAATCTATTTCTTGAAAAAGTTTGGAAAACTCAAAACTTGTGTTTTTGTACATGAAAATGCATTTCCCTATATCTAGGAAACGAACCAAACAGAAACTTAAAGATAAAGTTGAGTAAATAAATATGCCTAAAAACAAAAACCCCTAAAAAACCCTAAAAAGGACGCGTTTTATGAGGATTTTCTGATAAAATCTCAAAGTTAAAAGAACATTTTCTGATAACCCTTTAAATTTAAGGGGGGCGTACTGATATTTTCTAAGTTGGGGAGGATGGTTTCTAAGATTAAGTTGAAAGTATTTTTAGAGTGACATATTTCTTTTTTTAACATACACCTCTTGCTTCATGTATTTATACTACTATATAATGATCCAAGTGAGGTTAACCCAAAAAAATAGATGAGTGGTGGACATTGCCCTCTTTCCTACTATGGTTGAAAGGGTAAAAGAGCAATTCAACAAAGGAGAGTTTGTCTCTTTATTATTTCTAGAATATTATAGCCATATTTTATCATAAATATAGATAGAATCTATACAATTGAATATTTTTTCTCTTTATTTTTTTCTAAAATATTTTAAGCAATGTTTTTTCCACAAAAAATGATAAAGTATTTATTTTTTATAAACAAAAGGCTATAAAATTATATCAAGTTTAATTAATCAAATCAATGCACAAATAAAAAATTATGAATCATAACTAAATTTTAAGAAGGATTGTGGTTATAAGATATGACTCAAATGGCAAATTATTCGAGGTGTATTATAGACAGTCATGAATTCATATCTCCACGCTATTCATCTCAAAATAAAAGAAAAATACATTTTCAATGACATTCATTAAATAAAACTTTATTCCTTTCATTAAATTAATTCTTATGGACAAACGTATAAATTTTAAGCAATAATTTTACTTGAGCTACACACAAAAGAATGTCATGATCAACATTGAATTAATTTCGATAAATTTTTTTTGCATGTGCATAATGCACGTGCCTGTGATCTAGTTTTTAAATAATACCCTCTAGATCTCAATATTTGCAAAAGTAGCTCTCAAATTATCAGCTTCGAGGGAAAACAACCTCAAATCAACAAATCGTCAACTTTGATTAGATAATCTTTAAGGGTGGTGTAAAAGTATCAAGAAAACAGTCAATTTGCTATTTTAGTGAACATAAAGACATTAAAATTAGCAGTTAGTTTATAAAGTTAACATAATGCATTATTTCCAAACGGGGTCAATGGTTTTTCCTAACTTCCATTCTCACTTATTCCCTTTAATCCAAACATGCCCTAATGTAAGGGGGTAGAAGCAAACTTTTTTATATCCATATCTATTATATCTAAGAAAAGCTTGACTTTTGGTTCTATCACTGTATGTGCAGTAATCCAAAAAATTCAAGCAATATCCCCAATACTTGCAAATGCTTTAAAACTCCTCAAAAGGTTAAAATTGAAAAAACAAAACAAATAACAAAATTTACCTCCACATTCACACTGGGGCCCTCAAGTTTTGAAGTGGCAAACAAATTCCCAAACCTCCCACTTCTTTCTTAATTCTGTTCCTCCTCAAAAAAAGAAAGAAAAATAAAAACCAATTATCTCTCAGAAACTGTACGAGTAAAAGATAGTAAAAGAGATCCTAACTCACAAACTACCCGCCCACATCTTGACCCGACTTGAATTCAATCCTAAGTCTCATAGACGTCTTGTAGACACAAGAGCATCTCTTCTCCTCCGTCTTGGTCACAGGTTCAATTTTTAATGTAGTTTTCATATATATCAAAATCAAGAAACGTTGATGTCATTTTTAGATATCTATTTATGTTAGTATCAATAAAGTGTCCATAATATTTTTCCCACTTCGCACAAGTTTGTATGTCTCGTGCACGCATCTGTGCATCAGAAGGACTAGTATATCTCATTAAAATAAGTTTAGAGGGCTTTTCTGCCCACGCACCTCGTACTTCTGAGCTAGCCCAAGTCCATTTTCCTAGTGTACGTACTGGCCAACGTACTTCGTCCCTAGACATCAAAAACGAAATAAGAAGAAATTTTCGATTTAAACTTATTCTAACTTTTATTTTTAAAAACCGACCCAATCTCGTTTTAATTATAAAAACCGACCCATTTCGTGGGCACGTCAGCGTCTTGGCCACGAAATGAGTCGGTTTTTTTAATATCGTCTCTAAATAGTCGGGGTTGCCCGACTATTTTGGGCAACCCCGACTATTTTGGGC
The DNA here is from genome assembly GCF_001876935.1 of Asparagus officinalis. Taxonomy (NCBI): domain Eukaryota; kingdom Viridiplantae; phylum Streptophyta; class Magnoliopsida; order Asparagales; family Asparagaceae; genus Asparagus; species Asparagus officinalis. Next base: position 13,025,223 of record NC_033795.1, on the reverse strand, counting down.
GTCCTGGCCAAAATACATGCTAAATTAGTTAGGGTTGACAACCCTGACTAATTTAACACCCTGTCTAATTGGTCGGGGTTAGGAACCCCGACCAATTCGAAAGCCTTTTTTCGAAATGGTCGTGGTTCCCAACCCTGACCATTTAGCAGAGACTTTCCACGCAAAAGAGGTGAGAGTTGTCTAAGGCAAAATAGTCGGGGTTGGGAACCCCGACCATTTCGAAAAAATGCTTTCAAATTGGTCGGGGGTCCCAACCCTGACCAATTAGACATGGTGCTAAATTAGTCGGGGTTGCCAACCCTGACTAATTTAGCATGTATATTAGATAGGGTGTCCAAAATAGTCGGGGTTAGCAATCCCGACTATTTAGAGGCGAAATAAAAAAAACCCGACCTATTTTGTGGTCACGATGCTGACGTGACCACGAAATGAGTCGGTTTCTAAAATTAAAATGGGAGTGAGTCGGTTTTAAAAAATAAAAGTTGGAATGAGTTTAAAATGAAAATTTCTCCAACGAAATAATAATAATATTAATGCTAAATACCCATATTGGTATTTTAATTTTACCATAATTTCCATCAAGATATTTTAAATAGGCAAACCCGCTTTAAGATATTTTAATTGATCCAACTAATCAATAAGGCATGTTTTCTCGTCGACGGACAAATTTCCGACGAGATCTCGTCACGTGCATGGCATGTGATGTCTCAAAACTCATTTTTAGCAGCGGCAACGGCAACAATCTCGTCATATTCAGCCCAAAGTAGGATAAAATAACGGTTATGACGCCGCTTGAGATCGCTAACCCCATCGAATCGGCTGAATATGACGAGATTGTTGTCGTCGCCGCTGATAAAAACGAGTTTTGAGACATCATGTGCCATGCACGTGACGAGATCTCGCCGAAAATTTGCCCGCCGATGAGAAACCATGCCTTATTGATTAGTTGGATCAATTAAAATGTCTTAAAGTGGGTTTGCCTATTTAAAATACCTTGTTAAAAATTAGGATGGAATTAAAATACCAATATGGGTATTTAGCCATAATATTAATAATAATATTTTTTTGCCGCCAAAATTGGGACCCTCAGTCCAGGGTTTTGTTCAACTCGTTCAGAAAACCCCTTCCCCAATTCCCTAATCTTCTCGAAATCAATCGGCACAATCAAGCCAGCAAACTCCGAATGTAATGGCATCCCCATCTTTCGCTGTCGACAACGACGACGTAAGCCCTCGCGCACTCTCTCTCCTCAAAAACCTAACCCTAAATCTCATTCTCGATGCACTTGCAGGATTTCGATTGGGAAGCGGCCGTGAGAGAAATCGACACCGCGTGCGAGCTCGCATCAAATCAGCCCAATCTCGTAGACCCTCCGGTCA
>NC_033795.1:13015901-13023834 GCF_001876935.1 Asparagus officinalis | reverse complement strand
GCCCTAGAGCACCAAGACATAACCCTAAAGGGAAAGGATATCAGCCGAATCTCGATAAATTTGTGGAGGCCTTTCGGAAGCGAAAGAGTGGGAGCACTCAGAGCAGCAGGCCTTGTATTAATAAGACCCCAGTATTGGACTGCGAGGGTTACGATAATCCTGGAGCTGAAGGCGGAGAATCTGATGTTTGCATTGATCTTGAAGCTGCACAGACTTGGCATTATCCACGTAAATTTCCATTCTTTGATGCCAAGTTTTCAGCTTTTCTCTATTTGAGACATAGCAAAGAGTAGCTAATTCCATGCGTCTAACCAAAAAATCCTTTCTTCTTGGAAATTTTCTATCTTGCCATTCGTTTGCAATGGGCTCTTCATCTCCGAATTCCTTCCATTCTACGAATTAATTATCTAGAACAATTTGCAAATCTAAATTGGCTAATTGTTCTATGATAGCACCTGCTCTGGTAGAGATTTCCTGATTTCGAAATGTCTCAAAGCCTTGGGTAGTTAAAAAAAAATTTGTACAAATAGATGATAGTGCAGTAGGATTAACACGATGCACTGTTTAATTGTTTAATGAGATGTCTTCCATGGGCATAATCCAGTCTAAAGATAATATTGTGTTTCTAAACTCTCACGAATAGAGAAAGAAGTTTTCATATGGGAGAAATGAAACTCTTGCAAAGGTGGTTCCTGAAGGAGAGAATTATTATCTTTGCAATTCTAATCGGTCCTCTTGCTGTACACACTAAATGCAACTAGTTTCCAGGAGCTGCTAGTACACTATGTGATTGATTTGTTGCATAATAATATTGCGTTGGTATACAATTGCATACTTATTGGAAAATTCTTGTATATCCACTATAAATAGGAAGATTCAAAGTTTCATATGCAGAAACTCTGTTAAGAGGTACCTTGTAAGCTGACCTCACTTGATGACGTAATAGAAGTTGTGGCAATTGACGATGTTACATGAGTTAATTTTGATATAATATGGTGGTGACAGGTCTAGAAACTTATGAATGTTTAGGCAATAATGTGTGACATTCTTTTGTTTTAGATTTCTGATGTCTAGAAGCATTAAGGTTATAAGGCCTGACATTCTTCTGTTTCAAATTTTCCGAGGATGTTAGAAGAGATAAGGATGGGTGAGTTGTAACTTATCATATTGGCTAATTAGATTGGTATCTGGGGAATAGTAATTGTCCGATGCATGTTAAGATTCAAGAATATTGTACGGAGCCCGAAGGCACCTCATACATAATTTGATTAACTGTAGAATATACTAACATTTCTTGATAGCAATAAGTTCTTTTGAAGCTTGGCACAGAACATTCTAATATACAGTACAAAGAATTGGCGTTTATGTATTCTTCACATGATGCTTCCAGATAAACTTAATCTAAACTTATAAATACAATGGATAAGTTTATATCAAAGCTAAATGTTGACTAGTGAGGTGCTGATTTGTCTAGGAAGTTCAGAAGGCCCGAGAGAAGGCATACTAGTTGTCTGTAATAACATTTCATGATATAAAATTGTTTATTTGATTCCATTGACAGCTCAGAGAATGGCCTGTCCTCCACGTGTTCTCTTCGCATAACATAAGACGTGGAAGTTTTTGTATTTTCTTTTGCCTTTCTGATTTTGAATTTAGATTGCATATGCAGGCTTGCTTGTCTAACTGCTGTTAAAGTCATCGATGGATCGTACATGGAGGGATTGACATCCGTACAAGTTGATCCTGAACAATTAGCAATATATCAATGAATTTATCTCACCTCATGTATCATGTACAAGCAAGTTGCATCAACAAGAATAATGACTGTTTTGATGTTCTCCTTGACATTTAGGGAAAATCATAATCTACAGGAAAATTGATAATCTACGGTTGTAACTTAAGCACGCAATTGGTACAGGATACAGTTAGTTTTGTCCCCATATGAGGTGGGGAAATTCCCAGTTTAGTGAACCCCTAAATGCAAATCTATGAAATGGTATGTCAAATCAGTACATTACCTTGTGGTACTATAAGCGAAAACAATTGTATAAAATGGTAACTTTTCTTTTTTCTTAAGGTGAAAGTACTTCATGGAGCGTAGAAATACAATCGTATAATTGGATAATGTATTCTTTTTTTATTTAGTGGGTAACATTTCCTTTGTTATCATCCAAAACTGTTTACCATGAGAAGTGGTCATAGTGCCGTCTATTCTGTCAGGAATCCTGTATTTTTAGTGCATTTCAGCAAATACATTTTTTACCTACTTTCTGGTTGAGAAACTTTGCATATGACATATCCGATGCATATGATCGACAGAGAAGTACTGCATTGCACCAAAGGAAGTGCCATTTAGTTCCTCTGGTTCTTACTAAAGATTTGTATTCTACCATCAAACCTTTTGTATAACTTTTCATCTCTTAGATTATCAGTAAATATACAAACTTTGAGTTCATACTTAGAACCAGTGTTTATACCAATGCGGTTGATTATAAAAAATAGGAAATGATATTTGTTAAATTTTGATTTGTATTTGCTGTGAAAGTTCTTACATTTACTTTACTTTCTTCCTTTTGTTTTTTTCTGCAGTTAATGTTCCTGTCCGTGATTATCAATTCGCTATTGCTAAAGTTGCTCTCTTTTCAAATACACTTGTGGCATTACCAACAGGCCTTGGTAAAACCCTTATTGCTGCGGTTGTGATGTATAACTACTTTAGATGGTTCCCCGAAGGTATTTTCCCCCCTTCATGTGCATAGGGTTTAAGCTTTTGTTGGATTCACTTTTTTGTCTCATAGAGAAGTACGCTTAATTGCTCAACTCATCTTCTAGATTTATATCTTGCATAAGACATTCATATGTAAAGCAAGTTGTTTCATTGAAAATTTTGATAGAGTAAAGCTATATTATTTTTCAAATGCTTAAAATTTTTTACTTCCAAGCGACAAACATGTTGAACGATTTTCATGCTTAGTATTGTGCAAACTATTTCTGACTTGAAATCCTTTCAACATAATAAACTACGTACTTAACACTAAAAGTAACAATCATATAGCTGAGACTGAGTTCCGCTTATGCAATTTTTGTGGTAAGAATGTTGGAGTTATGTGCTATTCCTACCTTTTTTGTTCAAGTAGAATAGGTTGAGATGGGCCTCCCCAAAATTTCCTTGAAAACAAAGTACAACATACATTATATCTCTTTTTGTAGGGATAAAGGGAGAAATCATGCTACAAGTACACCCTATAGCACAGATGATGCCACATCTTAAGGGCCATATTTTTGCATATTCCTTTAAGATTATATTGCTTCTGCTTCTCTTGCACAACTGGATGATTCCATATGGTTGTCTCAGTTTTATTCAAATCTCCACTGTCACTGGTCAAGTGGGGTGCACCATGTTTCTGTCAAATTTGATGGCACTCAAATGCTGTGATGTAAATTCTGAATAATTTGACTTTAGAATGTATATTGGAAAATTTCCAGGTAAAATTGTTTTTACTGCTCCTTCACGGCCTTTAGTCATGCAACAAATTGAAGCATGCCATAACATCGTTGGAATACCTCAGGTATTGAAAGTATCTGTTCTTCTATGCACTTCAATTATACACAAACATTGAATTGTCAGAACACTCACGTATTGGGAGTATCTATTCTTCCTGCGGTTATCATTTATTTTCTTACGACTACTTTGTAAAGAATGACATCAAACTGATTGCAGGACAGGGCAATTGATATGACAGGTCAGATGAGCCCTCTGAAACGTTTGAGCTTTTGGAAGACTAGAAGAGTTTTTTTTGTGACCCCGCAGGTGCTTGAGAAAGACATTCAATCTGGTAATAAATAGATTGTGATGTGATGCACATAGGGTGCTGTGTATACATGTGCATGCATTCATCCGGATGTTCGTTGTGTGATTTACAGTCATGCATTTACAAACCCTAGAAAAGTTAGTGGTACTCTACGGATTCTGGAATTAGATTAGAATGTAAAGTACCAAGATTGTGTAATGTAGAACGAAGTAGATTTAAGAGTCATGTTTTAGGGACTCAAAGTGCTTAGTATGTATCTGTTGCCCAGGAATTTAGAGATCAATGCTGCTATATAAAGCTTTGTAATGCTTTTTTACATATTGTCGCTTCTCTAGAAAGTATACCAAAAAACCTTTCAAATATCAAAACCTATAAGGCTGTAAGCATTAAAAAACCAATCTTGTATTCTATATGTCAATAAATTTTCCCTAGGAATTGAAATGCATGTGCACTGTAGCCATATGTACTGGGTGACGTGCTGTAGTTTGATTGCTCATAACCAACAACTGCTTGGGTGTGTCTGAATAAGCTTTCTTTCAGGCATTTGATTGCTTTTTTATTTGCATTTAAGTGGAAACGATACATGTCCTGCACATAATGGTTTCGTTTCATCTCAGCGATTCAAACACCCAAACATGGCACTAAGTGCGTACTTGCTACCTGTAAGCAAATGATTCAGTTCTATACAGTTCAAAAGAGATTCCAATTCATGCATAGTTCCCACAAGGCTCTTTGACCAGTTTGCTTTGGCCTGTTCTGCCTTTTCTTGTTGTCATGTTCAACAATAGGGGTCACTAGGGCCTCTTTGCATTTCCCCCTTTTTTTCTGAAAGGGGTCATTGGTTGGTAGATATAATTGTGGTTTAGTAGTTGCACACATCAAATCCTGGATAGCATGCAGTGTGTGATGTGCTGCATACCATGGTAAGTGACATAAGTAACTCAAATCCTGTTAAAATCTGGACTGACTTCGGTAAAAGATAAAGGTGGTTGTGTTTTAGAGATCAATATTTCTGGTGAATACGTCTTTCAACATCAGATAAATGTTGTCTCCTGCACTAAGATAAAATAAAACAGAAACATTATCACAGAAGAAAAAGAACATCACCTGTAATACAGTTTGTAAGCAACCTGCAGGTTCTTTATTTTTTTCCCCACATCAAATATTTGAACCTTGCTGATATCATTTTTTTTAAAAATTGCATACATGCCACTGATGAGGGATATATTGATCAGAAGAACTAAGTTGCACGGGTGTGGCCCTATGGGTACCGGTACTGGTACGGGTACGGTACACGGCAAATTTGTAAAAGGTAGGGTACAGGGACACGGCTATATATATGCATGCCATGTGTATTTATATGTATTAAAATTAATAATTTACATAACATCAATATTGTTTTTTCATTTACATAAGATCAATTTGTAAGAAATAGATGTGAGTGTAGAGTGTACGTCCAAAAAATGTATGAGTATTGTTTTAAATTAGAAAATGTATTACATAATTGAGTATATGCCTGAATAAACATATGCATATCTTCAAGAAACAAGAAGTTTCGGTAAGGGTACTAGTGTGGGTCGGTTATGGGTAGGGCTTCCGATTTGAAGTACTCGGGTGACTAAAGAACTCATTCTCATTCTTAATTCTAAAGTTATATATTTCATAAATTTAACATTGTTGCGTTAGTTCTATTTTTCTGAATTGACACCCATTAATTCTTGAAACCTTGTGCAAAAACATTCCGCAGGTTCTATAAACACAATTGAAGTTTTCCTGTTGTCAATCCTATTTGCTATCATTGTGATTTCAACTGTATACATGAAGTCATATTCATTCCTGGAACTTTCTTCTAAAATTTCTTCCTTAAATTTCCTTTTCACCATAATAGTTAATCACATATTAAATTTTACAAAGTAATAATTGAGTCGAACTGTACAAAAACATAAAAAAAGAAATGCATACTATCTATAAAATAATGGACAGTGTCCTATGTTGATAATATATTGATTATAATCTGGATATAAAAGTTTTTTCAATCACATTACATAGTATAGATAATAATATGTCAATATTAATGAACAAGTGATGCTGTACTTTAGAACTATCCAGTGTATGGTTGCTGCATCTGATCTAACTCATTTTGGAAGTGCACATACCACACGTCATACAGCTGCTGAAATAAATAACTGTTCCTGTTTGCCCTCCTAACAAATATCAAATGAAATGTCTGTGTCGTATTCAGTGGTACAATCATACAGTTGAAAACTATTTAAAATTTAAGCACACTTGTTCTGCGCTTGAACTATTATGATGGTCTGCAGCAGTATACCATCTTAGACGTGATAAATTCACCTCAATTTGGAAACTATTGACATTTAACGTGCTTGCTAGATTGAAAATTTGATGTCTTGCTGAATATTGCCAGCTTCTCTCTTTAATATTGAACGCTTGAGTTCATTTCTTACTTTTTGTTTAATCATCCAAACTGAACCTCCCCCCACCCCCAACCCCCCTTCCTCTTTTGTGGTTGATACCATTTATACCTGTTCTCCTGCAGGCATATGCTTAGTGAAACAAATTGTTTGCTTGGTCATTGATGAAGCTCATCGAGCTACCGGAAACTATTCATACTGTGTTGCAGTTCGTGAGGCATGTCTCTTGATCTCAGTTACGACTACAATAGGACATTTGTTATTTTTGAGATATCAGCTTTATGTTTTAGTGTAATAACCTCTCCACTGACTGAATTTAAAGGAATTCAAATTGTTTCTTCCTTTTACGATGTTGGAAAGAAAGTGAATGAATTATTATTATTATTAGTACTACTACCACCACTACTGCTATTCCTGTTTTGGGATGTTTGTTTATAAATTTATGTGTTGCTTTTTGAAATTTTCCTAACTGCAGTTGATGGCTGTTCCTGTGCGGTTCAGAATTTTGGCTTTGACAGCTACACCAGGATGTAAGCACAGTTTCTTTTGCAATGCTTGCTGAAATTCTTTAAGACCTCCTTACCATAACCCTGTTTTCTCAGCAAAACAGCAGGTGATTCAGAATGTCATCGATAACCTATACATTTCAACTTTGGAGTATCGTAATGAAACTGATCATGATGTCAGCCCTTATGTGCACAATAGGACAATTGAAGTGATTGAGGTAGGTAAAAGAAAAAAAAATACTTTCAGACATACAAGAATTAAACTGCTTTTTGTTATTAAATGCCCATCCCCTTGCAATATCACTAGGTGGAAATGGGAAAGGATGCTACTAACATCAATAATCTCCTGTTGGAAGCTATGCAACCGATCAATGCTCAACTTTTGTCCTATCGAGTGCTTTATTATAGGGACGCTGCAACAGTATGTATTGACTTTTATGTAATCCATCGCATTCCAAGCATTTCATGTACTTATTATGCTTGTTTCTGGTGATTATGCATGTCTCTCTCTTTGTACTAGCATGCTTTGGAACCTGGATATGGAGGTAGTATAACATCGCTTTGGATATAAGTTAGGGCTAAAATTATACCTTCTGTTGCATAACAATTATTTATCGAAAAGTAGCATCTACATAGTGTACATTTAGATTTGCATTTTTCTTAATAAAGTTTTTTTAATCTTTTTCATAATTTTTAATCATTACGACATAGTAAATCTCTCCTATGTCTTACCCTTTTTTATAAGGTTTTCATCGTGTTAGACCCCCAAATCTTTGTTAATTCTATATTAGACTCCCGATTTTTCATATGTCTCAATTGGACCTCCAAATCCATTTAAGTTATACACACACACACACACACACACGCACACACACACACATACATACATACATACATATGTGTATATATGTGTGTGTGTCTATATATATAAACACACACACACACACACACACACACACACACACACACACATATATATATATATAATTAGACTCCCGATTTTTCATATGTCTCAATTGGACCTCCAAATCCATTTAAGTTATACACACACACACACACACACACGCACACACACACACATACATACATACATACATATGTGTATATATGTGTGTGTGTCTATATATATAAACACACACACACACACACACACACACACACACACACACACATATATATATAT